>NW_017731482.1:2673690-2717329 GCF_001890085.2 Hipposideros armiger | reverse complement strand
CGGGGCCCTCTGGCGTCCCAAGCCAGTTCTTAACCATCGCGCCACTCGACTGGCCCTCCAGCTGGATTTTTGAACAGCCTATTGAGTTATAATTTACAGAACATAAAATTCACCCCTTGTAAGTGTACAGTTTGATGAGATTTAGTAAATTTATACAGAGGTGCCACCATCCCTGAAAGATGGTTCTAGAATGCTGCCGTCCCTCGTGCTCAATTAGAATCATTCCTTCTTCCCACTCCAGGCCCAGGCAACCACTGATCTTTCTGTTTCTAGTTTGTCTTTTCTAGAAATTTCATGTGAATGGAATCATGTAATATGTGGTGTTTTCTGTCCAGCTTCTCATGTAGCATGCTATTTTTGAGATTCATCCATATTTGATTAATTCTTATTTACTGCTGAGTGTTAATTCATTGCATGGATTTACCCATTTTGTTTATTCACTCATTAGTGAATGAATATTCGGGTTATTTCCAGCTTTTTGGCTGGCATGAATCATGCTATTAATGACATCCATGTACAAGTTGTTTGTAGGTGTCTGTTTTCATTTCTCTTTGGTACTGAGGAGTAGAGTTGCTGAGTTGTATTGAAAATGTATGGTTAACTTTAAAACATTTTCCCCCAAAGTCGCTGTATCATTTTACGTTCCCATCAGCAATGTCTGAGAGATCCAGTTGCCCCACATTCTTGTCAACATTTGGTGTTGTCAGTGTTCTTTATTTTAGCCATTTTAGTGAGTCTGTGATGGTGTCTTACAGTGGTTTTCATTTGTTTTTCCCTAATGATGAGTGGTGTTGACCATCTTTCATGTGCTTATTTGCCATTTGTATATCTTCTTTAACGTAGTGTCTATTAAATTTTTTTTCCATTTTTAAATTAGGTTGTTTGTCCTCTTGTTATTGAGTTATATGAGATCTTTATATATTCTGGATACAGATCTTTTGTAAGATATATGCTTTGCAAATAAATTTCATGAACTTGAATTTATCATTTTTTTCTTTTATTGTTTTAGGGGTTTGGGTCATATCTAAGAAATCTTTGCCTGCTCCAAAGTCACAAAGATTTTCTTCTATGTTGTCTTTTAAAAGTTGTATGGTTTTAGGGTTTACATTTAGGTCTATAGTCCATTTATAATTACAGTCATGCACTGCATAACAACGGACTGCATATATGATAGTGGTCCCATAAGATTATAATGGAGCTGAAAAAATTCCTAACACCTAGTAACATCGCAGCTGTCAGTAATGTTGAAGCACAATGCATTACTCACATGTTTGTGGTGATGCTGGTGTAAACAAACTTACTATGCTGCCAGTCCTAAAAGTATGGCACATACAATGACAGTAACAGCTATACCTTCTAGGTTAGAGTAAGTACATTCTATGATGATCAGCCAATGACAAAATCACTTAAGGACACATTTCTCAGAACATATCCCTGTTGTTAAGCAGCACATGACTGTACTTTTTGTATATAGTATAAGATAATGGTTTAGATTAATTTTCTTCCCATACAGATATCCAGTTTTCCCAGCACCATTTGTTGACAAAACTATTCTTTCCCCTATTGAATTACCTTAGCATCTTTGTCAAAAATAAATCCACCATATATGTGAACAGTGGTATAATGGTAAAGTTTAACAACTGGCTCTCTGGAAAAAAGGAGGGGCCTAATCTGTAGTGTTGGCCAATTTATTGATATGAATACTCTTACATGGCTGATTTCAAGTTACCAATAGTTTAACAATCAGCTCACCAAATTCCTAAAAATTTAACAATCAGCTCTCTATACAAGTATAAGCCAGCTTCAACACACTACTATATGCAAAGATCTGTTTCTGAGCTTTCCATTTTATTCATATATCTGTGTGTCTATATTCATGCCAGTAACATACTTGATTACTATAGCTTTATAATAAGTTTTGAAATCAGGTAGTGCAAATCCTCAGACTTTGATTCTCTTTCTCCAAACTGTTTTGGCAACTCTAGATCTTTTACATTTCCATATACATTTTAAGATCAGCTTGTCATTTTCTACAAAAAGTCCTGTTGGAATTTTGATAAGGATTGCTTTGAATTTATAGATAAATTTCTAGAATTGCCATTTTAATAATATTGAATTTTCTAATTTATGAACATGGGATATGTCTTTATTTATTTAGATCTTCAGTTCCTCTCGGCAATGTTATGTTATGTAATTTTCAGTGTACAGACATTGCACTTCTTTTGTTAAATTTACTCCTAAGTATTTTATTCTTTCTGATGCTATTATGAATGAATTAAATTTTTTTTATTTCCCCAATGTCTGTTACTAGTCTACAGAAATATAATTAATTTTTGTATATTGAGTGGGTAACCAGGAACTTTGCTAAACTCACTCATTTGTTCTAGTATATTTTGTAGATTCCTGAGGATTTCTAAATTTGAGGTCATGTTATATGCAAATAATGACAATTTTACTTCTTTTCTAAGCTATGTAATTTTAATTTCTTTTTCTTGCTTTATTATACTAGCTATGACTTCCAGTACAATGTTGAATAGAAGTGATGAGAGCAGGCATTATTGCATTGTTCCTGGTTTTAAGGGGAAAGCATTCAGTCTTGCATCATTGAGTACAGTGCTAGTTGTTGGGTTTTTGTAGCTGTCTATTAGGTTGAGGAAGGTCCCTTCTATTTTTAGTTTGCTTAGCTTTTTAATCATGAAAAGGTGTTTGTGTCAAATTTTTTTTCTATGTCTATTAAGATGATTGTGTGGTTTCTGTTCTTTATTCTATGAAAATGATATAGTACATTAATTGACTTTTGAATGTTAAATAAACTCTGCATTCTTGGGATAAAACTCACTTTGTTCATGTGTTTAAATCTTTTTATGTGTTGCTGGATTTGATTTACTAATTTTTTCTTAAGGATTTTGATATCTATATTCATGAGGAATATTGGCATGTAGTTTTCTTATAATGTCTTTGACTGGCTTGGTATCTGGGTAATGAGTTGGGAAGTGTTCTCTCTTCCTCTATTTTTTAAAAGAGATTGTTTGGATTGGTATTTGGTATTTATTTATTTTCTTAATGTTTGATAGAATTAACCAGTGAAGCCATCTGGGGCTGGATTTTCTTTGGGGAAAGATTTTAAATTACTAATTCAGTTTCTTTACTTGACATACATTTATTCAGATTTTCTATTTCTTTTTGAGTCAATTTTTTATAATTTGCATCTTTCTAAGAATTTTTCCATTTCATCCATATTGTCAAATTTATAAACATAAAGTTGTTCTTAGTATTTCCTTATAATTGAGCTACATTTTAAAGAGTAAATTAGCGTGGGTCTCAAGAAACCACAAAAAGATGTTTTCTTCAGCACCAGCTTTCTTTGTTAGAAAGATATTTCTTAAGTACTTCCTATGCACAGAACAAAGAATGAGGAAGCTCAGATTTATTGAGCTTCCTAGATGTATCATGCAATGACCTTGGCACTTCATACAGATCATCTCATAGGAGTATACTCCCAGAATTCTAGGTTTACCTCCAGAAGGAAGCAGCACTTCCCCCCTACCTTTTAGGACACACTCTCAGTATTCCCACTTCCTGTCTTAGGAAACACCTTTCTGCAAGTAATGGACACAGTTCCTTGGGGATGTAACTTAACCGGAAGAGTGCAGCCTTCCTTCCTCAGCCTCAACCGTATAACCCTATAGTCTTGTGGCACAACCACCCCCGCACAGGAAAGGACATTCCTATGACTAATACACCCAGATAATAATGGGGAAATGGGGCATGTGGCAGAGTGAGGAGAGTAATGGTCATTTTCTTAAAACTTCTCATCTAGCTCTTATTTTTTTCTACTTGAGGTATATTGGTATGTGTATTTATTTTAACCATCACGCTCCCCCACTCTTATCCTCCTCCTCTGCCAACTGTAGGTTCCTTACTTTGCATCCTTTTCCTTCCCTACAGTTCCTAGCATCGTGCCTAATAAATTCTGCAACCTAAATTAATTTGTGTAGAATCAAACCGACTCCTAGTTTGAACAGTTTTCATCTGTCCTCATAATTCTATACATATTATGTCCATGAGCTTTCTTTGTGTAAGACACTGTTTCCCGGGTGGACAGGGGCCTGTGAGCCACACGCGGCCTATGACAGCAGTTACCTTCAGAATGAACTATTTACCCAGAATGAGAGGACCGGAGTCCTGACAGCTATCATTGCCAGCTGTTACCCATGTCAGATCTTCCCATGTAAGGGAAAGGAGGGATTCTTTTCCACTCATTCTTTATTCACATTAGATTAGCTTCAAACCTTCCTTTACATACAGACTTTTTTTTTTTTTTGCCCGTATATGTGTTTTTCTTGTTTTGGAAAACCATCATACATGGTTTTATTGGTGTGCATGTGGCTATTGGATATTAATGGATAAGAAGAGCAATCCTAAATGGTTATAATGTCAGCGCTCTTTATAAGATTTCCTTTTCTCCCTTTCACACAAAAGAAGCTGAAAGACGCATTCAAGCATATACACAGGCATAGATCATACAGCTCCTCTCCTGACCCTGTCATTTCTGCCAGGCAGAAGTCATCTTCCACTCCTCTCTAAAACTCCTTTCTAAGCCTGCTGCAACCCTCTGGTTTCTGGGATGTTCTTTCCTTTCTAATCTACAGATCCTACTTCCTTTAAGCAACGCCTCCCGATAGCCTGGCAACCAGCAGCGTTCACTAACTGCCTCCATCAGAGGTCAGGAAGGAGCCCGCTTCCCTTCTTCGAGAACATTTTAATACACCAAGTGCAGACAAGGTTTTTGAACAGAGACTTAATATGTTTCCATGACAACATGAACTACCTATGAAAATCTGTAGGAAGATTTCTAGACCATTAAAATCTTATTGCACAGTTTTCTTCCCTCATAAAGCAGTTGAGGAATGTTGACAATTTTGTCGTCAAGAGGATGGGGAAAGAATTTTATTTCCCAAGGACTTAGATACATAAGAAATAAATCTGGGGCTTGCGGGTAGAGAAATGAAATTTATAAATGATTGTCCTTGGCGGTACTCCATTATTCTAAGTCTCCATTTTTGTCAGGAAGTGATTTATACCAATTAACACATGTGTATATTCTTCACAGCAGTAAAATTGTTCCTTGTATAATTCTATTTCATTGTGTCTTATAAACGCTTGGCTTTTCACCTTAGAAATGAAAGGCAGCCTCTATTCTCTTCTTTTATCATGCTTTCTTTCCAAGGCCAAACCCCCTCACCATTCTCCTGATGTCCACCCCCCCTTCCCTCTTCTGAGACTTAGCTTCATCAATCACCCCACTCTTGCCTGTCTTGTTCTCTTCCTTTGTAATTGCTCTTTCAGCATCTCCCCGTCCATCAATGCAAGAAAATGTGCTTAAGTGGGTTGGGGCCTTAAGAAGCGAACATCTGTTTATGGTGGGTGCTGAGTATGGGAAATTCAATTAATCGGGCATTCATTGAACGCTATTTTGTTCAAGTCTAGAGTAAATTGCATTCAGAAATAAACCTGGCATTGAAAGCTGCGGCCCAAATTTTGCCCATACCGGACACCCTACTGATGACTGCGGTGGTCATAAATAGAACAGTAGCTGGACAGATATTTGATTGTCTGTATAATTGTTTAGATCGCCCCACCCAACTACAAAGTCAGTGGAGTCAGGAGCTGCATCTGCCTGTATATATGCTGCAGTTCTAGCTCTGTGCCTGGAATGTAGGAGATATTCAATGATTTTTCTTGAACAAACAACTCTGTAATGAAAACCAAACACAGTGTTATACAGTTGTCCACTGTGGACTTTGTAATTCTAATACAAATGTCCAGTCCTCTTCGGAGACCTGGTGTCAATCCTTTCCAATAGCGTTCATTGATGTTCAGAGCAAGCGAGGGACTGGCCGGAGGGTTACAGCCAGGATTTAGCGCAGGTTTCTCTCATTCTGGAGGTTGTGTTCTTGCCAGTGAACCGCCGTCTCTGTTCTGACCAGGGCTTTGTGCTTCCTCCCTGCTTGTGAACCTCTGCCTGCACTTCTCCGAGCCCTGAATGTGCTGTGTGTGCTGAGACATCATTTTCTCCTATGAGGGCCTGTCTTTCTTTGTTTTTGCCAATGACCTGTCCCCAAGGCAGGTGCATCTTTACCAGGTTTGCTGCATAGAAGGCTTTGCTACCTTCTACGGAAGGCTGCCAAATCTTCACCGTCGATTTCTTATGGCCAGAGTGTGCCTCGCTCTGTTAACTTGATGCCGCAGCTCTGCTGGGAACTTGAACTTCCTGTGCTCTGCTCACACCAGTGCTGTCTGCCTTGCTGACATGAAGCGTGGGTGTTTTTTGGGGTTTTTTTAAAAGATTTTTATTGGGGAATTGGGGGGACGGGAACAGTGCTGGGGAATTGGGGGAAGGGGGACAGACAAGTTGCTGTCCTTTTTGTTCTTCAGTCTAGTTGTGGAGGACGTTGCTTCACTGGCCCAAGTTGGCACCATCATTGCGCTCTTCCTGGGAGAGGCAGATCAGTCGCCGGCTTCTGGACTGCCGCTCACTGCGGCTGCTGGCCGCTCACGCTGGCTGCTGGCTACACATGGTAGTCCATGGCAACTCACTGTCACAGGGGCTGCAGCCTACGCCGTCGCCAGCGACCCATGGCAGCCCAGCTCCAGGTTGAGCTGTTGTTCAGCATCTTAGCTGCAGAGGGCAGTGTCACTGGCCCTCATATGTGGGATCCGAACCGGGGCCCTCTGGCATCCCAAGCCAGTTCTTAAACATCGCGCCACTCGGCCGGCCCTGAAGCATGGGTGTTTTAAGCTCCTGTTGATTGGAAGAATAATTTCTGATTGGGGCCTCTATTAGAATCTATTGTTGTCTAGCAAATTATTCCAAAACTTAGCAGCTTAAGCCAACAAACATTTGCTGTCTCATGCGGTTTTTGAGGGTCAGAAATCCAGAAATGACTTAGCTGGGTAGTTCTAGCTCAGGGTCTCTTATGAGGTCATCCAAATGCTTGCCTTGTGCTGAGGATCCAGTCTCGGAAGTTACATATCATCACTTCCACCACATTCTGTTTGTTGGAAACGAGTCCAATCACATTTAAAGAAAGAGGAATTAAGCTCCACCTAAAGCAGGAGTGTCAAAGAATTTGTGGACATAATGGGAGAAGTGACATAGATGCCACATACCCTGAGATGCTTGTGCAGCAACTGTATGCCCCTCCCTGGCTGGGGCAGCCCAGGACTTCCTGCTTAGCTGTTCACATGGGTGAGGTGGCAGCTGCATTCTTAATCCCTATGCTAGGCATGGGGAGAACTACACAGATGCAAAAGGACAGTCCTGACCCTTAACGACTGCACAGTCAGGGAGGGAGGGGAGGAGAGAACGATAGGATACACAGGTAGCCTACTACAAGACAGTGCATGTCGAGTGCTACAGAGATGGAAACAGAGAAGGACAAGCTTGATTCAGCAGTGGGACTGGAGAAGGCTCCCTAGAGGGGAGAGCGCTTGAGCCTGGCGTGGAAGGTCATATAGTATTTCAGTAGCTAGAGGTGTGGAGGGAAAGGTGTGCCAGGAACGGGAACAGCATGGGCAAAAGCTCAGTGGTAGGAAAGTACAGTATGTGTTTGGGGAAGGGTAGCATTTGTTCTCATTAGTAAAATCAGTGATGGTCCCTATGGCACAGGATTGTTTTGAAGATTACATAAGATAATGCATTTAAAGAGCTTTGCACAGTGCCTGGCACACAGAAAACGCTCACTAAATGATGATGGGAATGAATGACTGATGAAGACAAAGAAATCGGCTGGAGAGGTGCTTGGGGGGCCAAGTCACAGGGCTCTGCCTGTCATGAGGAATCATAACATGTGGGAACTAGAAGGGACCTTAGTTTAGACTTCATCCTATAGGAAACTGGGATTTATTGAGGTGTTTTAGGAAGGGAACAGTGTGCTCACAGCCAGGTTGGAGAAAGTTTGTTCCTGTAGCATGTGCTGGATGAATCAGAGTGAGGAGAGAGGGCCCAAGATCCTGATGGACTGTCATCCCGATGCCATGGTCCAGGGGCAGGAGGTATTGAGGGCTCAGGTGAGATGGGGCACGGGGACTGGATGGGAGGAAATGAAAGTGAAGTATTTGTTGACTCCTTTGAAAAGTTTACCCAGTCAGCAATATCCCAAAGTCCTGCTTGAGCAGCTGCTCTGAACGTGACCATCAGCTGTCCAAAGGTCTCAAGAGAGTGTCCCAGGAGCATCTTGTCCACCAGATCTCCATAAGAGGGCTCACACTGGGCCTGGCTTTGCCATTGGCAGGGGCAGGCTTGGAGGCTGACCCAGGCTTCTCCCCATAGATTTCCCCAGCATAAATGAGCCATCAGAAGGGCCGTTAAATCCCACACCTGAACATATTGATCGAGCCAACTCCTGTGTGCAATTTACCCACCCACGGAGGGGCCCGTAGTCCAAAACCCTCCTCTGCCCCTGCAGGGAATGTGCAGGAGATAAATCAAGCCTCAAATGATGGGGTCCACCCATGGATCCACTGTGGAAGGGACAGGGAGCCCTTGGCAGTGTAGCTGAAGATTGCCCTGTCCCCATGACTCCCCCACATCATGATACAGGAGAAGTTGTGGCATGTGGAACACCTCTGGTATGCCAGGGGCAGCAGTCTGCAGGTGAGGACTTTCCAAGTGTGCCCAGAGCCTCACAGTGGTGTGCGCCCAGATTGGCTAAGGGGAAGTGCTCTCTGGTGATTGCTGCCAGGAGCCAAAGTTGCCCGAGCTACCATGAGCTTGAAGTCAGTGTTAGGCAAGTGTTAGTTAAGTTTTCTTCTCCTTCCCTGCCCCCTGGTTCTCAGGTTCTCCTTTCTGCCCCTACCCTTTACCATCAGGGCAGCTTCACTCAGCAGCAGCCCCGGCTGCCTCCTGTCAATCTAAGAAGAATGAATTTAATGAAAACTTGGGAGACTCCAAACATTTGTTTCAGCAGGGGAAACCCTTCCCTACAAGGACTTACAGATACAGGACACAGAGGTGTTAGGGGGGTAGTTTTAGCAATGAGAGAAACCCCAACTGTGGGCAGCCTTTGTAAGTATCTGAAGTAGGACCGAATGCTTGATTTTTCTCTAATTCTCCATGTGTTCCTTGAATGTTTTGCTCTGCGCTGTGCAGGGCACCAGGGAAACACAGAGCTCAGTCCCGTCTGAGGAGGGACTCTGTCTAGAGCAGGAGACAAGCTTGTGAGCACATCATCATTTCAGCATGGTTGGCACTGGAACAGAAGCATGTGTGGGACGTTTTCACGCCTCCAAGGAGCAAGTATCTGCCCCACCTGGGGCAGGACAGGACTCAGAAGGAGAGCAATGAGCTGACTGGAAATGAAATCCATTAAATGCTCACTCAATGCCAAGCCCCTACATCCTGTGAAGAATGTAGGAAAGGTATGGAGTGTGGCCTGGGTTTAGGAACGCAGGCAGGAACTCAGGTTTTAGTTCAGCTTTGCCCCTAACCTGCAACCTGACCCAGGATAAGTTAAAAGACACTGCTTTGCAGCCATGCAAATGAGATTGGACTCAAAAGTAGGGCTCTGTCATGAATTTTCTATTAAGTATCTTAGCTCTCAAGAGAGACAAAATGAACTCAGGAAAGCATTAAAGAACAACATGAAACTGCATAGGAGACCACAAAGTTGGACAGTACAATAAAGGGTCCAGGAGCCGAGAGACAGGAAACTTTGGGCTAAGAAATCCAGGAGAGGTTCCTGGAAGAGGAGAACCCTGAGCTGGGCTTGAGGAATAATTAAAATTGGGGTAGTCAGAGAGGAGAAGGATACCACAATGGAGGAATAGTGCTGCCTTGCTCAGAAATGTTCATTGGCTCCCCAGGCCTACCACACATGGCATTACAGGTTCTGTCAGCCTAGCCCAGCTCCTACCAAGCCCAGTCATCTTGACATCCCTACAAGAGCTTCACGCTCCTGCACCCTGAGCAGCCCACCTGCTCTCTGAACCTGCCACACAGACACAGGCTGCTGCCTGAATTCCCTTTACCTACTGCTCTACCTCTTTCAATTCCTCCTTCCCCACTTCCCCCCCTTTAGAATTAAACATCCTTTCCCCCTTCTCTGAACTCTGTCCCATTTGTTTAGGGTCATACATGGACAGATCCTGACCCACTAAACTATAGGCACCTCAACTGTGGCTTACTCCTCCCTGTGGGCCACAGGCCCACCAATGGCTGGTGTTTGGCAAGCGCAGAATGAATCAATGAATCAATGAATGAATGATCAAGCTGAAATCTGGTTTTACAGAAAGGAAAGTTCATAGCTACAGGGGACCGTGAACTTGTGGCAAGAGGCAATGGATAGGACTAACCTGAGAGTGTGGCCCATACTGCTCTGGGAGGAGCATCTCAAAGCTGGAGGAGCTCAGGTGTCATCTAGCCCAGTTCATGTCATATGAGCCCTCCACGTCATTGCAGACAGCAGGCCAGACCCTGCACAAGCACCCTCAGTGAGGGCAGACAGAGCACCTTGCAGCTCTAGCACGCTGCCCAAGTGCAGTGGGAAGGATGTAGGCTGTGGAGCCTGACTGACCTGGGCTCAGATTTCAGCTCGGCTGTTTGCCAGCTCTGTGGCTTTATGCAAGCCACCTAACCTCTTTGAGCCTTGGTTACCCTTTTTTTGTAAAAGGGATATAATATGACCTCCTTTCAAAGTTATTGTAAGGATTATAGAGAATGTACAAAAAAAAGAAAAGAAAAGAAAAGAAAACAACAACCCGCCAGCTTATAAAAGGTGACTAATGACTAGTAGCTAAATCTATGTTTATGACATATGATTAGTTGTTACATATGGCTGGGGAAGTTTTCGTGGAGAGTTCAGAGACAATTCTAAGTAATAGAATTTGGGTTTAAACCTAACAGTCTGTCATAATTAAGTGAACTTATTATAGGACTCATTAACACAGTCTCTTATGAAGACGATGTTCAGGATCAGGGGTTATCAAGCTTTCTCCACAAGGACATAGCCCGTGGAAAATGATTACAGTGAGAGACACTTGCCAGCATGCAGGAACTGCTGCAGAGATCCAGAAAGCTGCAGAGGCTGGCCTGAGAGAGATGACCCAGAAACAGTGCTCAGGGTCTATCTCAGTGTGTGCCTATCTCAGTCCTAATTCTGGGAGCAGACAGGGAGAGGAGCAGAGAATCCAGGTTTCTGCCATCATATATTCGGGAGCCAAGTCGTTACTGGTTTGGTAGCTTGGAAGCCCAGGTCAAGTATTAGGGGCTCATCGAACAGGCAGGGCTTCGGTCCTAAGAGGTGGGAGGAGCCCCAGATGTAACTAGGGCCAGCCCTAGGCCTGTACATAAAGCCAAAAATGGTTTAGAAGTCAGGTCTTAATAACAGGTTGAAACTGTGGAAGGTGGAGAAGGGAGGGAAGAGGAGAGGAGGGAAGAGAAGAGGAGGGAAGGGGAGGGGAGGAGAGGATCAAAAAGTAGCTTTGATGCCAGTGTGGAGGTGTACCATTACCAGAATCGGAAGTCTCAACTCTCAAACCAAACCCCCTTCTCCTCCCAGTTTCCTCATCTCAGTGGGTAGCACCCCCATTCACAGACCAAAATCCTGGGGTGTCCCCAAATTCCTCCCTGACCTTGGCCTTCCACAGTGCAGCCGTTTTCACATCCTGCCCATGTCCCTTTTGAAAGAAAGACCTGTTCTCTGTCCCCACTGCCACTGTCCTGGTTCAAGCCTCTCTGCTTTCCTCCTGGCTCACTACTTAATCACCAGCCTGACCTCCTGCCTCACCTCTCCCCTTCTGTCCACCATCCACACTGCTGCAAAGTTCTCTTCCCCAAAAAGAATCTGGCCACACTGATTCTTGGCAACATCTTGTTACGGTCCAGAGCATCCTGTTATCACGGCTGGCAGGACCGTCACGATCTGCACAGCCCCCTGTGCCCTCCCCACCAGGTCCCCACAGGGGGAGTGCCTCTCGTGAGCCTCTTCGTGCGCTTCTCATTCTGCCTAAAACCCACTCCCCGCTCTTCTGGCCAACTCTCCGTCAGCCTCTCTGACTCCACTGCAGAACCAGTCACCCCACCCACCTCTTGATTCCCAAACTGGTGTAGGGGCTCCTCCTGTGGTTCCCCTCTGTGCTCCCCACTTCTCCCTCCTTTACGGCTATTATCGTACTGTCCTGGAGTAACCTCACATCCCTTTGCCGCCCACAACTTGAGCCCAAGGCCTTTTCTTACTCAGTTTGGGCTCTACAGAGCTCAGCATCCTGCCAGGCAGACCTGAAACACTCAGTAAATAGTCTGTGAATGAATGGGTGAAACTGAACAATGAAGAAATCCAAGAGAGAGGATGATTTGGCAGGGGAGACAAAACAATTTGGTTCCAGGGATGTGGAGTGTGAGTTGTTGGTGGAATATGTAGGTGGAGGTCCCAGCTGCACTGCGAAGGCGAGTCTGACGCCTAGGGGAGCATCTCATAAGCAACTATGACCTCTCTGCTCAGATGTGAGCAATTCCCCTCAGGGGGTCAAATGACCAGCAAGTGGTTCAGCGTAACCAAACCCACTCAATCGATGCAGACAGCCTCAGAGCTAGAAGGACACTATAAGAACATTGTCTAGTGTAATTCTTTTATTTGAGGAAACTAAGGCAGAGAGGGGAGAGGCCTAGTTAGAGGCAGTGCTGGGGCTAGAACCCATGTGTCTCCATCACAGTCTAAGCTTTATCTCCGGTCCCCTGTGGCCTCCTGTTTGCAGCACTCACCTCTGGGCCCTGAAGGAAGGCATTACCAGTGTGAAAGAAGCCACTGGAAGAACCTCACTCCACAGATGTTCGGACACTAACTCTTCCTTTCCCACAGCACAGCTTCTCATGGCCCCAAATGAGAATAGACCCGATAAAGATCTCAGGAGACATAGAGCTTATGCATTGAATCTCATGAAGTCTGCAAACAGGATGGATCCTGTGGCCTCCAACCACAACAACATTTATTTTCACCATGTTTTGAACAATATTGACCATCTACTGTCCAGCCCTATAACAGGTCAGAGTCAGCTGATTAGAAACCATAAGAGAGATTGCTCTGAACAAGGAAACTGACACACTGACTCAGAAAAGGCAGCCATTGGGGTCAGTTAGGGTAAGGACCTAGCCATTCACAGCAAAGCACATGAAGACTCTCCACACATATATATCTCAACACAAATCTTGGTTGTAATGTCCACATCATGTTCAGTACATTTTGCTTATTTAAGATCTGCAAGCATTGTAGACATTTATTAAGGATTTTCATCTAAAGTGATTCAGATTGCAAAGTCCTGACACCATAAGAAGCAAGCCCTCTGCTATCAAAGGGAGAAGTTATCCTTAAGGATTCTGGATAACAAACGGGTCTTCATCGTGACAAAGCAGGAAAGGAAGCTGGCATTTGTCATTTGACCACAATATACCAGGCACATTGTCTATCATGCATTGTCTCATTTAACTTTCACAACTCTTTAACCTCACACACAGCAGGCTCACAATGAGATATGTTAAACTGACTGAATGTCTGACTGGATGGAGTTTTTCAGCCTCATTTTAGACATTGGGACAACGAGGCCCAAAGAGGAGCCTGAGTTTTTTTCCAAGATACTATTGTCAAGGCCAAAACATGCATTCACTTGGCAGGAGGTAAGCCTGCACTTAGCTGTGAAGACAGAGTGAAGTTAATGCTTCAGTCACTCTTCAGCAAGCTCCACAAGCATTGACTTTGAGCTTGCTGAGTCTGCAGCCCTATGTGAGGAGCACTGCTTCCAGGCATACGATGTTTCATTTCACTATGTTTTCTTTAACTCACAGGAATGAATTCAGAGCATGGACGGACATCAAGCCTGTGAAACCAATAAAAGCCAGGCCCCAGTACAAGCCTCCAGAGGATAAGGTGGTTCACGAGACCAGCTACAGCGCCCAATTCAAAGGGGAGGCCAATAAGCCAACACTAGCTGACAACAAGATCCTTGAGCGCAGGAGAATACGCAGCCTCTACAGCGAACCTTTCAAGGAACCCCCAAAGGTAAGACAGATCTTGTGGGGAACCCATCAGCACAGCCTGGAACGGAGGGATTTCCCTGCAGCAGAGCATGGGGCAGGGCTGCTGCTGACTCTGGCCCAGCCTCCAAGGGCTCCTTTAAAATCCCTCCTTTTCTTCGTAGCATACTGAGACAGAGAGGTTTCTTTTTTTTTTTCTTTTTATTACATTTATTGAGGTAACATTGGTTAATAACGTAATATAAATTTCAGGTGTACAGCTTTATAATTCGATATCTGTGTACTCTATTGTGTGCTCACCACCCAAAGTCTAGTTTTCTTCCATCATCATATATTTGACCACCTTTACCCAAATCGCCCTCCAACCACCACCCTTCCCCTTTGGTAACCACTGTTCTGTTTTTGTTTTGTTTTGTTAGTTCATTTGTTACTTTTTGTGTCAGATTCCACATATGAGTGAAATCATGCAGTTTTTTTCCTTTTCTATTTGACTTACTTTCACTTAGTATATACCCTTAAGGTAGATCCATGCTGTCACAAATGACAATATTTCATCCTTTTTATAGTTGAGTAGTATTCCATTGTGTGTGTGTGAATGTATGTGTGTGTGTGCCATATCACATTTTCTTTATCTATTTATCCATCAGTGGACACTTAGATTGTATCTTGGCTGTTGTAAATAATGCTGCAATGAACATGGCAGTGCATATATCTCTATGAATTGGTGTTTTCATATTCTGTGGATAAATACCCAGGAATGGAATTGCTGGGTCAGAAGGTAGTTCTATTTTTTTTAAGGAACCTCCATACTGTTTTCCACTAATTTACATTTCCACCAGTCGTGTAGGTGGATTCCCTTTTCTCTACATGCTCTCCAACACTTGTTATTTCTTGCCTTTTTGATAATAACCATTCTAACAGGTGTGAGGTAATATCTCATTGTGGTTTTGATGACATGATTTTACATATAGAAAACCCTAAAGAGTCCACCAAAAAGCTATTAGAAATGGTAAATGAATACAGTAAAGTTGAAAGATAAAAAAGTCAGCATACAGAAATCTGCTGTGTTTCTATATACTAACAACAAAATATCAGAAAGAGAAATGAAGAAAACAATCCCATTTATAATCACAACAAGAAGAATAAAATACTTAGGAATAAAGAAAACAACAATGGGTCTTCTTAACAGGAACCTTTATTAAATTCAAAGAGAATGTGAAAAAGGAACATTACCTAAAATAAAAGCTTAAAGACTGGCAGATGTCCAGAGAACAAGCTTCTGATTTTGAGAAGTCCAGGAAAAAAAGTGGTAGAAAATCTCACCTGAAGCCTAAAGCTCCTTGTCTTAAATTAACTGCTTTGGCCTCTGAAGTGCTGGCCCAGTATTGGCGGCGTCTTAGCCTGGCTTCCTTCTCACCAGGCGGCCCCTGCCTCACTCTCAGCCCCAGTCACTGGATACTTCCTCACTCCCTGAGAAGTGCCCGCCCCTTCTTATCCTTTCTCTCGATAAACACCATCCACCAGCAGTTTCAGTCTCTCACGACACATCTGTCCTAGCAGCTGCAAGATGTGTCCTGAGTCCTTTGTTACTATAACAAACAGTTTGTGAATGGCTTACATTTCTCAGTAACTTACAGTGATTCCGGGGTTTTCCTCTAATGACGCTACTTTACCTTATTAGCATCCCAGAATGCATTCACGAGAGGGAGAAACATGTTCAAGATTCAGCTGCTGAAACAGGAATCATACATGCCAGAGCTTATTCTCTGAGGTCAGGCCACATGGAATTGTGCACATATCAGCTCTCCCATCTAGAATAGCAGAAAAAGTCTGAGAATCTAAATAGCCTTTTCTCTGCCTTTGCCCTAAAGTCTTGCACTCAGTGGTTTCCTATTTGGCCCAGGACTGGTTGACAGGTAAGAGAACTAATCAGCCCACTGCCTGGACTCCTCCTCCAGTTGTCGCATTGTAAGTTTCATGTTCCACGAAAGCCCTCAGTCTCGGGCAAAGCAGGACAGTTAGTTACCTTGCATACAGGTCAGGGGTGACTGAAAACTCCTGGACCTCAGTGAGTAAATGACCTAGTCTGTGAGGCCCAACATCATCTGTCCACCTCCCACAGATAAGGTGGGACCCAGGACATGGCCTTGGACAAAAAGAAGGAGGTGAGCAGAGCTCGAAGAGGGAGCTTGGGGAGAGTGGAGTGGGCTTGAACAGCTGCTCTGGGGTATATGGTTCAGGGAGCCAGATAGCAAGAGCGGGTGGCTGTGCAGTTCTGACAGCCTCCCTAAGACGAGATTGCTTGGCCCAAAGCATCTCAGTGAGGGCATTTCTTCATATGCGCTCACCGTCCTAGAGACATAAACAGAGGAAAGGCCAGCTTACGCTGTGGTCACAAACCCCCCTGCAATCTCTGTGTCTTGCATCAACACAGGTTTATTTCTTATCATACACGTCCATCATGAGGGCCTCAGCTCTCTTCCTCATCACTTCCTCAGCCTGGGACTCAGGGTGAAGGAGCAGCCTCTCTGTGACAGGGGACAGAGAACCCCTAGAAGCACGGGCTGACTCTGAGCCTGCCTGGAGGTGACCCACATCGCGTCTGCTCATATTCCACTGACTAAAGCAAATCGTATGCCTGCCTGACTTGAACAGGGTGAGGAGGTATTATCTTCCCACAGGGAGGGGAAGTAGATCGTTGCTATTTAGCAACACAGTCCACCGCCTGGGGAGTCCAGGCCGTGAGAGCTGGCAGGCCAGGGTGCCCACGTGGCCAGTGAGAGCATTGCCAAATGACTTACCGGGAGTACAGACAGAAAAGCCAAGTGACCTAACGTCACTGAAAACACTTTATACACTGCGCTCCCTCAGTGCCAAATGTCAACATTACCGTTATCCTTTAATTAATCATGTCTTCTCTCTAAATTCTCTATCCCACTCCCTCCCTTTTTGTGTTTCTGTATTTGCGGTCTGTCTGTCTCTCCGTGCAGGTGGAGAAACCTAGTGTTCAGAGTTCCAAACCAAAAAAGACCTCAGCAAGCCGTAAGCCCCAGAGGAAGGCCAAAGACAAACAGGTGGTGTTGGGCCGGGCCTCCAAGAAAAAGAGCGCGGAGGGCCCCAGTGCCGCCCCACCCGACGACAAGGAGCAAAGCAAAGAGATGAACAATAAACTGGCTGAAGCGAAAGAGTAAATTTCACTGCACTTTCCTTTTATTCTTCTCTCTCTTTTTTTTTTTTTTTTTTTTTTAACCAACCAACAAAAAAAAGGCCACAAAATTGATTAGAGGCTTCTCATCTGCCTTGGTCCTGAGTGTTCCAGGAGTTCTTTGGTTTGGTTTCTTTTAAGGGAGGAATTCTGTTTCGAAGACCGTATGGCATGCCTCCTCTTCAAATCTAGACCAGCAGGGCAGGCGCAGCCTGGGGTCCAAGCCCAGGGCCCCTGGGACCCTAGGAAATGTGGCTCTCCCACTGTGCCTTTCCATGGCATGTGAGACCACGTGATGGCGAGGAAGGCAGGCAGGGCTTCGTGCACAGACTCAATTCCCAGATGGCTGCAGAGGAAATCTCCTGGTAGTGCTTAGAAATGTCCGTGGGGTGTCCTCTTCCTAGTCCCCAAGGTCGGTGTCCATGATCAACTTGGAACTTTAGGTAAATGTGTGCTTTTCCAAATTCAGAGAGTTATCATGTGCTAGAGAAGCTCAGCGTGGGCTTCAGCAGTTGACACTTGTGGACATATTTTAAAAACAAAACACAAGAAAACCTCGGCCTTAATGTCAATAAAATGAGTTGTGTCTGTTAAGTTGAGGTAATTTTTTCATAGACTCTTCGGTTAGAAATATGTGGCTGCATTTAGTTTTTTATCAGTGGGCTTTAAATTGTATACCAAGTGAAAGATATGCCACTGATGATAAAAGTAGGGCAGGGCAAATGGTTAGGTGATTTAGGTCCATTCTAGACATCGTAGGAAGATGACAAAATGAGGGGATTGTTTCCTGTTCTCTCTCAGCAGACTGCCTGCCCAGCGTTGCCAATTTTGCAGGGGAGCTGACTCCAGGTGACTGAGGAAGAAAGTTTAGGGTGTAGGGATAGCGTGTTTAGAATGTGACTTTCCTGCTTCTGAGGAACACAAGGCAGGAAGTAGACGTAGTGGCAAGTGTGGCTGTGTTTACTCTCCCATCCTGAACTGCTGTTGCTCTGCTCCTCAGGGATGACAGAGGACGCTGAGCTTCAGGCTATGGGACATTTCTGTGACTTAGCTAAAGACGAGGAGAGTTCCCTGCTAAGTGATGAGGAAGCATTTTTGGCCTCGTTAATGAATAAAAGCAGCTCTCGATGAATTCTGTGTCGCGTGTCTGTGTGGCCAAAGCCCCCAGTGGTGGAAAGTGCCACCTTAGCTGTGCTAGAGTTGTGTTGTAGGCATTAGAGAGTTGTTGTGAAAAGACCCCAGTGCTCGTGAGGGGACCCAAAATACCTACCAGAAAAAAAATTACATTTGCAAACCTTGTGGCATGTATATTGCTCTGTATGCTTTATTTCCCCCGCATTTAAAATGCTTACTGCTGCCAGCATTGGAGGTTGCTAGACTATTGTTCGACACCAAGCCTCCGCTCAGGCTTACTTTTCTTTTGTACTGAAAGTGGTGCAGAGTAAAGTTCTCGCAGTCCATTACTTCAAAAGCCCCTTGAGGTCCTTCCGGTTTGAAGGAAGCAGAGCTTCCACGTGCTGTCTGGAGTCTAAGCATTTGAGCAGCAAAGTGTCCACTTACACTATTTTGTTTGTCACCTTGGAGCTGATGGAGAAGTCTTTTGTGGATTAACTGAGCATGTGCTATGCAGGCCATATTTCTTACGGGAACAGGACTACTAGAAATGAAGCCCTCGGCCAGGCCCTCTGCCGTCTTCCTTCCTATCTCAGGGTATGGAGCTGTGAGGAAGGAGAAGTATTGAAGAAAGTAGAAAATGTTAGTGAGTTTAGTGTTTATGAATCCCAAATTTTGATGCCTATCTGAAAATGACTAGAGTCGATCTTGGTACTGATGCCAGCTATTTGCTAGCTAATCTTAACATTAACCAGAGAGCTCTGTCAACGTGATCTTAATTTTATCCAGAGAACTTGCCAATGGATGTTCATTCTCCCAAGATCGGCATTAGTCAGACATGTTGATGTTAGCCACAGTTTGGATTTCTCCACAAAATAGTCATATATACATATATATATATTTTTTTGCAGATCAAGTAAATCAAACTTTACAATGCACAGGGGGCCATTCATTCAACATTGACTTATTGAATACCTGTGTGCCAGACATTGCACTAGATATGGCTGGTGGTATAAATAAATCTGCCTCCACAGCAGCACAAACAGAGGATACCTGAGACTTGATCCTGATCTGATTCAAGTTTGTGTTGCCCAAATTGTAGAGTTCTCCACCCACCTGGCAGCCCCAGGGGCTAAGTTCTCTACCTTGCGGCACCTAAGGCTTGAGATGAGCTCTTTGATATCTTTTTCAACCCTTCCATATCCCCATCTTTTTAACACCGGTTTGTAATTCACTTTGACTCTTGAATGTGTCACTTCACTGGCAAGAAACTTCCTTTGATTTCTACTGTTTACAAATAAAGCTCAGCCAGACATACGAATGGAAACTGATTTCAGTTTCACAAGCAGTGTTTTGATTTCGTCTTTCTGAAGGTGGCCAAGCTTCCTATACCTATTCCACCCATTTTTGTACTTTTCCCTGTGGTTTCCTCAACTCTCCTGGCAAGTGAGCGAGGACTGAAGCTTTCTCATGGCCTGATTCGCTTGCTGGCAAAAGGAATCACTAAAGCTAGGCATTGGCTCCTGTAGCTATGAATTCCCGGCTAGCACTCCCATTTTGTCCATTATACCTTCGCCTCTCTGAGGCAGACAGGAAGTGTCTAATTACGATTTTGTGGCCTGGGTTTTGTTGCATACCACAGGTTGTCTATGTAATGTGTAGCGCACACCTCTCTTGGTGCTATTTCATTCCTGCTGTTAGTAAGAAAATGACAAAAATATTCATGTATAGCCAATTGATTGTGACGTGCTTGTGGTCTGTGCCTGCTCAGAAAAAACAAACAAACAAACAAACAAACAGTTTTTCCAATTATAAATAAATGCTAAAGACGAACACCACTTTCTTGATCTTATTTCCTTGGTAAGGCCCAGCTGAATAGGTGAAGGACCAACCTTTGCCTTTTGAGCCACTCTTCCCCAAGAGGAGTTGTGCCCTGAAGGTTTTCTGGGGTTCTCCATAACGCAGCTTGACTCTTTTAGATTGCCTCTCAGATACTAATTGCGAGCAGTCAGAGCTAAGTGTTGGGAAAGGCGAAGATGGACCGGGAGACCCACTGGCCAACAAGGTAGTGTAACGTTTTGAACCCATGTCTCCGGGAATGAGTGACCACCTGTGTCCAGCACCTCCTCGCCATGCTGGGAGGCTGGGCCCTGACTCTCCACCCGCTTCCTGCCTGTAGCAGGACTGTCAGTTCTGGCTTTTTTTCCTCCCAAGGATGGGAGAGATGCCTTCACTTACTCATTTAACCTGGTCATTGTGGAGGTTCCACCCTCCGGGGGCTGGCTCACTGTGTGGGTTACAGGAGCAACAGTCTTGTGTGTGCCTGACACAGGGGTGTGGAAACAGCAATAAGAGAGGCCAAATAAGGTAACAACAGACCAGGTAGCTGGGAGCTCCGGTGAAGGACAGGTTTCTTACTGCCAGAAGGAGGGAATCAGAAGGCTTAATGGGAGAGGGAAACTTGGAGAGTGGGTGGGATGCAATTATGCGGGGGCAGGCTTACAGGAAGGAGGGCAGATCTGGGTAGCAACCTCAGAGCTAGGGCCAATTTTGCCCACTTTGATATCCTTCTGCTGAAGGGAGACAAAAGATTCTCTATGGGATCCCTCTTCCTTTTTCCAGCATACGTTGGTTGAATACCTATTATGTATCAGGCACTGTGCTGGGCACAAGGAAATCCAAAATGATCGAGCCCCGACCTCTGATCACAGAGGGGCAGGATAGAGGAATTTGTTCTAGCTGGTTCCGTGGATCAGGGAGGACCTCAGTGGATGGGCAGGTGATGACCAGGTGGCCAAGGCATGCCAGACAGAGGGAGCCACACAGCAATGGTGTGGCGAGGTCCAACACCAGATGAGCTCAGGTCCTAAGGGAATAGTGCACTCAGGGAGAGTCAGGGCCAAAGCTGGAGGGTGGCAGAGCTGTCGTGGAAAGGCCTGGTGCCATGTGAGGGGGCAGTCGCTCACAGAGATCTCCATTCCATACACCCAGCGTGCACTCAACACCTTTGCATGCTCTCTGCCATCATGCTTCTCACCCGCGCCCACCTACCGGGCAACAACCACAGGTCCTCTCTCGCTTTAGGCTAGGAGCTTTATTGTTTGTCTCCAATTTCTGGGGTTTGGGGAGGAGGCGTGGTAAGACTCAATCAAGGGTCAAACATATGAAAAAACACTCTACGAGTATATTTGTTTTCTGGATGAACAGAAAAATTTTGTATGAGGCAGAAGACACAAAATGCTGTTTAATATATAAAACATACATCAAAGTATATTATTGAGCTCTCTTTTGACCTGTTAAGGATTGTTTTGATCAAAACCAGGGATTTAGAGAGGTGGAAAGACAGGAGACAAAGAAAGAAAGGTAGAAATAGAGGCAGAGAGAGAGAGAAACACGTAGATGAAGACACTGAGAATAAGCTGACGGACACACTCAGAATGAGAGTGGACAAGAATCGGACGATGCGAAGGCAGGAAGTGGGGAGCCTGGCCAGCTGGATCGATGCTGCCCAAAGGGTAGGGCTCGCTCGCAGCTTTACCCCGAGCTTCCCACCGTGAGCCCTGATGCTGCCCAAAGCCCAGGAAGTCAATCTATAATTCATTACTAATATCACCTCCCTAAAACAGCAAACAAACAAAATTAAAACCAGCCCTCTAGTTTTAAAATAGATCGTTATTGCTAAATTAGTTATGTGTATTTTAATTCTTCCTTAGCATCTGTGTGCTCTTGGTGAAATTCTTCCCTCATTTCTTTTCACTCGGGTTTAAAATTTTCTAACCTGCTTCTCATAGATTTGGGGAGTGTCAAATTCCATTTCACAAAGGCTGGGAACCCCTCAGCATGTCACATTGGTTTCAAGATCCTTTTACTGCTAACATGTCTTAAAGCAGTTTACATTTTCAGGACCACAGGTATAAAAAGATCCTTTTAGGATGTAGCCACTATGTGTGGAATATCTACAGTTAAGGCAAGGCCTTACGCCAGTCCCACCTGAGGCCAGTAGGGCTGGGGCAGCCAAGGCCACTGAGACATAAGAGGCAGCGTTTTCAAACCAACGGAACCATCCCTCTCTGAGTCTCCACTCTTGCAGAACCAGGCACATAGTCCAAACCTTCTCCATCCCACTGCCACTTGAGGTATAGATGCTCCTAACACCGAGACCATCCTAGAATACCTGTAATACCAGAATTAACATAATTACATACAGGCATACCTCTTTTTATTATACTTCACTTTATTGAGTTTCACAGATGTTGCGTTTTTTACTAATTGAAAGCAAGACCTTCCACCAGCAAAAAAGATTACGACTTGCTCTATTGTGGTGGTCTGGAACCAAACCCTCAGTATCGTTAAGCTACGCCTGCCTGTATCTTATTCTTTATCATGTGACTACTGGTTAACATTGGCAGTGCACTTAGACAGTTACAGGTTCATGGATGGCAATTAGTGCTGGCTCTGCAACCCTGTGTCATGCACTAACCTCCTTGGGACACTAATAACCCCCTCAGAGAAGAGGAGTGAGGATGAAATGACATGATGGCTGCAGGGAACCCATAGCGGACACTAAATACAGGTCCTTTCAGGCCCCTCCCCTTTCCTTTATGGTACTTGAAAGGTTTGTGTTCACTACCTTTCTGATAGATAGCTAACTATGAGTAACCTCTGACAACATGTGAAGTTGATTGAGGCAAACACTCGGATTAGGAAGAGCACTTTTAAGAATTCCAGCTATTCAAGTACCTTAAGTCCACAGACATGAGCAATAATAGTCTAACAATTTATATTGATTGTCTGCTCACAAAGCATTTCTTTGTTCCATTGGCCCCTCTTATAGTTGCGGAACAGGTGCTTGCCCAGATAACAGACAGGAAAGGGGCGTTCAGAGAGGAGGAGTGCCTGCCAGCTCGGTGGGCTCAGAGAAACAAAGGAAGCATGAAGCCCAGGTCTTCCACTCCATAGCCTGTGCCCTTTCTCCCTTCTCTGAGGGACACTGAGGCTGGCCTACAGTGAGTCAGGTTGCAGACAACTTGGACTCAACTAAATTACCACACTGTACAGGGCCACAGTCTAATCGGGCCACACGGGCCCTTCAGATGGCTTACCTAGATCCTCTTTAAATCTTGGGACCCAGATACAAACCAGGGGAATTAGAATTTGATCAGGGATGCACACACAACTAGCTCAAACATCCTGACTGAACTGACCACTTGTCTTAGCCAAATACACAGGTTTTTTTTCGCCTTTGGGTGACCAAAATGCATCATGATTGAATACAAAATGATTCTACAAATTTTCCATTCATAAGAAATATACTTGGTACTAGAGATACCAAGATAAAACCTATTGTCTATTACCGGAGGCATTGGATCAGAGACCACCACTGCGTGCATTTTATTTCAAACAGTGGAACTGAGCTTAACTCTCTGTCCTTTTCACATAAGGGGCCTTCAATCCTCTGTGAACTTGGCACTGTATTTTAACTATCTCCACCTAAACATCTGATCTGGGGCCCAGGGAGCTTCAGATGCTGAGAGAAATGAATTACTGCCACTGCTACTGGTTTAAGCTGCCAGAGGGATCTTTCAAACATGCAAATCTGACCATGTCACACACCCTGCTTTCAATCATCCATGGGCTCCTTGCAGTCTCTGGAAGCTTCTTGTCCCCTCAGTGCACCATGCCGCTTCTCACCTCCATGCCTTTACCCACGCCGCCCCACCTGCTCAGATTGCCCTTCTGCTTCTCCACCTGGCTAACTCATCCTTCAAGACTCCGCTCAGGGGACCGCTCCTGGAAGCCTTTCCCGCACCACCCAGGCTGGGTAAGATGTGTGTGTCTTCATCATGGAACTTACCACGTGTATTGTGTCATTCGCTCATGTGTGTGTCCCTCCACTGGACTTTCCTCCCCCAGGGCAAGGACCAGATCCTTCTGTTCATCATTTTAGCCCTCGTTTCTGGCCCAATGCCTACCACACAGACTGTCTTCTCAAGTGCCTGTTGAATGAATAACGAGTGAGCGAATGAATGACGACTTTCACCATCTGCCTTCATATTCACCACAGTGCCTCCACAAGGCTTTATTCTGCCTAGTAACTGGCTCTGCTCACGTGAAAGGGGTGGTTTTGAGAGTGCTGACGGCCAATAGCAGAGCACAGAGCAGTCGACGGCTGGTTTTAGTGTGGTCAGCCTGCCTCTGTACTTCATGTAGTCACTTTTTCTAAACAGTCTTGACTTCAAAAAACCACAGACTCTTGGTTAGAGGGTAATCTTAAGAGGTTGGCTGATCCCAGCCCCTGCTCAGTGCTGAGCTCCTAACTCCACCATGGCAGAGACGCGTCCCTCCCGGGGCATGTCTTAGGAAGCAGGGCTGGGAGTTCGAGCCAACAGGCCTGGTTTTAAATCCAAGCTCTACTGTTTACTAGCTTTGTGACCTTGGCTGAGTGTCTTAATTTCTTTGAGCGTCAAAGAGATAACAGCAATACTAGTATCCATCACTATCTAAATCTATTTGGTTCTCAAATTTAGAAAGTAGGAGTTTGGTCAGAAGGGATACAGTGCTATCAGACCCTGTTTGGTTCCAGAGTTTGGGAGAGCAGGTGGTAAGAGTTCTGATAGCAGGGATACCTGTTTCCGATCCACAGGACTGTTCCAATGAGGATGCATGCAAAAGGCTTCTGTAGACTGTAAAGTGGAATGCCCTAGTCAATAGTTTATTTAAGGATAGTTTTGCTACTACCACTTCTCAGTTACTTACCCCCTTGAGCCGAATGGTATGGTAGCTGGAGCTACATGTAGTAAATTCACTCACTCTGCCACCCAGCAGCCTGAGAGAAAAGCCATCTCGTGTGGCTCTTGCTACTCTGTCCCCTCCCCTCTTCCTTCCCCTGGCCCCTCCTCTCCAAGCACCTATAAATCATCCCGTACAGATTCCATTTCTGCAATTACACGTTCATTTTCATTGATCCCCTCTGGACATGTGAAGCCAATTTTGATTAATTGCTCAAGATCCCATCCTTTGCTTTAGATGGGGTGGGGGAAAGTACAGAAATTGATTTGCAAGTTGCCAGGAGCACAGAGCTAGTCAAGAACTGAGCCATTAGGCCTGTTTGCCTTAGTCCAGCACTTTACATTTTAAAAAGGGTCATTAGCAAAACTATCAGTCTTGGCAGCCCATTGAGACAATCAGCTATGCCCTTGACTTTGCCTTCTGGGTGTTAAAACAACCAAGGATGCTTTTTAAAATATTTATTATGCACATGAGAATTTACTTAGTTCTTCTAAGCAGGTTATATCTAGAAAAGGTATTTAACAGTAAAAAGGATGACATCAACAACACAGGGCAGAAAACATAATGGTCTAGCCACCTCGTGCAGCCATTTCCCTGTACTTCAGGAGAACGTGTCTGCCTGCAGGGAACCTGGGCTAGTGGAGAAAGATCTGAATGAGGAATCTGCCCCAGGTCTCTGGTTCCACTTTCGTAAAATGCAGGTTGGCACAGCCTAGAAGGAGGCAATGAACATTTATTTGGCCTTTACACACTTGCTCTTCTTTAATCCTCCCAATAGGGCCAGAGAATCTGTAGGTATCATCCCCATTTACAGATAAAGAAATCAAGACTCGGTTATTAAATAACAAAGTCACACAACTTGTAAGTGGTGAGCCAGGATTTGAACCCAAGTTTGCATGACTAAAACTCATTTTTGTGCAGTATTTGGGACCATCTCTGAGATCCCTATTGTAAAGAAAATGTGCATCCTCCTGAAATAGCAGTGTCTTCATCCTGTCCCTTCCTTACTCCGAAACCTTCGATGATTCTAAGTACTCCTGTTGTCTATGGAAAATTAGCCAGATGAAAGCCACCAATGCTGAGTTGGATTAGCACAGTTACCACCCCCCAGTCCACTGCCCCATCCCCACCTGCACCCCTGCCCAGAATTAAGCCTTGTGGTGGCAGCATTTTTTTTTTTTTGGTAGCAGCATTTTTCCTAGCCGTGGCCCTAGCTGTTCTTCCTGTACGAATGAGCCACATTTTGTGAATTCTTTGTGTGGCCCCAGGCTAGTGGACCAATTGGCAGCCATACAGGTAGGGCTTACAGGTGTGGGTATAGATGGGCACTCTCAGACCAGGATGCTGCTGCTTTCTGGGCCTCTCTTCTTTACCAGGGTCTGCTGAATATCATGGGGTAAACCTGGGGGGAGGGGGAGTCTTTGTGCAGTGAATGCAGGAAGGGCCAAGGTGAAGGGGGACTGGTTGTTGGAGGCTTGGCCCCCAGAGGGGCCACTCTCTCAGGAGATGCAGTTGAGAGCTCAGAGCTGGGACCGGCAGAGGTCAATGGCTCCAGCCTCCTGCACGAGGTAGATCCAGAGTTATCTTAGACCAGACCCAGTTCAGACATCTGCAGACAAATTTGGAATCTCTGTAGTTGAAGTCACACCCATGAGGGATATTGTTGTAGAGAGGCAAACGCTTGACTGAAAGTCTGTCATCCTCGGTTAAAGTCTTGATATGGCCTCAAACTCATTATGTAACCTTAGGCAACTTACTTCCCTTAATGAGCCTCATTCCCACCCCAGTCAGGAATATGGGGTTGTGGGTGACCCCTGTCTGCCTGGCTGACAGGGCTGCTGTGAGAGGATACGATGTGCCACGTTGTATATAAATTCCTCTTAGGAAACCATGAAGAGAAGTTACAGTTTAGGATGACAAAAAGGGTGCTAAGTCAGTTAAAAATAGGAAATCATTTGTGTGTCGTTTAAATGTGGTTGTTAGAATTTGATCTTGTGCGGATTCCTTTTAAAACTTCTCATTTAGGGTGGCGGTCTGTCAGTGTATGTCAGACCCCTACCAGAGCTCTCTGCTTCTCCACTCTATTCAATGACCTGGCACATAGTGGGCACTTACTAAATGTTTGTGGAAGAGAGGAGAGAAGAAAGAGGGTGGAAGGTGAGAGAGGGGGAAAGAGGGAGGGAGGGAGGGAAAGAGCAAGGAAAGAGAGATGAAGCAGACATGGTCTCTACCCTCAAAGAGCCCGCATCTGAAGAGGCAGCTACAAAACAGTTGCCCACTCATCCGGTCAGCTGCTGTGAAGGGATAGGGAGTGTCCAGGGGACACAGGAGGACTTGACCCCTAGAGGTGGGGGTCAGAGTGATTTCATTGAGGAAGTGACCCTAGAGCTAATCTTCAGTCACTGAGGTAGGGGTCGCTAAGGCAGATGGGGAGGGGTGGTGTTGGCAGCCATGTTGATGTGCCTGAGAGAAAGCTAAAGCAGCCAAGGGCTGTCAATGGAGGTATACACTCCAGGGCAGAGGCAGTGTGTCCTAGTTGGTAACCACGCCTGCAATATCACTTTCAGTTCTGGGGTCACACTTTCCAAAGGATGGGAAGTCAACTGAGATGTGCTGTGTGGAGAGCAGTCGGGACAGCAAGGACTCTGGATGCCAAATGTCTGAGCTGTTGTGGGGCATGTGTTGCCCAGAGAAGCCAGGACATAATTGCTGCTCCTTTCAAATACCTTCAAATATCTGTGAAAGGCTCTCCTGGGGCAGGCAGTGTGGCAGTCTCTGAAAGGGTGGCCCCACAGCACAAACCCAGATCAGGGCAGGCATGGGAAGCAGTGGAACTGACAGAAATACAGGTTTCTGCTCAGAGTCTAAACACTGGGCCACCAAGAGGTGGGCTGCCTCACTGGGTGTGTGCCCCACCCTGGGGCAATGTGGGCAGTGGCGGGCCAGCTGGCAGGGAGATAGCAGCAGGAGTTCAGGAGACCCGATGACCCTCAGGTCTGTCCTTCCAGCCCTGAATGCCTTTAACTTGGCTCTATGAAGTGTGATTTCATAGTACAGAGAGGGAGGACTTCTCCAGCGAGTGACATCTTTGCCCCTGAGGGGACCTTGGGCCCTAGTTGAAGACACACAGGCTGATGAAGGCTTAGGGCCAGGGCTGGTGGTGATGCAGGCACATTGGTCGCTTTACAGTGTCCATGGTGTGTGCTTATAGGTCTGTCTCCTGCTCCACACAGGTCTAGGGCTGGAGCGGGAGTGGCCCTCAGGTCAGGGCCCTCATCTCATTTGCTGCTATGCTCCCAGCACAGGACCTAACACAGACTTTGTCTAGTGAATGGATAAAAGAGAAAGAATAAAGAGAAAAAAGGCCACACACCAGCCATTTGTGACTCCCACAAATGTCTGACAGGTACTACTGAGCCAGACACTAGATACTGACAATACAGGGATGAACGAAACACATCCCACAGGCTAATGGGAGAGGCAGGTAATTACCAGACACCATGATAATTGCTAAAATTGAGGCTACCATGGAGTCCTGTGGGGGAGCAAAGTGGGACGAGAGCTGTTGTTTTGAGAACGCCTTATCTCCTGCAGATTCTTCATAAGAATAATGAGCCTTTCAAAGATGGTTCCCTTGGCATCCCCCCCCCCGGCCCCCCTCGGGTAGCTGTATTTCCCATAACTACGATGGGAGCTTTGTTTGTGTCTGGGAAATGTGAGCACCTGCACGGGGCCCACGGAAGCAGACAGGAGGGGAACAAAGCCGTGAAATTGCCCTGTCCCCCCACCCTCCTCCTGCCAGAGCCCCTGAGGTGCAGTCGGCCTGGGCCCTGGCTCAGACCCTCCTGCCCATCTTTGCTTCAAGTGAGTTTGCTCCATCCCTACCACCCACCCACTGAGATGTTGAGAGGCCTGTGTGTTAGTCCCCGACCTGCTCTCTGTCAGCTGTGTGGCTATGGGAAAGTGGCTTGCCCTCTGGGCCTAGTTTCCTATCTGTGAAGGAACACAGTTGGACCAGTTCACTAAGCCCCTCTTAGGAACTAGCGTTTACTAAATATCACCTGTATTCTAGGGGTCATGCCATGAGTGTTCTCATAAACAAACCCTCCCTGGAAGGTGGGCCCTGTGATCCCCAGTTTATAGATTAAGAAAACTGAGGCCCAGAGCCTGGCACGCCTGTGAGGACATCCCACAGCTAGGAAGGAGATGGGTCAGAATTCAAACCCAGCTCTTCTGGCCTCAGGTCCAGTCAGTCCACTTTCTCCTCCAGCAGGCTGCCCCTTACGTTACAAGAAATGACCTGTGTTAGAACACCTAGCCTCCAGGCTGGCATGTGGTTATTGCTCCAGAGATATGAGTTTCTTCCTCAGGGCTCTTCCAAGCTGTGGAGGCAGGGATTCAAGCACAGGACCCACAGGTCCCTGATTTCTGAATAGGGCTCTAGAACAGGAGCACGGCCCGGGCTCTCAGCTGCTTTGATGGTCCATCAGGAGACAGTTTGGGAAGGAAAAACCATATGGTAGATTATGCAGATAGTCTGGGGAAGGCCCAATAATCGTGCTTCTAGCTTGGATCCAAAGTCAGTGTGTATATACCCAGGAAGCATTGCCTATCTCCATAGAAACAGGAAGAAAGGCAGAAAATCAAGTTCCTAAGACTCAGGATGTCTCATGTGAACTTGGAACACTGCATTTTACAAATAAGACAGAGCCTGGCACAGGAAAGTCTCTCATTCATTTGACAAATATGTCATCAGGGCCTTCCCTGGGTCAGGTACTGTTTCAGGTACAGAGGGTACAATGATATGCAAAAGTGACATGGTCCTGCCTTCTAAATGCTTCAGTCTAGTAGGGGAAACATTAATTCAAAAGAATGCAAGCAATTCGCTATAAGGGGTAGAAAAGAAGGGGCCAGGGACAAGGAGGGGACAGGGGACAGCTGTAGCAGGGGACAGCTTTCCTGGGAAAGTGCTCCAGGGAGCAGAGAGACGGAAGATGAGTAGGCATTAACCAGGGGAAGAGGGAGCAAGAGAATGTTCCAGGAGGAGACAACAGCATATGAAAGATGGAGAGGAGCAGGGCAGACTGAGGAACAGAACAAAGTCCTAAGAGGCTGGGGCACAAGGAGCCAGGAAGGCGGTGGGAGCCGGCTGGTCAGCCAGGTGGGGCCACGTAACAGGATGTACTTTTTATTCTGAGCACAAAGAGAAGCTACTGCAGAGTTGCAAGCAGGGAAAGGATTTGCTTTTTTGAAAGATAATTCTGATTTGTGTATGAAGAATGGACTGGAGGAGAAGCAGGGAAGACCAGTTAGGAGGCTGTGACACTGGTCCACAGAGATGGTGTCACAGCTGGTGGGGAGAAGGGAGGGAGGGAAAGAAGTGGGAATATTCAAGAGATACAAGCTAGGAGCTGGCACAAATGGTTCTTGACAGATAGGGTGAAGGTTTTGAGGGAGAAGGAGGTCTCAAGGATGACTTCTGGGTTTGTGGGTGGGGCCATGGGAGAGATGGTGACCCAGGTTTCAGCAACAATAATTTATAAATCTATAATTGACCCTCTTTGTTCCAGGAACTGTGCCGAGCATTGGGGTTGCAGGCCAAGAGGGTGGCCCCTGCCTTCAGGGAACTCACAGTCTAATGGGGGAGACCTGACATGTAATGGGGGTCTCTATAGATGTGGGGAGAGACTATAAAATGGTGCTGCGAGGGAGATACAGACAAAACTAATATGGAGAGATACATGCAGGAAGACCTTATGAGGAGGTGGGCTCTGAGCCGAGCCATCGAGGGAAGGGGGGCAATCCAGGGAGCAGAAACAAAGAAACAAAACATTGGGAGTGTGTAAAACAGCACGGGGTAGTCAGAGGACAGTGCAAAGAGGGTGAGGCTGCAGGACTGGCCACCACCTGCCCTACCTTCCTCCAGGGCTGCCCTGAGGGTCCAGTGTGAGGGCATTTAGTAAACTGTTACTACAGTTATTATAGTAGTGGACTTATTCATGTGATGTACTCCACAAATATCAAGCACTCCACAAATATCAAGAACTGTGATTTCAGATCCCTGCCTAACAGGATCATCTGTTTCTCTGTTGTGATAATCCCTGACATTTGTATCGCTAACCTCATTGTATAGGAGGGGAAACTGAGGTCTAATGTAGTTGAATAATTGCCCAAGAGCTTGCAGGCAATAAGCAACACAGGAACTGAGACAAACCCAGCAGGTCGTTTTAGTTTCCAAGAGGGTACACAGGCTGGGAGGAGAAGGGGTCTGTGTCATATGCTGTCTTGAGAAGGTATGCGTCTGGCTCCAGGCACCAGATTCGGCTGTGCAGGTTCAAGGACAGCTGGCCTGATAGCTGAGTGGAGCTGAACGCAGCCCATCTCCACTCACCAGCCATGCGCCCGGCTTCCCCCCTCCTGGGGGCACGGCTTTGTCGCCACACAGAGGGCGCTCTGAGTGCTGCTTCCCTGCCAGCCTTACTGGGAGTGGAGGGGCATTTAACAGCTGGGAGACTGGCAGAGCATCATGGAACCAAGCAATGGCCAGTCAGTGTCAATGAGAGTTTTATGTTGCCCTTGAGGGCAGCTTTGTTCATAGAAAACCCCACCAAGGCTGCTGATGTTTTAAAACCGGGTCCTTAATTGATATAATTAACAAATTTAAAAATCTAGTCAATTTTAACAATCTCTTTGAAGGGTGATTTTATAACTTAAGTCATTCAATTCCCTTAAATAATTTAAAGTATAAGTAATTTAAAATAAAATAAAATAAGCTTAAAACTATGAAAACTATTTGGTTGACACAGAAGTTTCATCGTTGTTTACAAAATGCATAGAATTGTCTTATGTCTTTCAATTTAAAACCACAAGTCTAAATTAATTATTCCATTACAGATTTTATATTGGAATCACAAAGCTAATCTGTTACATATTCTAATATGCTAAATTATTTTAAACATTACAAACACTTTCAAACTAAATCTATACCAGTTTTTCCTAAACTTAATATCAAAAAAAGGTAATATGGTAGATTTGATTTAATTTATCACTTCTAATCTTAATTCTAAACCTTCCCATAACTAAAGACACTTACTTAGTCACTAAGGAAATAAGTGTCTAACCAAAGCAATATCAGTTTATATACCCACACAAATTTGGAGTTAGTATGCAGCTGGCTAAAAGTGCTCATTAAACAGAAACTTGGGGCATAGCATGGGAGCCAGTGCTGCAAACACCCAGAGAAATGTACTGGGTTGTCGGAAAAGTCATGACGCATATTTTACAACGAAAACCATAGAAAAACTACGTCACGACTTTTCCGACAACCCAATATTTGGCAACTCACACTATGGGGCTGGCTTTCTTTTTAATCTCCATGCCAGCAGGGGATGCTGAGTCCATGTCCTGCCAATGGAATAACCCCTGAGATCAAGCTACGCCCTGGTCACCATTTGTGTCTCCTGTCACCCCTTCAGGATGACCCCACCCAGGTGGTTCACTACCTGATAGGAGTATCTAATCAATGTCCTGCTTGATTCTATTCTGAATTAGGTTTTTACTTTTCCTCTCTGGCCAGCCACCCAGGATTAGAGGTGTTTTAATGCCATCCTTGGGTTCTATATGCTTCTGGTGGCTTTGCCTGGCTCTCTCCCCAAACGCTAAGCTCTTACTGATGGCAGCCAGCTGTGTCCATCTGGCCAGAGCAGCTGTGCTCTGTGTGGTGCTGAGCCAGTGAGCAGCCCTGACTTCTCCCTGTCCCCTGTGATGTTTAGAGACATCACGAGGGACTAGATGGATCGGCTACTTGTGCCACAGTACTCTGCTGAACGATATCAGTCCCCTGGCAGCTCAAGGTGCTCAATACAGTAAAAAGTGTCTGGATCAGGCTGATATGTCAGAGTAAAAGAAGTCCAAATACGTGTAATTTTACTTCTAAGGAAATAAAAAAGAATTATAATATTTCATAGTAATATCATGGTACAAGGTGCTCTAAGTATATGATCTCTAATCATAAATTTGAGTAAATATCACTACACCTAATGAAATAGATGACAAACTTGAGGCCCAAAGAGCTAAGAAAGTGTCACTAAATAGAAGTCTTATTGCACCAGCTTTAAGCTTTTAAGCAGGAAAGGCATAGTCCTAAAAGCCAATAGGAAATGTTAAAATTCTGAAGTGGTTTTAAGCTTAAAGACTGGCCAAGAACAGTGGTCACCAAGTGTGAAAGAGTAATAATAGCTACCCTGTATTGAGCACCTACTAAGGGCCAGGCGCTATAGGGAAAAGAAACCAGGCACCAGGAGGGGAAAGACCCAACTAGAGGCCATGCAGCTCCTCTCACTTGCCCTCTCTGGACCTCAGTTTCTTCCTCTGACAAGTAAGGGTGATATAACCCTCCCTGCATGCTTCACAGGGTTGCTGGGTTGCTGAAATGAGCTTGGAAAAGAAGTGAGTCAGAGAGCGGAATGTGCAATAGGTGTGCAAGAGCTTGTGACACTGGCCGAACGGCCGCTCCTGAGTGGTGACTTTCAGCCTGGCCAGCAAGGAAGGAGTGTGCATTCTAAACTAGACTGGCAGTGTCTGAGTGTGGCAATGTTTGCCCTTGGTGTCAGGGATGTCACCTGCTTTCCACAATGTGGGCGGGCCAAGGGATGGGGCAGGTATCTGCAGTGAGGTAGATGGAGCAGCCTGTGAGGATTCTGATGAGAGGCTTGGATTCTTGGCTGCAGGGAAATCAGCCCCAGAGATTTGGAGTAAGTGTGCGCATGGGCTCAGGTAGAGGAGAGGGAGCCAGAAGTGGAGATGGAGTGAGGGGAGCAGGGCCTCTTCACTGCCTGAATGGGAAGTCCCAGCCAGTCACCTACGAAAGGTGGGGGCGGTCGCAGTGGCATGGACAACAATGAGATGCATGGTCTATAGAGAATTTAAAAGCAATAATAAAACCAATTAAAAGCTGGTGTGCTTATTATTACCACCATGTGCTGGTTGTTCTAAACAATGCCAGTGATAAAATACTTTTCGGCTTGCAAGGAATGGGGGGAAGAGGGGCATTCCCACTGCCTCTTTCCTGGCATGCCATGGACCCCTTGCCCCACCCCACAGTCAGCTGTTAACAAGTGGGTCTGGGCAGGGGAGAGGAAGGAGCCTTGGAAGGCCCTGCGGACAAAGAGCACCCTGGCCTATATATAGGGTCATCAGAGTGGACAGCTAAGATGGGCTCCCAGGATGGACCCAGCTATCCTGTGGGAAGGAAGAGCAGCCTGGGTGGAGTGTGAGGTAGACGGACTGGAGGACTCTGAGTCCCGTTACAGTACTGCTGTTTTCACCTGGGTGCCACCCTCTGCCACGCGCAGGTTATAATCAATTGGCAAGCACACTGAATGACTGATTCCTGAGCCTGCCCTTCATCCCACCCCATGTTCTGTACTAAACACACAGAAATCAGATTCTCCTCCTGGCTCTCCAGCAAGAGCTGCCCTGCCCAGGCTCCACAGGCTATCTGTGTTCTGCCCTATCCCTGGCCTGAGCTCTGGCCCTCACAGTGACCACCTCTCTCTCCTCTGCAGGAGCCAGGTCGAACCCACCAGTGATAAGAATCGAGGTCCTGTAGCCACAGAGCCAGACAAGAATCAAGGTCCCGTGGGCCCGGGGCCTCTAAAAGATCAAGGACTTGTGATCCAAGAGCCTCCGAAGGATCAAGCTCCTGTGGTCTCAGGGCCTCTGAAGGATCTAGGTCCCATAGTCCCCACACCAGTTAAGGATCAAGATCGTGTGGCCCCTGAGCCTTTAAAGAATGAAGGGTCTGTGATCTCAGCACCAGTCAAGGACCAAGGTTCCTGGTTCCCGGTGCCTCCAAAGAATCAAAGTCCTGTGGTTCCAGCAAGAATTAAGGATCAAGGTTCCATGGTACCAGAGCCTCCGAAGGATCAAGGTCCCATGACCCCAGCACCTGTCAAGGATCAAGGTCCTATGGTCCCAGAGCATCTGAAGCATCCAAGTGCCATGGTGACAGCACCGATAAAGAAAGAAGGTCTTGTGATGCCTGAGCCCATAAAGAATCAAGGTATAGTGGTCCCAGAGCCAGGCAAGGATCAAAGTGGAGTGGTCCCAGGGCTTCTAAAGGATGATGCTGTGGTTGCAGCACCTGCAAAGAATCAAGGTCCTGTGGTCCCAGCACTAGTCAAGGATCGAGGCCCCATGGTCCCCGAGTCTCCAAAGAATCAAGGTCATGTTGTCTCAGCACTAGTCAAGGACCAAGGTCCCATGGTCCCCGAGCCTCCAAAGAATCAAAGTCTTATGGTTCTACCACTAGTTAAGGATCGAGGCCCCATGGTCCCCGAGCCTCCAAAGAATCAAGGTCCTGTGGTCCCCGAGCCTGCGAAGAATCCTGTTTCTATAATCCCCATGCCTCCAAAAGATCAAGACCCTCTGGTGCCACCACCAGCAAAGGACCAAGGTCCTATGGTCCCTGAACCTCTGAAGACTCAAGGTCCCAAGGGCCCTCAGCTGCCCACTGTCTCACCTCCACCCCCAGTCATGATCCCAACTGTCCCACATGCAGAATATATTGAGAGTTCCCCTTGATGCTCACCCCTTGACACACCAAGGAAGGAGCTGGCAGTGAAAGTGCTCCCTCTCCAGGGCAGCGAAGACTCACATTTAATATGCATGAAATATGTACTGTATAGTCTTGCTGGAATATAATAAAACTGGTCCCTCTGGCTCAGCAATGTCTCTCTCTGGCTCTTTTTGAGAGTGTGTGTGTGATGCACATTGGAAAGGGGGCATGTCGGACCTGCATCACCCTTCTGGGGCCAGAGGAGCCTGAGAAATCCCCAGCTCCCATGAGTCATCAGCAAGAGATGGGAGGGGGTGGGAGATGCTAGGAGACAGAGGACAGGACACACCTGTGTTTCTCCTTCACTATCACACTCCTACATTCCTGACACCAGATGTGTGGGGGTCTCCCACACATCAAGTAATTATCCAACATGAGCTGAGTATCTCACAATTTAACTCAATTCTGACACTATCTACCTGGAGATAGCATCAGCTCCTACAGGTTAAGGGAGTCCCACAAGACTGCCCCTGCCCCCTCCACTTCAGATGCCAACAGCAAGTTCCAGGTTGTCCTGTCACTTGTACTTCTGACTGGCTATAAATTCGGGGTTCCTACAAACCCCTACTTGGGCTCAAAAATTTGCTAGAATGGCTCACAGAAACACGTTTACTGACTATAAAAGGATAAAGGATGTAGATGAACATCCAGATGGAAGGGATGGGTAGGGTAAGATATGGGAGAGGGGCATCGAACTTCCACGCCCTCTCCAGGCATGACACACTCCCAGTACCTCCAGCAACCTGAAAACTCTCCAAACCCCATACTTTTGGGATTTTTATGGATTTTTATGTCGGATTTTCACGACACAGACATAATCAATCATTAACTCATCCTCTTCCTGGAGGATCGGGGGGTGGAGCTGAAAGAGCCAAGCTTCTAATCACGGCTTCATCTTTCTGGTGACCAGCACCCATCCTGAAGCTACCCAGGGCCCAGCAAGAGTCACCTTCTTAAAACAAAAGACACTCATCCAGGAAATTACAAGGGTTTCAGGAACTCTGTGCCAGGAACTGGAGGCAGAAACCAATGCATATATTTTCTATTATTTTCCAGGTAAGGTCCCACGAAAGCCTAAGAACTGGTGCCGAATCACAGCAGGCTGAGCCCTTGGGTGGGTCAGAACTGGGGCCTGTAGAGGAAACAGGAGCAGGGACCCAGCTGGCAAAGGTAATTCTGGGAGACCGTTGTTTGCCAAGGACTCAGTCCTGAAGCTCATCCAGATGTGATGCTTCTTGAGAAAACCAGGCCTCTGATCAAAAGAGCCCCAGGACACTCATGTGGACAGAACCTAACATCTGCTGATCCTCACTCAGTATCCAGGACAGCTCAGCCGGGCTTCTAAAGCAATGCCTCAAGTCCGCCATTCATGAATGCACACAGCAGACTTTCCTTAGCACCCCGCTTTGTGTCTCACTCAGCACTGAGCATTGAGGTCACTGTGGTAAAAAAGTCCCAGGCTTATGACAAGAAAAGGGGGTGTGGGATGAGGGCCTGGGACAACTAAAGACCTGGTTTGAGAAGACAGTGAAGAGATGATGACTGGTGGGGGCAGCAAAGAAGGATTCTCGGAGAAAGTGGCCATGGAGTTCAGATAGCCTAGGCAGGGGCACCATGGGTGTGGCTGGAGGGCCAGGGTAAGCCTCCCTGGGAGTCCTTGAATTAAAGGAACCTGATTTGCATGAAGGCTTGATCAAGGGGTATAGAAGATCTCTGGGGCAGAAAACTGGGGCTAGGCAGGGGTGACCAGTTTTCTGAATCCCAGGACCTTGGGGAGGGAGTCGGGGTCAGTCTTGTGGGCTGTGTATTGCTGGCAGGTTGAGGAAGAAGATGGGAGCTGCTAGTGGGGCTGTAGCTCTGCCTTGGTCAGAGATGGGTCCTGTGAGGATCCCACCGTCTGGGCCACAATAGCCTCCCCGGTAAAACCCAGAGTACGCAGGGACCTAGGGGGATGGGAGGAGCGCCACCTGTTGCCCCACCAAAGCCAGCTCCCAAGGAACATTCCTACCCCTTTAAGATCTCTATGACCTATTATGGACACTAACTCCTTTTAAAGATCTTTTTTTTTTTTAAGAGCTCCTTTTAAAGGAGCTCAGCTTGGTTCTTACAGAGAAATCACCACAGGAAGTACTGATGACGTCCAAATTTTTCTGAGGAACTGGCCCGAGGCCTAGCTCCTCACCCCTTTCCCAACAGCACCAGGTTGTTCTGCTCCCAGAAGCCACCTCTATACACACACACACACACACACACACACACACACACTGAGGAGTCTTCCTGGTCCAATGCAGAGCTTGCTGCCATGTGCGTTTTAATAGAGTCCTACAGACAAAAAAAAAAAAAAAAAAAGGCCTCACTGACGCTAAGAAGTGTTGCGTATGGACACCTCCCTCCTTTCAGTTCTCCCTCAGACCCACACGCTCAGTCCCATGATACACACATTCCCACGGGCCAGGCAGGTGATGGTGCCATCCCTGAGATGTGTCACATCCAGGGGCAGGTGTCCAGAAGGCCATTACCTACCAGGGCTTGACCTGTGAAGGGAGAATGCCTGGAATAAGATCTGGGGATCAGCTGCCTTTGTGTGTGTGGGTGGGGAGGAGTGGGCGGTCACTGAAGCTCCACATTGAGCTCCCCCAGGGACAGTGTCAGAATGGGAAGAGGGGGGCCCAGCTCAAAGCTCCGGACACTTTTAAGAGGTAGGAAGAGAAGTGCACAAAGGAAGCTGAGAAGGGCTGGCCCTGAGCTGTAAGGAGAAACCAGGGGTCTGTGGGTGCCAGAAGCGATTCAGAGAGGAGAGCGATGCCCAGGAACAAAAGCTGAGAGTACAGATGAGGTGGCTGTGGGCCATGGCAACTTCCACTTGGGAGAGGGCAGATCTGGGCTCCAGCCCAGTGCCAGCCACACCAATTTTCTTACTTGTCAAACGTTCCTGACTATTAGAGGAGCTCCTGAGACAGAAAACCTCTAGCTCAGGGGTGAGCTGCTGGCAGCCTCCCCACCCACACCACGTCCAGCTCTCCACTGCACAGAAAGAAAGCCCGCTGGGGAGGTGATGGCCAGGGCCTCTGGTCCTGGGCTGGGGCACGGAAAGGCGGGAAATGAACTAGACTCTCTTAGCCCAACCCAGATGCAGACTTCATTCAAGCCCTGGTTCTTCTCTGCTGCAGCCATTTTCCAGCCCCTCCCCAGCATCCATCACCTCCATCCCGCCCTCTCCTCCTCCCTTCCCTCAGAAGCCTGGGGAACCCAGATAAAGGACCCTGGCTGGTCACAGCCAGCGACTCTGCCTTTACAAATGCCGCCAGCCTGTGGGCGAGGAGAGGGAGAGAAGCCGAGAAAGGGTGGGGAAGAGGAGACAGGGCGGGTCGGAGCTCTGCAAGGGGAGGCCTGCACTCCTGGCCCAGGGCCAAACCCGAGTGGTTCAGCATCCGAGACTGGGATCCCAAAGATGCTCAGATTCTGCCCAAGAGCTCTAAATCCTACAGCTAGTCTCCGACCCTGTCCGCCCACAGCCCAGTCCGCGGATGTCTGAGCACTCGCACACCGCCACGCCCGCGAGCTCACCCCCGTCCAGCGGCCGCGCTGTGGGCACTGGGCAGCTTCCTCTGCCAGTGCAGCCTAGCTCGGTGGGGCCTCGGGACGCGGGGTTGGGCTGTGGGAGGGACGTGTGGGGTTGGCAGATGGGCGAAAGAAGCCTTGGGGCGAGCTGGCGCGGACCATGCCCTCCACCCACCCGCCCTGAGAGGGGCTGGCGCCAGCTGGAGGCCGACCTTGGATACCCCCGAGGCCTCGCGGGAGCCCCTGGTGACTGATGTGGGGGGAAAGCCGCGATTTTACTCCTTTTTCCACTTAGCGATCCTCTCCCTGAACGCCGGCAGGAAGCTGCCATGGCTGTGCTAATAGCCCGACCCTGACCTATCTACCTCCACCACCTGCCCTGCCACTCTCCACACCAAGCAACTGCACCCTTCACTGCGCGGTGGGGGCACAGACCTCTCACCACCCTTCCCTGTGCCCGGATGAAGTCCAGTGTCCTCGGGGAGGCCCCGCTTTGTGTCATTTGGGCGGCCCTCACATTCGGGCCTGGCTTCTCGTTGCCTACTGCCACCTGGTGGGGGGTTGTTGCAGGCTGAACTTTGGGCCGGGAAGGGCGGGGGGGTGTCAGGTTTCTAGTCTAGTCTCTGCCCATTTCTGAGCTGTATCTGTATGATTAGGATGACTTCCCACCTAACTGGGCTATTGTGGGGATTAAGTGAGACAACGTCGTATAAAGACTGTAAGCAGGTTGTGCACCTTCATTATTAGAATCTGGCCAGTTCCTCTCCTGCCCTTCCTGTGTGGTGTGGAGGAAGAACAATTATACAACTGAAGAGGAGCATTTCCCAGGGCCTCAGGGCAGGTCGCCTAACCTCTCTCACTCAAGCCTCCGTTATCTCACCCGTAAAATAGGGATAATGTCTACCTAACCAAGCTGTTAGGAGGCTGAGATGAAATTATACATATATAATCAAGTAACTGACATGGCATTTAGCACATAGTAGAAGCAAAACACAAAGGTAGTACCAGCTGATATTAAGTTATCCTGATTGAGAAATGCCTACTTACCCTTCAAGGCAAACCCTGTCACCTCCTCCTAGAAGCCTTCCTTGTACTCCCCATGGCAGCCGTGGCTTCCACCCCTGGGCTCCCACAGCCCTGGTGCCCTTCTTTTTTTTTTTAAGTTTTTTTTTTTTAATTGGGGAATTGGGGGATGGGAAAAGCGCTGGGGAATTGGGGGAAGGGGCACAGACGAGTTGCTGTCCTTTTCTTCAGTCTAGTTGTGGAGGACGTTGCTTCGCTGGCCCAAGTTGGCACCATCACTGCACTCTTCCCAGGCGAGGCAGATCAGTCGCCGGCTTCTGGACAGCCGCTCACGGTGGCTTGAGGGCCGCTCATGCTGGCTGCTGGCCACACATGATAGCCCATGGCAACCCACTACAGCAGGGGCTGCAGCCCACGCCGACACTGGTGACTCACGTCAACCCAGCCACAGGTTGAGCTGTTGTTCAGCATCTTAGCTGTGGAGGGCAGTGTCACTGGCCCTCATATGTGGGATCCGAACCGGGGCCTTCTGGCGTCCCAAGCCAGCTCTTAACACGCCACTCGGCCAGCCCCCTGGTGCCCTTCTAACACAGCCTTTTCCCTTACTTACTCCGCATATATGTTTGGTGCCTTATATGTGTATCATGTTGAATCTAGGTGCAGGACATATGGTGATGAGCAAGACATAGTTCCTATTCTTATAATAGTGGGGGGACAGTGAATATGTTAATAGGTGGATAATTTCATAGTGCTAAGGAGTTAGTAAAACGAGAAAACGTAATAGAGATATTGAAGTGGGGGAGGAGCTGTTTATATTAGGTTGGTCAGGGAAGGCCTCACTAAGCAGATGAGGCCTCATTAAGCTTTCTGGATGACAAAAAGCAGCCCTGCAAAGATCTAGAAGAACCACTTGCCAGGGAGAAAGAACAACTAATGCAAAGGCCCCGAGGCAGGGGAATGCGTGGCATGTGTGAGAGCAGAACAATCCAGGGGACTGGAACACAGTGAGTACCAAACACACCTGTCACTGTCCCTAAGTCTCCGCCTCTAGATGAAGCCCCATGAGGGCACTGACCTCATTTATTGGGTCCACAGCACAGACCTAGAGCTCTGAACAGTTGTGTTAAAATGCTGTTACAGTAATAATGGGAATCAGCTGGCCTTTCTGCAGCCCCATTCACATCTTAGAGGACTCCAACTGGGTTGCCCAGCCAGGCAGGGGCTCCTTCCCTTCACCAACAACCTCCAGAGCAAGTTGTTGAGATGGGGAAGCCAAAGAGATGCCCAGAGAGAGGGAGTGACTGTCCAAGGTCACACAGCCAGCAAGCAGCAGATGGGCTAAGAACGCTTTTTCCTCTGCCTCCCCAGCCATGTGGACCTTCTGTCCTGTGCATCCCAAACGCCCTCTCCCTCCCCAAACTGTAGGAGCCCGGAGGACCAGGAGAGGGAACCAAAGTGAGGCGGACTGTGTCAGGTCCCTCCTCCTTTTCTGCTACAAACGCAAAACACAGAGCAAGGATCCCACAAGCCCCTTCCTTCCAAAGCCATGTTCAGTCAGGCAGCCTGAAGCTTGTACCCTCTGGCCCTGGATGTGGATGAAATCAGCTTGAAGTGAAAGGTTAGGGGGCTGAAGCCTGGGGTCCTGGACAACAGGACCGGGACACCCTGGACTCCAGGTTCAACGCCATCACACTGACCCTGCAGCCACCACCTCTCCAGGGCAGACAGAGCCGAAAAACAATCTCCTGAGTCAGCACACAGCAGGCCTGCCACACACTATCATCTACAGTTAGCTGCCAGCATTTCAGGGCCTGAGATGGGCTGTCAGTAGCAAACTTGGCTTAACAGAAGGAGCTCTTGTGCCCTGGGCAGAATGACATGGGAATCTCTGATCCAATTATCTTTGTGCACCAAGAAAATTTCACTGAAAAAATTTTATTCAAAAAAAAAATTGTACAAATAAGTTCTTGGTTTGACAGCAACAAAGGTTCATTTTCTCCCCATCATTGAAAATCTGTTAAAGGGGAAAAGTTCATCCCTATAATGCTTGACCAGAGTGTGCCCAGGAGCCCCACCCGCCATGTGCTATTTCCTGATCCCCCTCACTGGGGCCAGGGCCACTGTGGGTGTGCCTGTCCCAGGGGCCGCAGCACCTTGTTTTATAGTTGAGGGAAGTTGGGACAAGGTTGGGGTAGAGCTGAGGAGGGGGCTGAGGTGGTGGTAGTGTCAGAAAAGAGGCTCCCCATTCCACAAGGGCGTGGCTGAACCCCCCAGCTCAATTCCGTCTCACAGATGAGAAAGCACTTGGCTATAAATATGAACACTGATTGAGGCAGGCTTGTTCCTAGGACTCTGAGGGCAGGGCATGATGACTACTGTCCAGGTCCCACAGCATCATGATATCTGGTACCCATGTCCAGGCTGGGAAGGTCTCCTCAGACACAGAAAGTTGGCTATTCCCCCACCCACCCACCCACCCCATGGAATATCCAAGGTGAGTACCTCAGCTCCCCCCACCCCCATAGCACCCATATCTCAGGAGCCTTCAGCTGCCTCCTGCCATCTCGTACCCTCCCGGGGCCCTACAACTCATCTCGCATCTTGTCGCCCTTGGGCCGGACCAGACGCCCAATGAACAACAGGGAGCCGCTCTGGGAGTCTCGAACCAAGAAGATGAAGGGGTGGTCGGCATAGAAGAGCTTGGGGCTGCGCAGCTCCTCACGCCCATAGATGTCCTGGTCAAAGGGGTTGCCCTCTGTGTCCCACTCGAAGGCGGTGGCGTGGAACACACTGGCCAGGTACAGGTCCTTCTTGCCCGACATGCGCGACAGGTCTGCCTTGTTCTTGTCGATGGCCTCAGTCAGACCCAGGCCAGCCAGGTGTTTCTATGGGAATAGGTGGGTGCCAGGTGAGGCCACAGTAGGCAAGGCTTCCAGACCCTCACCCTCTACCCACACAGCCTACCATCTCCTACCGTGTCTGTTCCTCAGAGCAAAGGGTTCCTACTCCCTGGCCATCTTCTGTGTGCCAGACATGGCATGGGCACTTCAGTTCTCATGACAACCCTGCAAGAGCTTCTAACTGGCACTCCACAGATGAGGAAACTGAGACTCAGGGAAAAGGCAGAATTTATCCCTGACCCTGCCAAGAAATCTTGACTAGTGCTTCTTGAAGTATGGGTCATAGACAGCCAGCATTAGCACCACCTGGGGGCTTATATGAAACACACATTTGCTGACCCCAGCCCAAAACCACTGAATCAGAATCTGTGTGTGTGTGGGTGGGGAGGAGTGGGCGGTCA
>NW_017731482.1:2659178-2673669 GCF_001890085.2 Hipposideros armiger | reverse complement strand
ACAGCCAGCATTAGCACCACCTGGGGGCTTATATGAAACACACATTTGCTGACCCCAGCCCAAAACCACTGAATCAGAATCTGTGTGTGTGTGGGGGGGCAGAACCTTTTTAACAAACTCGCCAGGTAATTCCTGGCGCACTCGAATTTGAGAAAGACTAAACTAAGGACAGCTATGACCACATTACACTGTGGCTTAAAACCTTTCCATAGTGCTATGATGTCTGGGATTTGCTTCAAAATAATGTGATGGGGAAGGAATGGGTGTGTACGCGTGGATGAATCCTTATTGGTCATGAGTGGATGGGTGATGGTTGAAGATGGGTGATGGATACATTGTACTAATCCATTTTTACATATTTCCATATTAAAACCTTAAAACACACATCCACAAGCATACATGTACATACAACCCTTATCCATGGCTCTGTACAGCCCTCAGAAGCCAAGTACAAGCTCTTTCACATGTGATCTGTGCTTACATTGTAGCCTCACCCCTTAAGCATGCACCACCCTGTTCTCCATCTGACAGCCTCACTGAACAACTGGCATCCTCAAAGGCATCTTGATGGCCACCGTCTCTCCCTGTGGCACTCTTTAGACACCATGTTGTCCAGGAAGCCTTCCCTATCCCACAAGACTAGAGCAGTGCCTCTCTGGGCCTCAGGACTCCTGGCCTCCCTCTGCCTATCAGTATTTGGTCCTGTCTGTCTTTCCCATGTGGATCAGACCTCCCCCAGGGCAGGGCCCATGTCCAGGGCTCTCCTTGGCTCTTGTTGTGGAAGAGGCAACAGTAAAGGACTATGGATTGAGTGGACAACAGCTTCTGGGGTCCAGGCTTCTGAAAGACAGTCCACCTCCCAGCCTCACCAAACAGGCCCTAGACCTGGGGGCCTGAGAGTTGGGGGTCCTGAGACAGGCATTCTAGACCCAGCTACTCTAATCCCTATGATCTTGTGCAAGTCACCCACTTTGAATTTCCCAACTCAATCTACCCTATAGACTGGTGGGTAGTGTGCACACCCAGGGTTCCAGGAAGACACTGGAGAAAGAAGGGGAGGAGGGATTCATATAATAGCCACTGCAAAAGAAGAGGTTGGAGAAGAGCAGGGACAGGCCCAGGAGGAAGACAGTGATGACTCCTCCCCAGAAATCATAGTGCTATCTACAGTACAGACCATCCAAGCTCCACTAGTCTTTGGTTTGGAGCCTAAGCCTCATTTCACCTCAAGCTTTCTCTCTCCACAGTTTCTCAACAGCAAGTCTGAATAATTCAGTAGGTGAAAGGCCTGCCAAGGAACCATATCTGACACCCAAGACAGGAATAAGATGAAAGTTTCCCTTTGGAATATATTTTAAAAATCTCTCTCTCCGGATTGACAAAAAGGCCACCCTGGGCTTTCACCTTGAGGACTAATTGCAGCTCCACCACTTACTAGTCAGGGTGACCTTAGCAAGTCACAGCTTCTCTCCGAGTTGCTGCCCACCACCCAGGGTGGTCACGAGAGGAAAATCATGTTGAGTGGTTAGGTTGTTTCCAGCCATCCCAAGGGACCCGTAGCTGAAAGTCATGATTGGCCTTATTATTGCATGGAGCACGATCTTCCAGATCCTCCAGCTTGCAGTCCGTAACGGGGGGCACTTCACAGACTCTCAGAGGCAGCACAGCACAGGATTAAGGGCATAGCTTGGTGCCAGATGTCTGAGTTACTACTGGCTGCGTGACTTTGGATAATTTATTTAACCTTTCGGAGCCTCAGTTTCCTCATCTATAAGATAAGGTTGACAGTCCTACCTAATGAACTTGTTTTGAGGATTGAGTTTAATACATATAAAGTGCTTAGAAGAGTGCCTGGCATACAGCAAGTCCTCAATTATATTTAGCTACTGATGTTATCATCTTCCCATGGGCAGAGCCCATGCCTCCTTCCGCTGCTACCCCCACAGCTGAGCCCAGTACTGCCTAGACACCTAGAGGGGCTCAGGGCAGACCTGCTGAGCTGGTGAATGGGTACCCAAGTACCCCCCTTCTTCAAGCCTGGAGGCCCCCACGTTGGGCCGCCCCTCACCTGCAGGTCGTGGGTCACCTCCACCACACCCTTGGGCAGGGAGATGGCGACAGCCTTCTTCTGCAACTTCCCCATCCAGGTCTTCAGTTGCTCTTTGGTCAGCATCTTTTCAAGGCGCTCAAGGGGCTCCACGTGGTGGGGCATGAGGATGATGAGGCTGGAGAGCTTGTGGGCCAGGGGCATCTCCACGATTTGCAGCTTCTCTTTCTCATCGTCGTAGTAGTTGTAGAGGCCTGAGAGAAGAGCAGAGAGGGCACTGGGCAGGCTGTGGGGCTAAGGTGGGCCAGGCCCCAAGCACCCTCAGACCCCCACCTCGGCCCCCCACTCTACAAGGCACTACCTGTCCTGTGCATCATCGTGACACCCACGGTATAGGAACGGGTCACCATGAAGCCTCGGTTGTCCACCATCTTGTGGTGGAATCTCTCATCCCAGTGTGCTGTAGTGGGAAATAGAATACAAGGTCAGAAATAGATGCCCCTTCCCTCGAGACACAGCCCTCCCCAACCGCATATCTGGATTTATCCCTGCCACAGGCCTTTGTTCTAGTTTTTGGGCTTCAGTTGCAGCCCACCTCCCCCCGAGAACCCAGACCACAGAGTACATGTTTCCTGCTTTGGGGAGTGGGGGTCTTTGCCCAGGACATGAAACGTGAAGACTGGCTCTCTACAGTCAGGGCCTGGCTGTGTCTACATGGCAAAGAATTCCTTCAGGAGGACCCTTGGGTCAGCCACCACCATGTCCACCCTCTGCCCTGGCACCTGTCAGTCATTTGGGCAACATATGCTAAGCTACATTTCCCACCCCACCTGCTAACTGATGGGTCTGTGCCCTAGGCAGGGAGTGCCTCAAGACCACCCTTAAGTTTTATCTGCAAGTCCCATCTCTGTGGCCAGAAAAATGACCCAAAAACTATGCTTATGTGACAGTGGCCTGAGCCCTGCCCTACGCCACAACCTGACCTGTGTTCAAATCCAGCCTCAGCTGCCTACTGGCTGTGAGACCTTTCACTACTTGGTCCCCTCACTTGTAAAATGGGGGTTACCTCATTCTCACAACACACCATGAGGGGAACAGTGTTATCCATACGGGTACTCAAAAATATGCACTAACCCCAATTCAACACAGAAGCACCTGGGGCTGCGTCCTGGCTCTACTACCTCCTAGCCGAGCTTCAGTTTCCTTACCTGTGAAATGGAGGTAACATCACCTGTCCCCAGGGTGGCTTTAAGGATTAGGCATGATCACAGGTGTGGGGCCTTCCTCCAGCTTACTACTGAGGCAGAAGTGATTACTGAATTTTACTGATTCCAAGACAAGCTACAGCACTTTGTGGTGATAAAACACAGTAGGAGCACAGCCTTTGGAGTTCCTCTGCTGGTCTTGAGTCTCCCCTTCCTTTTAGACACAGCGCTACACCTCTCTGAACTTAGTATCTTACATTTAGAAGGGTTTAATAACAGCACCTGCCTCCAAGGATTCAATGACAAGCAGCCAGGTGCTGGGCACAGGGATAAAGATTTCACTTGCCAGAGGCTCTGGGAACATGAGGCCCCACCCGGCCCCACCGCACACAGCGCTGCCCCTCCGGACTCACGCTTGAAGAACATGGCGTTGACCAGCAGGGCACCATCCGTGCGCTCCACCTCTTTGGTGACCTCAGGCAGCTTGCCATCGGTGGTCTGGGCAGCCCACTCGTTGATGGACTGCAGGGCGCTGCGCTTGTCGCGGAAGTTGATCTTGGAGTGCTCGCAGTTGTAGTGCTGCTTGCTGCTGCGCACGAAGTCGTCCGCAAAGCTCACCGAGCTGGGTCCGTACAGGCGGCTGCCCAGCTTCCAGGTCACATTGCGCGCAGTGCTGTTGCTGAGGGAGCGTAGCAGCTCGCCCAGGCCCGCGTGCACCTCCTCATCACGCAGCTGCTCCGCACTCAGTACTGCCTTGGCCTGTGATGCTGTAGCTGCCTTGCCGCCCAGTGACACTAACCCCAGCGACGAGGCCACCACCACGGGCGACAACAGGATGTTCTCCACCGCCTGATCCTTGGCCATGGCCTGGTAGAGGCTGAAGGCCAGGCCAGCGCTGCGCTCAGCCAGTGTGGCTGCCTTGGGGCTCAGCTTCTCTGCGGTTCCAGGGGCTGCTGCGGCCGCCGCGGGCTTCTTCACCTCGGCGGCCAGGGCCATGACCAGGAGGCAGAAGGCACTGGTAAGCAGGAGGCAGCGCATGGCTGGGAGGTGGATTGCGTGTACCACGGAGGACCTGGGAGGGCTGCAGAAAGAGCGAGGTCCTGAAGTCCTACCTAGGTGGTCCTCCCCAACAACCATCCCCCACCTTCTGGCTGCCCACCAAGTCCCTTGAAGATGGGAGCAAGAGAGACCAGAATTCTGGGGAGCCCAGACCTAACTTAGGGATGCCCACATTGGAGGGGTCTCAGTCTGCCTATCTTGCAGAGAGGCCTGCTTTGACCTCCCATCCAAAGCAGGGTTCCTGGGTTTCACCTCCACCCTAGTGTTTTCTTGCACTGAACTTAAACACTTAGACCCACGTGTTTATTTTGTATTATTTCCATCCGTAGTCTGTGACGTCTGGGAGGACAGGAAACTTAGCCAGTCTGGCTTCCTTCTATATCCCCAGTGCCTAGCATACAATAAGCCTCCGCTGTTCCTAAAGGAACAGAAACCAGGGTCACTTGGCCATCCCTGGGGTCCCCAGTATGTAGAAAGGTTAATTCTGATCTCATACAAACCTAGGGCCCTTTTCCAGTGGAAAAATGTGGCAGATGGGCTGAGGGTGGGCGTGAAGCCCAGGAGGCTGTGCAGAGGATGTAGGCCTGCTCCTCCCCCCATGCCTTTCATTCTGCCCTGGACGTTAATGAGTCATCATTGGTTGGTTCACTCATTAAATGAGAGCCCAGATACTCCACTCTGCTGCCCCGAGGGTGACCTTGAGCGTGTGTGTGCACACACATGTGTGTGTCCACCCCTTTCTGAGCTTCATTCTCTATTTTCCAAATGGCAAGGGTCTTAGTCTCTATGCCCAAGGCCTCTATCTTGGCAGGGAATTGCCCCCATCTGCCCACAGCCCCTGGAGTGGATAGGAAATCCCCAGGACAAAAGCTGGGATGGGTGGAGTAGTAGGTTTCCTGAGAGGAAGGACACTGGGGGAGGGGTTAAGTCACAGCTCAGTGGAGCAGTGACACCCCCTCCCCTTTCCCAGAAGCTGGCCAGATGTATGTTCAGCCTCCCAGGAAGCTGGGGATAGCCACTGCCACACACATCATCTGCTTTGTGACTTTAGGGTTGCCCACAGGTCCCATCCCTAAACCACACAGCAGTAGCAGTGGCCCTTTAGGACAAGCCTCATTCCTCCCTCTGGGGCGTCCAATCAGGACAGTCTCTTCTCATGGGGCATTTCCAGATTCCCCCTCCTTCAGGTCATTTCCCCCTCTACTTCATGCAACAGGACAGAAGAGGAGATGGCAGGGCAAGGGGAAGGGTTAGAAGGAACACTGGTAGAGGCTGGGGTCCCACTTCTCTGGCAGATGCCATCTTGTGGTCCTCCTCAAGGAAGAATGAAAATTCAGAATCGGGGTGGAAGACCCTCAGGACCTGGGCCTGCCTGTGGGAGCACTGGGTTTCTGCGAAGGCTCCACTGCTGCAGTGGTCCTGTGAACCCCCTCCCCTGGCCCCTTCCCTAGGCTGCCCCGTCCTTGAAGATGCAGGGCAAAGAAGAAGCAAAGGGTACATGGGGAAAGAGGTGGGGAGAGGAGGGAAGGCCGCTGAGATCCACAACTGCCTAGGAGAAGGTACAAGAGAAACGTGTGCCCTGGTGTACAGATTGCAGGGGTAAGAGAGAAGCTCACTCTCAAGTACAGCTTCGAGAGGAGATCGGTCAGGGCCCGGCCACCTCCCCTCCAGCCCTAACTCCTTCCCCACCAGGCCGAGTGTCTCAAAGGCAGTGACTACAGAATTGTTGTACAAACAAGCACCCTTAATAGAGTAGAATGAGGCCCTATGAATTATGCCAACACAACAGGCACACTGTCACCCTCTTCAAAGGCCACCTCTAATCCAGAGAGCTAACGCCACAGCTCAGACCCCTGCAGAGGCCACCAGCATCCCCCTTAAGAGAAAGTCAAGAAGCACAGCTCACAGCCCTGCCACGTGGCAGACACCATCTCGACAGCCCCCACCCCAGTCAACAGGAACCTCAAAGGGCTGGGAGGGGCTTTTCAAGAAAGCTCCAAATGACTAGTTTGGAATTCCTCAGGCAGCCACACAGCTGCGCTCCTGCTCCAGCTCCTGCTCCAGCTACGTGGCAGGCTGGAAACTAAATGATCTCCACCCACCAGAGAGGGGCTTCCAGCCTGGGAAGCAGGAGGCCTGGGTTCAGGTCCCAGAGGGTACCATGGAATCTCCCTTGCCTTAGCCCCCAGTCCACACATGGCTCTCTGCAGAGAGATACGCGGCTGTGGGGAAGGGCTGCCCTGTTAACCCAGCAACAAGAACGGAGGGAGGCAAGTCACTGCAAGCAAGCCAGCCTCCCACAGCCCAGCCCATGTTGCCACAGAGAAATCCCAGCCCTTAGGCTAAGGTTAGACGATTTACAGTCGCACAAAGAAAAATACAGGATCAGATGCTCACAGAGAGCCAGACTGAGTTGAGACCGGATTCTGGGTTTTTATAAGAAAAAACAGCCGCCTCAGGGGTCACCAGAGAGGGTCTCAAACACTTGAGCGGGTCTAAAGTACCTTGAAACTGCCTCAGGGGGAGGTCAATGCCTGCCTTTTTCATTCTGAAAGAAAACAGAAGAGTGAGGAGGATCCGACAGGGCAGAGCCTGGGTGGTGGTGAAGAAAGGCCTGGAGGGCCCAGCCCCCAAAAGGGACCCCATCTACACTGCCCCTGGCACAGAGAGGTGTAAGCAGTCCCAGATCTACAGGGACCTTGGGTCCACCCCACTGTACAGTGGGAGAAACTGAGGCCAGAGAGGGGCAGGGAAGCACCCCAGGCCCACAGGGATCAGTGGGGGTCAGGCCTCCTTCCTCCCAGAAGCCCCTGCTGAGGGCTGGATGTGGTGTCCTGTTACACAGCCAGTAAAAAGCATTTCTGCTGGGAATCCTGGTGACCCGGAGACAGGAGGAGCCTGGGAGGCCTCAGGGAGGGGGGATGGGCAGATGAACCATCAGAGGACAGAAGGGTGTGGTCCTAGTCAGAGACTTCCAGGGAACCAACGCCCCCTAATTTTCCTGGGCCTCCCTCCATCCGGGCCCTGCAGCCCAGAGGGACCAGCCGGAAACCCAGGGAAGAGGAGGGGCCAGGCCTTGTGGCCGTGCTGGAGGTGGTTTCATTCTTCTTCCTCCAGCGTGTCAGGAATGTCTCTAAGCTGGGGGCAGGGAACCCCAGTCTCTGGAAGTAGCCTTAACCCTGCAGTTCCTTCAAGAACCAAGTAGCAGTAGGCAGAATTAGAGTGGGCGACTCAACCTTCTAGTCAGCTCTCCCTCCCACCTTCACTGGAAGGGTGCAGACCTTGCTGCCTCCTCACCCCTTTTGAAGGGGATGTCAGGGAGACTGGTGCCGGTCAAGTCCTTCCTCTAGTTGCCATCTACACATGCAGGCTGCTGATTAGAAATGAAGCCACCGTTGGTGACTCCTCCCAAACCATGGGGACCCCAAGAGCCAAGACTCCCTCCACCCCAGGAAAAGACTAGTTCACCTCCTTTCCTACCACCCTGCCTTCAGGAGGTTCACAGGCCTCTGCAAGATAGTAAGGAGGCTGGCCCACCAATCCCTGTAGTCCCCTGGGCCTCAACCCCAGAACTGGAGGCACCTGACCTGCAGAGCAGGCCTGGCCGACCAGTGCTTACTAGAAGGGGCCCCAGACCTATCTCCTCCTTGTCCCTGCAGAGAGTCGAGTCTTAGCATCCTGGCTCCTGCCCCACTGTTTCCCCTCTGCCATCACACCCCGCCCGAAATTTTGGGGGAAGCCTGCACTTTTTCAGGATCTTCCAAGTGCTGGACTCCACAATCGGCTCTGGTCTCTGCCCTAACCCTCAAGCTAGGTCCGCCACAGCCATCTAGCCCCGAATTCTCGATCCGAACCCTTCAGCTGCTCCCAAAGTGCCACGGGCTCTAGTTGGCGGGATCTAGGTTGACCTCCAATCCTTCCCGAGGGCCGCCCGCCCGCCCCTTTCTCCCTTAAGGAACCCCCAAGGCTCCCGCCGCTCCCCAGGCCGGCCCCACTGACCCCCAGCTGCCCTACCCCTCACCTGGGCCGGGCCGGGCTGGCGCCGGAATGGGACTCTCGCACTCTCGCCACCGACTGATTCCACTCCCCGCCGTACCCCTCTCCCCTGATCTATATATGGCGTCCCCTCCTCCCGCCCGTCCCGAGAAACTTCTGGAAAGTTGGAATAGCTTCCGGAGGGCGCCCCGGCTCCTCCAAAAAAAAATCCCAAAGACCTCCCCCAAACCGCCCGGCCTCCCGCCCCCTCCCTCGGCTTGCGCTCTCCCAGCCGCTGGGTCCTACTGCCCCATCGTCGGATAGGGCGCGGGGGAGCCGCCGCCGTGGGTGGGGGGAGTGCTGGGGGTTGGGCGGGGGAAGCATCCGGACCCTCACGACCTGCAAAGAACGCGCGTCCTCCGACCCAGCGGAGATTCAGGATCCTGTGGTCCTGGAGGTGGGGGAGGGGGAGTTGGGACTGCTGAGCTGGAGGGCACGCGCGGCTCTAGGGCCCAGCTCCCCGGAAAGCAGCACCCTCCGACCCCCGGGCTCTCCGCACACACCAGCTAGGCCCTGATCGCACATTCCTTCCAGTATCTCTTTCCCTGCAGGGGCTCTGCCCGGATGGATCCACTATTTTAGAGCTGAAACTTAATGGGGTCCCTCTACGCACCCCCTCCTCAGTCAGGGCCCTCTCTCCATTGCCTTAGGGGAAGTGGTCAGAGGTTGGGAAGCAGAGCCTGTTTCCATCCGCAGTTTGTCCTGAACACCTTGGCTGGAGCTCAACCTCAGTAACCGCCCTGAAGGGGAGTGGGGTTGGACCACACTCAGAACTTGACCCCTCACCCGGTAAAGCCTTGGAACGCTTTAGAGGCAGAGACACCTGGGAAACATCAGGTGGTCTGGCTGAGCCTGGAGGGATGGACAGGAAAGAAACCCTGGCTGTCCACTAAGTAATATGCTGCGTGACACTAAGCAGGTTACTTAAGTTTTCTGGGCCTCTGTTCCTTTGTGTAATGTGGTGCTAAGTCATTCCTTGCTTCCTTTCCTGTCTGTCTCTGTCCTTCTCTCTCCTTGATCATCCCTGCCCCACTGCCAGTCTGGGTCCCCTCCCTCACTATCAGCTACTCCCATCCCACCCTCCCACAACTGATAGTCCCTTGATCTCTGAGCTAAGCTGGGGTATTCATATCTGTTCTAGGAACCGAAGACACAGCTGAACACAGGGCAAAGTCCCTTGAGGATTACGTTCTGAGTTGGGTATGTAAATGTTAGTAGGGAACTCAGGAAGGCAGAAGATTATTTGGGACACCCCTCTCCCATCTTCTTTAGCAATGAAATGATGGATAACAGATGGGCACAGTATGGAGAGGAAAGCACAGGGTAAAGAGACACTTCATTCACTCATTCAGTCAATCAACAAACTGTGCATAGCGTTGTCTTTCTCCCAGGTATATTTGTATCTCAGGGAGCAAATGACGCCCAGCAATGGGCTGATGAATCATCTGGACCCCTGGCGGCGGGGATGGGGGAGAGCCCTTTCTGGCCACCCCAGCCTAGTGGTGGTGACTAACTACTCAGTCTGGATTAGTCTGATTGCAAGGACTGTGGGAAATCTGAGATCCCATGAGCTTCTGACTCTTCGAATCAGGGTCAAAGATTTGATTACTTGAATCCTAAAGTGATCATCATAGAATATGACATCTTACTCGAAGCCCCGTGGAAATTTTGAATCCACCTAAGGAATCTTAGAAAGTCAAAGGATCTTACAATAAAAGTATTAAGGACTCAGGGCTGCAAGGCATCTCAGAGGTCGAGGATTTCTGTCTGTAGCCCCAGGCAAAAGTCCTCTCTAGTATCCCAAAAAGGCCAGCACACAGGCACCTCCAAGGACGGGGAGATCACTCCCTAGGTGGCAGCCCAGGAGTCTTTCTTAGGACAGGTCAGATCATTAACACAATCTTCCCGCATTAGGGTATATCTCTCTTTTTGGGGTGGCTGTCCTGGTTGTCACATGCTTTCTTCCTACCTCAACTGTGTATGGCTTTTAAGGATAGGTCCTGACTATCCAAGGAAATCACATAGGTCCCAGGCCAGACCCCAGCCTCTACCTCACCCCTGACTTCTGAGCCCCAGGCTGGCCCTTAGATGGTATTTGGCCAGTGAGCTAAGGGTCCATAAAAGCTGGTGGAATGAAGGAGAGGTTCGTCTTGGTTTCCAGCAGGTCCACATGTCAAAATCCCAGAGATTTCCTTTCTTCCACACTTTTCCATCTCTGAATCCTCACCAACACTTTAGGGAAAAGCTGAGTACTGTGACTCAGTTACTGCCCCAAGGGAAAAGGGCAAACTGAGGCTCCCGCTGTTAGATAAACCCAGAATCCTAGAAGGTCAGAGTGGAAAGGACCAATGCCCTCTATTTTCATAGGGAAGTTAAGGCCTAGGGCTGGGTCTGAAGACCCTCTGCCAGCCTCACCAGACGCCTACTGTGTTCAGACTGGGTCGGAAGCCTCCTCCGCTGCATTATTTCTGTGTTATCACCCTGTATTGTCACTGAATGTCACTGTAAACTTCGGAAGGGCAGGACTTTCTCCTTCTCACCCTGAGTCCCCATTACCCACCACAGGGCATGCCCAGAAGAGGCACTTGGTAAGTGTGGCCAATGATGCTTCACTCACCAGTGATGGGAGGTGGCTACCTAAATCTGCTAGGCTCCAAGCACAGCCTCCCTAAAGAAAGAAAGAAGGGCAAGGCTCCTTTAAATTTCCAAGATCAGCAAAAATATGTCAAGAGCCTTTGCCACATTATTCTTAACTCTAAGCCCAGCCCAGGCTCTGCTGGCTGCAGCCATTCCCCCACACTCCCAGGCTGCACTTTCTGGAAAAACCACTCTTATTGGAGGGGGAAGAGGGTCTGAAATGCAGAGCAACTCCAGCATTTCATGTCTGGATTCCTCCAGTGCCTTCAGCTCCGTGCAGGAACTGTTCCTGCCTTTCTCCCACCTCCCACAGGGGCTCAGACAGAAATTCTCTAGGTCCCAAGAAGCGTGGGCAGCAGGAAATAGAAAAATCATCAAGGTCAATTGTATCTACACTGTACAGAAAGAAAGACTGAGGTCCAGAGAGGGACAGGAATTTTCCCAAGGTCACACAGCAAGTCAAAAGTGGAGCTGGGCCCTCCCCCACACCCTGGACCCTCAGCCTTCCCCTTCCCCCAATCTTCTAACTGATCCAACCAGGTAGGCAGGTCCAGTTCTGCCAGGTATTGCAGAAATAGCTTTCTTTGGTATCAGTGGCTAGAATCATGCAGACCTTACCCTATAGTATCCTAGAGCAAGAACTAACATGTGATTTAAGTGCCCAGCATATTCATATTATCACATTGAATACTTTCAGGATAAGTAAAAACGTCCTCATTTCAAACATGAGGAAACTGAGGCTCAGGGAGACTACAGGTGTTTAAGGGCATACAGCAAGCTGCAGTCAGAACTGGAATTTCAGCTAGGGCTGTTTGTCCCTGGGAAGGTAGGAGAGGGGAGAAGAGGTGAGAGACATTTATGGGGCACTTCTCTGTAGCCAGGCCCTGTGCTGGGTACCCTAAACAGTGTCTCATTTTTAATTATAGTATATTAATTGGAAGAAAGTGTAATCCCTTTCTCCTTTTGATATGTGATAGAACTGGAGCCCAGAAAGGCTCCAATAACCAGGCCATGGTGGGTCCCCTCCTTCAGAGACCCAGGGCTGCCTGCCACAGGCGGTTCTTCTTTGAGATACTGCCCAGAAGCCAAGAATGTGCTCTCAGCCCAAAGCATGAGTCAGGGAAATACAATTTCTGCAATCTCTGACTCTCTCTCTCTCTCTCTCTCTCTTCCTCCGCCCCCCCCCCCCAACCCTGAGTGTGGGGCCTTCCAACCAAAAGGGCTCTTCTGCAAGCTGCCACGTTGGAGAGTGGGAGGCCCCAGGCCGGGGTGGGGGTGGGCAGGCACATGATTCCTCCCAGCTCCTCCTGGAGCAGGCCCCACCCCCACTCCTCTGGAATCCTGGTGCTGAGAGCTGTCACACAGTGCCTTCACCCACATGCCTGACACAACACCCAAGAGACACACGCCCACGGACACATGATGCTGCAGGCACACGTATCCGCCCACCCATGGCAGCTCCTTCATGCAATCCACATACACTAACGTCTATGTAACTCTGTAGCAACACAAATACACCACACGTGACACACATGCTGAATATGTACCTGGACACAGGCCCAGATTCGAGGTGACAGGGAAAGAGCATAGCCTGGAAGGTTGGGGATTCCACTCTCATCTCATCATCCCTTATTAGCTGTGAAGCCTTGGGGAAGTCACTTCCCCTCTCTGGGCTTCAGTTTTCATTTGTAAAATGAGAGGATGTGACTTCTTGCCACCCCACACCCTGCCAGTTGACATTCCCCCAGCCTTCATCTCAAAACCTGTAGGCATTTCTTGAGCATCTGTCATGTGTAAGGTGCCAAAAACCTGGTGAGGCAAGGACGTAGGTCCCATTGGGAGATGGAATGAGCCAGGGGCAGAACCCAGGGAAGGGCTCCTGAGCCCAGCTCAGGGCTTCATCTGTTGCACCTGCTCAAAACTCTTCTGTGGTCCCCAGTGGCCCCTGGAGAAAGCCCCAGCCCCCTTTGGCTTGCAGCAGGCATGCCAGTTTGCAAGTGCACGTCCTGGTGCCCCTGGACAGAGACTCTGTGCCTACTTAGGACCAGAGCAAGGGAGGACGCTCTTAAGAAAGCTTGGCTTTTGGGAATGGGGGGCACATTTTATTTTGGGTGGACTGAGAACTCCCTTCCTTCTCCCAGCCCCCCCCTCTTAGGCCTCCTCCGGCAGCCCTTAGAAATGGCTCCAGCTGCCTGCAAGTTCAGGCCCGGAGGGCTGGTAGGGTGGTAGGATGGTTGCTAAATACTGCCTTGCCATCTCCCTTCCCCAGTTGCCTCTCCTCCCACTCCCTCGTCCAGTGCCCAGATCTTTTCTCCCCCAGGTGACACGGGCAGCTGTAATTATAGTGATGCCCAGATCAGCTACAGGGCTGCCCTCCAGGTCTTATCATTTCTGACACTCAGAAAAGGGACCCCTGAGCTCTGAAACCTCGCCCCAGCCCTAATCTACTTCAGCCCAGGGCAGCCTCCCCAGTGTGATGAAGCCCTGGTTTGGGGGTCCAGAGCTCTAGGATCTTGTCCCAACTCAGCTATGTTTTAGCTATATGCTCATGATCTAGTTTCCCTGCTCTGTACAAAAGGAATGATCATCTCAAAGATGATAAACACAGGTGAACCAACAAATTAAAGAGCATTTGGAGAACTCTGCTCTCCTCCTCCAATCCTACCTAACCTTAAGAAGCCACCTCTGACTAGTCTGTTCTGTCCTCTGAGCACCGTCCTGTCGGTTCCACTCACACTTGGCCTTGCATACATACGTGAGAATAGCAAAGGACTGTGACTGGAGTGGGAGCTTCCCTGGGAGGCACAGGCAGAGGATGATGACAGCCTGGCAAAGGTGGAAGAACCCAGCCTGGAAGTCAGGAAGTCTGGGTGCCACCACGCCTTGAGTGACTTTAGAAAGTCACTGCACAACTGTTTGCCTTTGTCTCCTCATCTGTAACATGGGGATAAGAGCAGGATCTGGAAGGATCTGAGGGCTTTCATTGTAAACAGGAAGAAGGGTTCATCCACACTGCCTGCAGGAGGAGAAATTGGCACATCCTTCTAGAAGGCAGTTTGCACTAGGAGCTTTAAAAACATGTTACTGACTAATGCCCTGAAACATTGTTTATTGTTTATGCAGAAATTGGAAACAACCTAACTGCTCATCCATAGGGGGTTGGGATACTAAGAAGTTAGAAAAAACAAAAAGTGAGGAAGTTCTTTATGTCCTGATACTGACTGGATCTCAGAGTGGAAGACCCGAGGGAAGCAGGGCGCGTATGATGTGCTGCCATTGTTGTATCTGCACAGATGATTCCAGCTGGCGGGTGACAAACTGGTAACATTTCTTGCTGGCAGGGGAAGGACTGGATGGGAGGAATGACACTTACTTTCCATCGCTTATGAATTTTTTGGACTACACGAGCACATTACCTATTCACACATTTTTTTTAAAGATTTTTTTTTTAATTGGGGAATTGGGGGGATAGGAACAGTGCTGGGGAATTGGGGGAAGGGGAACAGAC
>NW_017731482.1:2657770-2658928 GCF_001890085.2 Hipposideros armiger | reverse complement strand
CAGCTGCTGGCCGCTCACGCTGGCTGCTGGCTACACACGGTAGCCCATGGCAACCCACTGCCACAGGGGCTGCAGCCTATGCCAACGCTGGCAACTCACAGCAGCCCAGCTCCAGGTTGAGCTGTTGTTCAGCATCTTAGCTGTGGAGGGCAGTGTCACTGACCCTTATATGTGGGATCCGAACTGGGGCCCTCTGGCGTCCCAAGCCAGTTCTTAACCATCGCGCCACTCGGCCGGCCCTATTCACACATTTTTTAAATTTCAAATGACTTGTGTTCTTTATGGGAAAAAAATCAATTTTTAGGAATTTAGCCTAAGGAAGCGATTTTTGAAAATAGGAACATAGATATATATACAAAGATGTTCCTTATAGCCTCGTTGGTAGGGCCAAAAATTGGAGACTATGTCAGGAAGGAATGGACTATTGGCAGCCATCATAAAGGGGGAAGCTGTTTTGACCCTTGAGCAGAGAAAGATAGCTCGATGGACTGGTGGATAGAAAATAGAGCAGTTTATGAAACAGCATGTTTATGAAAGCTCTGTGCGCAGAGGCACAGAAGTGTGAAAGGATGTTCACAAGTCACCAGAGTCAACTCTTGTTATTAGATGATTTCTACGTAACTTTAAAAACACTTCTGTTTGGGGCCGGCCAAGTGGCGTGATGATTAAGAGCTGGCTTGGGACGCCAGAGGGCCCCGGTTCGGATCCCACATATAAGGGCCAGTGACACTGCCCTCTACAGCTAAGATGCTGAACAACAGCTCAACCTGGAGCAGGGCAGCAGTGGGTTGCCATGGGCTACCGTGTGTAGCCAGCAGCCAGCAGCCAGCAGCCAGCAGCCAGCAGCCAGCAGCCAGCAGCCAGCAGCCGCCGTGAGCGGCCGTCCAGAAGCCGGCGACTGATCTGCCTCGCCCGGGAAGAGCACAATGATGGTGCCAACTTGGGCCAATGAAGCAACATCCTCCACAACTATACTGAAGAACAAAAGGACAGCAACTTGTCTGTTCCCCTTCCTGCAATTCTCCAGCGCTGTTGCCATCCCCCAATTCCACAATAAAAATCTTTAAAAAGATAAAAAATAAAAATAAATAAATAAATAAAAACACTTATGTTTGGAGGTGTTTCCCCCCCCCCCAATGAATGTGTACTAATAAAAAA
>NW_017731482.1:2646515-2652695 GCF_001890085.2 Hipposideros armiger | reverse complement strand
AAATATTTACAACATTATTGATTATATTCCCCAGACTGTCTTTTCTATCCCTGAGGCCATATTGTAGTTACCAATTTATATTGTCTCGTCCCTTCCCCTTCTCCTTCTGAGGTTTTGATGCCCCTTTTAATTTGCACCCCGGGAGAATGCCTCACTTGCCTCACCCTAGTCCCAGCCCCCAGAGAGAAGGCAAAGAGAGGAAGGGCCTACCAGGCAGAAGGAATAGCAGGCAAAGGCTGGAAGCCTGCAGATAGTCAGACTGGCCTGTGAGGCATCAGGAAGGCTTGGGGAAGCAGGCAAGCCTTCAGGCACCTCCCAGAACCCACCGTCTCTGTGGAGAGGGACCTGGATATCTTCTCACTCAGAACCTTAGTGCCCCCTCTGCAAAGTGAGAACAATGATTCCTTTCAACAGCCTATCTCCCAGGATGTTCTGAGGGGCAATAGAAGACAGAGAGAGAGAGAGAGAGAGAGAGAGAGAGAGAGAGAGAGAGAGAAAGGAAGAAAGAAAGATTTAAAAAGGTGCTGAGCTTGAAACCAGACAGCCGTGTAATTTGGAAAGTGCATGTACAAGTTCTATGTCAGGTGCCACTCCAGCTCTCCCAGGCAGGCACATGACCATCTCCCCCAACCCTCCATGCCTCTCTCCCTCCATCCCCCCTTGTGCTTCTCATAGCCTGGGAGGCTTTCCCAGCCAGCCAAAGCTTCTCCCTTTCCTTGTCCTCAGTGTGCGCACAAGAGAGATCATATCAAGTCTTTCATTTACTCCTTCACTCTCTCTTTTATGCAACAAATACTTATTGAGAACCCCCTATGTACCAGGCGCTGTTCTAGGGGCAGGGATACAAGAGTGGACAAAATAAAGCCTTTGCCCTCACTTGGGGGTGGTGGTAGCATAGTCAGGCCATAAGCTAAGAAGCAAATGTGATTATTTCAGATATTGATAAGGGCCACAAAGAAACAAACACAGTTGGTTGGAGGTGATGGGGACAACTACACGAGATACCCTGAGACCTAAATCATAAGAAGCTGTGATCACTTCCTATTGCTGCTGTAACAGATTACCATAAATCCAGTGGCTTAAAACAATGCAAGTTTACTCCCTTCTAGTTCTAGACATCAGAAGATGAAATGGGTTGAAAGGCTTCATGCCTTCTGGAGGCTCTAGGGGCAAATCTGGTCTCTTGCCCTTTCCAGCTTCTAGAGGCTGCCTGCATTCCTTGACTAATGGCTCCTTCCTCCATCTTGAAAGTCATCAGTGTAGCATCTTCATATCTCCCCCTCTCTCTGACCTATGCTTTGTTATCACTTCTCTTTCTCTGACTCTAAACCCTCCTCCTTCCCTCTTCTAAGGACCCTTGTGATTACATAGGGCCACCAGGGTAATCTCCCGATCTCAAGACCCATAATGTAATCACAACTGCAAAGTCCCCTTTACTATGTAAGCTAACATATCCAGGGATTGGGACAGGGATATCGGNTAAAAAGATAAAAAATAAAAATAAATAAATAAATAAAAACACTTATGTTTGGAGGTGTTTCCCCCCCCCCCAATGAATGTGTACTAATAAAAAAAAAAAAGATAGCTGAGTATAATATTCATAGAAAAAGGCCAGAAGGGAATACTCTTAAATGGTTTACTACTGCTTATCTTTGGAGATTGAAATATACATTATCTCTTATTTTCTCCTCTGCTTCTCTAAAATTTTTCAATAACATACATTTCTTTTATAATCAGTTTTTTTGTTTGTTTTTTTTTTAATCAATGAAGTGAATAGAAAAGACATATCCTGTGGGAGGTCAAGCCAGGCCTGAAGGCCATGTCTGAGCTGGAGCTGGGGACGCTCAGGAGGTGATGGGACCTGGGACTCGAGCGCCTCACGGCAGCTCTGGGGAAGATGGGAGGCAGGGGCTGGATGCCCTCTGGCCAGACATGGCACTTTCCACCACAGGCCTGCTGGCTTTAGGCATCAGGCTAAAACGAGCTAGATCCTGCTAGGATTCCTTGGGAAGCTGCCAGGGCAGGCAGGCAAGAGTCGAGCTAGACAAAGTCACCATGCAAGCGGTCAGGAATATGTGTGGGAGAAGCTACAGAAGATGGCCAGGCCCATCCCCATCTCGTAGGAGCTTGGGGGCCAAGGACTCGGAGCTTCTTCCTAAAGGCAGTTTAGCAGGGAAGTGACAAGGGCACATTGGTGTTTTTAAAGAAGTTCTCTGCCTGCTGAATGGAGAGTGACAGGGAGACCAGAGAGGAGAATGTCACAATAACCCAGAGTGAGATGCTAGTGCCCAGATGCATACAGGGGCCATGGGGCTAGAGAGGGCCCAGGAGAAGGAGGAGGGAGGACTCTCGGGCGTCAGGCCTGCGTGAACGGGTGGCAAATGGTCCTCTTCCTGAGATGGAGATTCTGAGGAAAGACGGTGAGCTCCGCTGTGTGTAGACTGGATGTCCAGGAGGCTGTAGCTTCCCTGAGACTGGCACTAAGGAGAGAAGGCCAAGCTGGAGAGGACAATTTGGGAGTCACAGCACAGGAAAGAAATGGACGCCATGGGATGGAAGGTGTAAGTGAGAGCAGGTATAGAGGGTGAGAAGAACAGAGGCTGGGGAGAAACAGGCCCACACCAGGCAGAGGGAGCACCTCTGCCACTTCCAGGAAAGAGAATCAAGGAGAAGATGGCAGGGCCACCGGTGAGGCAGGAGAAGAGGGAGGAATGCCATTCTGGAGGCAATGCTCTCTGTCCCATCCTCCCTGGCTGAAAATGCTAAGGGAGGCCCAGGCTGCCACGTGGTGATTCTGTGGTGGGTGGGGTGGGTCGGAGCTAGGATCTGTACACTGGGCCAGACCCCATTGGCTGGCGGGCAGGAGCCGGCACAGAGACAGGCTGAGCTGATGCAACGTGGGCCTATCGTTGCAGGCTCTGCTGAGGGGATGCAGCTGTGCTGGCCACTGCCCAGAGGTTCCAGCAGGGAGGGGGGGACCTGCTCTCAGGGCTGGCTGGAGCTCTGGAACTGCTCTGACTCAGGAGGGAAACGCGCCTTTCATGGAAGCACCCAGAGCTCTCAGCTCTGTGCCTGTGCGTGCGTGTGTTCCCATGTGCATGGGGTGGGGGAGGGGCCCCAGTTGATGCTGCACCCACAGTGTCCCTCTCAGGCTCAGCATTGTGGACAGAAAAGGGGCCACATATTAACCTGACAAGCTCAGAAAACTGAAAATAACCACATAAGATGGCGTGAGCATAAAAAAATTTCATAACTAAGTGGACCATGGGGAAGTCACATCTTTAGCTTCCTTCATGAAGTTAATCTGTGCCTTTTCAGTGGGCCTGTCTGTTGTCTTTTTGCACCTAAGATACCGTATTTCCCCATGTATAAGATGCACCCTTTTTTGAAAAATTTGGGGTCTAAAATCTGGGTATGTCTTAAACAGTGGTTGTAGATTTTTTTACCTGCATTTCCCGCAAGTGATGAAGAGTTGTATGAATTTTATGATGAATAAAACTTGAGTTCAATAACTATGTAATTCATTTTTTTCAAAGTTCAGGCCCCAAATTAAGGTGCGTCTTATACATGGGAGCATCTTATACATGGGGAAATATGGTAATATCTTTGGAATGTCTGTAATCCTTTTTCCAGACCAGAGCTGGAAACTGCAAAATTCCTCATTATTATGCTTGTCTCCTGATTACCATCTCTATGTGCTTTAAAAAGCAAACTGTTAACTATTCTGCACCCATCTATGTAAAAAAGTACCTGTCTCTCCAATTTACTTTTATCCAATCCCAGAGATTCACTCCCCCCTTTTCTTTCTCCCACCCCCTTAATCTATCACCAATGGATTTCATGTAACCTTACTCCTTTGATTTCATGTATAAAATAAGCTGCAAACCGCCATTTAGCAGAGCATTTTCTCAATCCATTGAGATTTTGCTTCCTAGCAATTGTCGTCAGTTTGGCTCAAATAAACTCTTACAAGTTTTCTCTTAGGTTTGATGTTTTTCATCGACAGCATTTTCAAGGCCAGATGGGAAATGGGAAAGGAGGAGCCGGTACCTGCAGAGCCCAGGCTGAGAGTCAGGTCCTGGGTTCCATTCTGTGCTCAGCCCCTGACTCTCTGTAGGTAACTTCAGGCAAGTCTCTGATCCCTCTGGGCCTGTTTCCCCATCTCTTTAGCTGGGACAGAGAGTTGTGAAAAAGAACTCAGAGGTTGGGGGCTGGAATGGGAAGGGGGTCACCAGGGACACAGCTGACAGTCTGGGCACCCAAACCAGGCATGGGAGAAAGGGAACTAGCATTTATTGATGCCTGCTGCGTGCCAGGAGCTCTCGAAGTCTCTGTCAACTACCTGCTGTGAGGTAGGCATTTTAATTCCCAATTTGCAGATGAGGAAACTGAGCCTCAAACAGCCCAGGAATGACAGAGCCTGGATTTGAAGTCAGGTTTTCCTGCTTGGGGTCTAGGGTTCTGTTCACTGCAGCCGACTGGGCTATACCTGAGGGCATCGGGGGGCTCACACTGGTGTCACTGATGCCCAGGACTAAGAGTTGCCTGAATCTGGGGCACTGCCTACAAGGCGACTCTCTGTTAACCCTGCCCAGGCCCCAATGTTAGGGCAATGAAGGAGGAGGAGGTGGCCGGGTCTGACGGAGTCCCAGGATACAGGTGGGGATCTAAAGGGATCCTGAGCGTAGGTTGAGGCTCAGGGACCTGTAGGCAGCTCCCTCAAGCTCCCTAACACCGGGTCCCAGCCCTAGAAGACTGGCAAGGGCGGGCTGAGTGCCAGGAAGGGTCTCAGCTGCGATTCTAGACAAGTCCTGGTCCCAGGAACAAGGCAGGAAGCCTAGTTATTAGCGCAAGACCATGAGTCCCTGAGGCTAGGAGCCACCCAGCAGGAGGCTTAGCCCAGAGACCAGCTTGGCAGGGTTTGTGCAGTGGGCGAGTGGGTCAGCTTAAGGCCAAGGCCAGGGCAGCACAGTAGGGAGATGAGGCTCCCTTGACACTGAAGTCCCGAGAGCATGGCCACCTTGCCTCCATCCACTCCCACAGCACTGGCCCATCCCCAAGTCCTGCCAGAGGCCTGCCCTGCCACCTGGAGCGGGGCGAGGGCTACCACCGGGGGAGGGGTGTGGAGGATGAGCAGGCCCAGTGACCACAGCTGGGCATTTTCAGAGATGGATCCTTGTTAAAGGGTTACCTACCCCCAGAGGGGTTTTACCGAGGACCTCTGGACACAGAAGGAGCTGACCCAAAGGAATCATGTTGACATAGAAATCCAAACCCTGGCAGGCCACTGATTTTCACTCAAAACCAACTTTTCCTAAGCAACTCCTTTGAGCCAGGCTCTGTGCTGGGAACAGGGACATGAACCAAACCCACTCCCTGTCCTTAAGCAAATGGGGCTCACACAGGGTACTCAGGGGGTGTGACAGAGGAAAGGAGGCAGAAGGCTCCAGAGCCCAAAAGTACCTGACTCCATGCAGAGATGGGGGCAGGGAAGACTTCCTGGAGGAGGCTGTCTGGGATTAAGACCAACCTCACACCAAGCAGAGAAGGCTTGGGGAGGGTAAGGACAGTGAGGCACTCTCCTCAGGTGCACCATTAATGGGAACACCGAAAAACACAGTCATCAAGATAAGTAATTTTTCATGCAATAGTTTTGAAAATAAAAATCAATGCAAAAAAAAAATTTGTGATGAACAAAATACCAAAATTTTAAGTAAATACAGGATTCCGTCCAACTTTGTGGGTATATCACCTGTGCAGTCTCACAGGGTTCCATGGTTGGTTAAATATACTGCTGTTGCCATCTTGCAATTCTGAATAAGTTTTGAAGATGGGACCCTGCATATCATGTGGACAAGATCAATAAAATAATACTATGGCATGCCATATTAGAGCCTAAGCCGAAAGAGGGGGTGGAGGGAAGTGTTGATTTAAAATTTTGGCATTTTGTTCATCATGAAATTTTTTAAAATTAATTTTGATCTTAAAAAATGTTACGTGAAAACGTTATTTCTTTTCATTACTGAGGTTTTTTGTATTTTATTATTTTATTATTATTAGTTTCAGGTGTACAAAACAATGCAATAGTTATCCTTTTCACTCCTCACAATGTGACAACCCCCTCCCCCCATCCACTGCCCCTCATACTTATCTATTACAATTCCATTGGCTCCATTCCCA
>NW_017731482.1:2626995-2644761 GCF_001890085.2 Hipposideros armiger | reverse complement strand
CCTGGAGTGGAGCTAGAACCCCAAACAGAAGTAACTGCATGTGCAAAGGCCCCAGGGCTAGAAAGAACTGGGCATGTTCTCAGAACGGCCACCCTTCTAGAAAGAATGCTCCAGTTAGTTTGATTTTAATCAGCTTTATCCATGGGGCCAATCCCACCTCTGAAGATGAATGCCATGTATGTACTCCAGGAACCCTGAGCATCTAGGACAACCCTTAAAGAACATCCTCTTGGCACTTAGGTCATCTCTTCCATCCCTCTGCTTCGAACTAGCCAACCTTTCACATGTTTAGAACAAGAGCCCTGGATGGGTTTGTTTGTTTGTTTGTTTGTTTTATTGGGGAACAGTGTGTTTTTCCAGGACCCATCAGCTCCAAGTCAAGTAGTTGTTTCAATGTAGTTGTGGAGGGCGCAACTCAGTAGCCCATGTGGGGATCGAACCGGCAACCTTTTTGTTATGAGCACTGTGCTCTAAACAACTGAGCTAACCGGCCGCCCCAAGAGCCCTGGATGTTTGAAGGAGGTGCCTGCCTGGTGCTCACCTGGAGCTGGAGACCAGCCTGACTCTAGTGGAGGAGTGGGCCCAGCCCCTGGCACCTGCATATAATCCTGTTCTTTCTTCTCTGCTGAAAGCAAGGATTGTGTGGCTGAGGGAGGGTGCGGGCAGGAAAGGTTGGACCTCCAGCAGGGGCAGCAGCCTTCAATGGCCATATTGTTAGCTCTGGGCTGCAGTGGGGAGGGCGCCAGGGCCTGGCTGAATGAGGCATCTGTGCCCATTAGGTCAGGATGCCTAGGTCATGGGCTCTCCTGGGAGATGCCTTCCACTGCCCAGACCCTGCCAGTTGTCTTCCTTTGCATCCCTTGTACTGGGCCCTCCGCTATCACTGGCTGGCTCACTGCGCCATTGGCTGTCGGATGGCGGCCTTTGCTGTTAGAATGTAAACTCTCTGAGAAGACCAGGAACTGTCTGTCTCAATCACCACCAAGTCCCAGCACCCAGCCCAGAGCTTGGCTCAGAGAATATGTTCCATAAAGTGTGCAATGAGTGGATCGATGAATGAATGAATGAGACATTGTTGCCATTCTTGCTTTGTTTGGTCACCTCTTCCTGGACCATTGGACCAGCCCCCTTACTAGCTTCCCTGCCTCTGGTTTCTCTTCCTCCTCACCGTTACCAGGGGATCATTCTTACACACCATCTAGTTAAAACCTTCCTGGGCTCCCTGAGACCCTCAGGATTCAGCCAAGCCCCTGCCAGCCTTGCCAGGTGTTCACCCACCAATTCTTGTCCCTGCCCCTGCACTACTCCTGGAGCACTCCGGACACTTCCCCGCCTCTGTGCCCCTGCACTTATGGATTCCTAGTCCTCTTCTTTCCCCCTGGGTGACTCCTACTCATGGTTCAGGTTGACAAGTTCCTCCAGGAAGTCTGCCTGACTACCCCAGCCTCCTCTGGGCTCCTCCAGCCTCCCCACCCCACCCCACTCCACGCTTCCACCACCTCAGCACCAATCGCAACTGCCAGTTAACACCTGTCTTTCTCTTTCCAGACCCTGAGTCCCTCAAGGTCAGACACTGAGTCTGACACATGTTTTTATCATAGCCAGGTTCCTGAACATGGTCAGGCTCAGAGCACATACTCAGCAAAGGTGTAAGCTTTGCCCTAAGACAGCTGCTACAGCCTGAGGCCTGACTAGTGGGCACTTCTGCCCTCTGGTGGTCATTTTGGGTCATTGTGCTTTCTCTGTCCTATTCATAGGCTTCACTAGGGTAATTGACCCCTAGAACAGTGGTTCTCAGAATGTGACCCCAGGACCCACAGCGTCAGCATTGTCTTGGAACTTGTTAGAAATGAAAATTCATGGGCTCCACCCCAGACCTATGAATCAGAAACTTTAGGTGTGAGGCCCCGCAATCTGTTTTAACAAGTCCTCCAGGTGATTCTGATGCAGGCTAAAATTTGAGAACCCATTCTCATTTTCCTAGGAGCCCCAAGGTAATATTGGGGGTCCCAAAAAATGTATACACATGATTTACATTCATCTTTTGTTATCAGTATATATTGAGCTTTACAGTTCTAATACAGTTTTTCCCTTTCTTAAAATGTGTATACATTTTTTGGTATCCTCTGTATATATGAGACAGCAGGACTCACCAGATAGGATTGCCAGCTAAAACCCAGTACTCCCATTAAAGTTGAATTTGAGACAAAAAAGAAAAGATTTTTATTGCAAATGTTGCCCCAGACACATTTATATTAAAAAATTATTTGTCGTTTATCTGAAATTCAACTTTAACTGGGTGTCCTCTTTTTTTCCCCCCCTTCTAAATCTGGCGGCCCTGAGCCAGGGACTCTACCATTGATTTAATGTTCTGGTGTCACCATTTTGACATTTTTAATAATTTTTGGACATTGGAGCCCTGCATTTTCACATGGCACAGGCAGTCAGTCCTAGGAAGGACCCTTACAAAGCCTCATCCAGAACATTCAGGACCCAGAGCTCAAAGGTGCAAGGGCTCAGAGCTCCAGCAGCTGAGCTGTGCCTCTAAGTTTTCCCAGCCACCCAATCTTCCGCACCCCTATCATTCCCTTCCCAGATCCGTCAAACCTTCATCCATTCTCCCCAAATTTTAGTGCCTATCTTCTGTCTCTGTTCTCACCCCTCCCATTCCACCTTCCACACAGTGAAGTCCCCAAAATGTCTGCCTATGTCACCCTCCCACTCAAAACTTTTCTCTGGGTGTCTTCTTACCACTACTTTTACCATAGCAGCCATGTGCCATTACAGAGCACAGAGCTAGGCACTTTCCCTCATCATCTCCCATTTCTGCCAAGTAATTCTTCCTCTGGCTGAAATCTGGGGTGGGGTGTAGTAGTGGGCAGGACCTGCCTGCAGCCTTGGACGAGGAAATAGGGAGTTACTGTTTAATGGGACCGAGTTTCAATTTTACAGAATGAAAAAGTTTTGGAGATGAACGGTGGTTAATGGTAGCACAACAATGTGTATATACTTAATGCCACTGAACTGTACACTTAAAAATGGTGAAAATGTAAATTTTATGTTATGTATATTTTACCACAATTTTTTTAAGAGTTTTATTTTTGTTTGTTTTTTGTAGGTAATTTTTAATAAGGACTTCACATTTTTCCAGTTTAATTTTTATTATTATGACTGAATGTGAACTTATCAATAACTTTGTAACCAGTTTGATATCTTTCATCTATTCCATTCTATCCCTGAACTACAATAATCTTTTAACTACCCAACACTTTTTTTTTTATTATTATTTTTTTTATTGGGGAATTGGGGGGATGGGAACAGTGCTGGGGAGTTGGGGGAAGGGGAACAGACAAGTTGCTGTCGTTTTGTTCTTCAATCTAGTTGTGGAGGATGTTGCTTCACTGGCCCAAGTTGGCACCATCATTGCGCTCTTCCCAGGCGAGGCAGATCAGTCGCCGGCTTCTGGACGGCCGCTCACTGCGGCTGCTGGCCACACTCGGTAGCCCATGGCAACCCACCGCCACAGGGACTGCAGCCCACGCCGTCGCCGGCGACTCACGGCAGCCCAGCTCCAGGTTGAGCTGTTGTTCAGCATCTCAGCTGCGGAGGGCAGTGTCACTGGCCCTCATATGTGGGATCCGAACCGGGGCCCTCTGGCATCCCAAGCGAGTTCTTAACCATCGCGCCACTCGGCCGGCCCACCAACACTTTTTTTTTAAATTCCATCCATCTCCTCCCCTTTGGCAACCATCAGTTTGTCTCTGTATCTGTGGGTCTGTTTCTGTTTGTACACACCTTAATGAAAAAATACTATATTGCTAAAAAAAAAAAATGCTAACCATGATCTGAACTTTTAGCAAGTTGTAATGTTTGCTGGTGGAGGTTCAATTTGTAAAAATCACATTTGAGAAGTGCAATAAAGTGAAGCTCAATAAAACGAGGTATGTTTGTACTTAACTTTTCTGATGAGATAAGTGGTGACATTAACGAATTTGATTTTTTAAATGTTATATACTGAAATTGACCAATATTTGAAAGATCTGCATAACTTGGTGAGCCATTTTTTTCTCCAAATGGCCAATGCCTGCCGTTACAAAATCATGCATGGGTAAGACACATTCGAAATACAAAAGGGACCAATGGATTTGAATGTAACTGAGAAAGAAAATTTCATTGATATGATTTCAGATTCTTCAACTATTTTTTTTTTTTTTAGCTGAGCCATCCTGCTACCTGTTGGCAGCTCAGCGGCTGCTCAGCTCGGGCTGGACTTGAACCGCTGTTGCTCAGAGCTCAAACTCTTGAGCAAGCTCTTAACCAACTGAGCCACTCGGCCAGCCCTTGATTTCAGATTCTAATAGCAACTAACCTTCGAGAAATTTGTTGAGTTTGGGTTAGTATCAAAGAAGAATAGCCACAATTATTTGAAAAGACCGTTAAAGTACCCCTCCCTTTTCTAACTACATATCAGTGTAAGCCTTTATTTTCTTCATAAACTTCAACCAAAACAATATATTGTGTCTGCTTGAATGCAGAAGCAGATGAAATACAGCAGTCTTCTATTAGGCCAAGCATTAAAGAAATTTGTAAGCATAAAACAATGCCATTCTTCTCAATAATTTTTTGTTTTGCAAAATATATTTTTCATGAAAATGTTAACATTGAATAAGATTGTTATTGTTTTATATTGTTTAAGTATTTTTAAATGTCTCCATTTTAATTTCTAATACTGTAAATACCAATATAAACAGAAGTTCTTGGGGTTCTCAATAATTTTTAGGTATAAGAAAGGGTCCTGAGACCAAAAAGTTTGAGAATCAGCGCTCCAGTGTTAGCGCTTGGTACTGTTATGCTGTACCAACCAGTATTTGGTCAGCAGGGGGCAGCAGAGGCAGCCAAATGAAGGTGTCCCCTTTGCCTTTCTTTAGTTAAAGGTGCTGAGAACCTACTTTAGGGATGTGACCCTCACCCTGTGCTGGAGACACAGAAGTAAATCTGACAAGTTCAATCCACTGGCAATCGACAGCGGTGGGGCCAAACTAGACAACCCCTCTTGTGAGCGTTGGGAAATGCTGGTAAAGGGTAAACTTGGAGTTACTGTGATTACATGATTCCCACTGGAGGGGAGGGAGCCTGCAGGACCCAGAGTCAGAGAGGACCCTGAAGCTCCCCACCCTTTCCCGACTTGAGTCTGACCAGGAATCCAGGAGAATGAGAAGGGGGCCAGGTATCATTTTTTATTAAGTTGATATAGGCATTTCCCGAAGCCATCAACAATCAATCCCTCCAGCATGGGAAAGGGGCCACCACAGATTTATGGCTCCCAGTTCACATGGGCTTGTCCTCCCCTTCCACTTTCCACGCCATGGCTCCCAGCTTTACACCTCTCCTCAGGCCGCTGCTCCACCGGGCCAGCTCCCTGGAGAGCAGACCCTTTACCTCCTGCTTCACTGAGGCCTGCAGGCCTGACCTTCCCCACGTGCCGCATCCCCACGCTGGTCATCCAGGAAGCGGGAGTGCTGCCTCTCAGTCTCAGGTCCATGCCCTCCTCTCCATTACACCTGCTGGGTACCTCATCTCTTCCACAGGGTTCTAAGGCCTCCTCTGAAAGCCTCTGGCTCTGCCTCCTCCTCCAGCTGCCACCCAAGCCTGCACCCTTGGCCAGCTACCCTTGGCCCACACCTGCTCCAAGTGCACCCACCTCCTGCCTCCACCTCTCCTGGCCCAGCTGCGAACCCCAGGACACTTCAGTCCTGGTACTCCTGGCCCTCGCTCTCCTCTGCCCTTCTCTGACCAGTCCTTCTCTGGCTCTTTCCTGGGCGCCATCCCCTGCCCACCCCTCTCCCTGTGGGTTTTCCTGTTTCCTGCTTGCAAGCCCTCTCCTTCCCTGGGGCCACTTACCTCTCATCCCAAAGGCTGTCTCAGGCTATGGCCCGGAGCCCTGGCCCCTCTCCTGAGCCCCAGACCCCCAAACTCTCCATCTCTCTTTCCCCACACAGACACAGTCAGCAGCTTCCACTACATGTTTCAGGTTCAGACCCTCATCTTTCCTTGTCATCAGACCCTCAAAACAGGTCCCCCTCGGCCCCCCATGGCGTGGACTCCCTGCCTCAGTCACTTCTCCAAACAGCGACCAGGGAAAGCTCTGAAGAGCAAGCCTGACCTTGTCATCCCGGCTTCAACCCTTTCAGTGCTTCCCTCTACCCTCAGCACAGAAGCCACACTCAGTGACAGAGACCTGTGTGACACGACCCCTGCCCACCTTTCTGGCTACGGTCCCTCCTGACCATCCCTGCCTTGGCACTATGGGACTCACTTTGGTCTCCACACACACAGTCTGGCCTGACTGATTGAACACGAGATCTCTTTTTATCTGCACCACTTTTGAAGGGCCATTATTTTCATCTCTGTTTTAGTCACGAGGAAGCTGAGGCACAGAGATGGGAGGTGACTGGGCTAGGATATGTGTCTGGCACCCGAGCCCCCAGAATCGCACCCAAGTGTTCTACATACAACTTTACCTCCAGTCCAGGCAAGTGACTTTGTCACCCCTCCATTCTCCCACCCCCATCCGTTCCCCACTCAACATACACTCTTTTCTAGCCCCATTCTTTAAGGCCAGCCCGGGCTTGGATGCTCACCCTGCCCAAGAGCCCTGGACCCCCTGGGGTACCCTCCTTGACCTCCTTCGGCAATAAATCGGGCCATAAAGTTTCCCTGAGTGTGCTGGTGTGGGTGTGACCCTAGCCCCTCCAGTCCCATTATACATAACTGATGCCACAGGGCCTTGGGGAACAAGGTCAGGGAGGGAAACAGGCAGGCAGGGTGCCAACAGGAAGCCCTCTGGGTGTTCAGGGAGGGGAGGAGAGAGGATGGATTTGAGCCAAGCCTCCTCCTCCTCCCTGTCATCCCTCACCTGCCTTGTTAATGCTCTGGTACCCTCCCAATATAGTCCAAATTCAAAACTCCCCCCAACACGGCCTCTGCCTGCCCCTCCTGCTCCATCTTAAAGATCACACACAGTGGGGCTGACCATACACCAATACTACCCTAAGTTTTTATAGAAATGAACTCATTTAATCCTTATAGCTTATGAAGTAGGTACTAGTACTGTCCCGAATTTACAGATGAGGAGTCTGAGGCACAGTGCAATGGCAGTTAGTAATGGCAAAGCCACGATGTGAACCCAAGCCATATGGGTTCAGTCTGTGCCCTAATTGCTCCCTTGTGTGACTTTAGTTTCTTCCTTCTTGTGTCATTCCTATTTTCCCAAACACACTGACTTTTCACCTATCACTGGCCTGTTCCCACTTTCATGCCTTTGTGCTCAGTGTTCCCTCTGCCTAGATGACTCTTCCCTCCTTATCCTGACAAATTATGCTTATCCTCAGAGAGCCAGTTAAGTGTCACCTTCCCTGTGAAGCCACCCTGGACCCCGTCCAGCCCGCCCCCTTCAGTCTTCCTGTTCACAGGGCACTCTGCACACACTACTGCAGGAAGCCCTGGGACTTGGGGCTCCTTGACTGTCCCGTCCCTCGATGCTCAAAGTTTTGTCCAGGACTTTGTCCAGCTCAGGAGTTACTGGTAAATGTGGGATGACCTGGGGGCACAGAGAGAAACGAGGCTCCACCCCCCGCCCTCTAGAAGCTTATACATTGGTGGGAAAACTGACCCAGAAACAGTCCAAGATCCAAGGGGATCAGTGTCCCCAGGGGGGCACAAAGAGCCTGCAGTGTCACCGGCTCCAATGGACAATGCTTTGCTTACCACAGGGGAGTCAGAGGGGTCAACGTGTGTACTTGAAAGATGAAGAAAATTCCAGGGGCTGAGTGGGGCCCATGCAGGCAGGGAAGCTGAGGAAAGGGTTCCCAGGCTGGCAGAGGCAGGCAAGTAGGAAGGTAGGTCATACTGTGAGGGCCAAGAGTTCAGCTGAGCTACCGAACCCAGCAGACAGTGAGCTGCAGGAGGGCAGGGCCCGCATCTGCTTGATGCTCCGTGGTATATCCGCTGCCAGTGCCTAGCACAGTGCCTGCATAGTGTGTGCATAGTGCCTGCATAGTGCGTGCACGGTAAGAGATTTGTCGGAAGTATAATAGATCTCATGGGGTGTGAAGTCTTATATAATTCGGTGGCTCTATTAAGAAAGAGAATGCCAAAATCCTAATATAAATGTAGGCACAAAAGCGAATGTTCAGCTGTGATGAGAATAGGAAGCTGTGCAACAGACCTGAAGCTGCAGTAGCTTCACTGATAATTCGCCTCTGGTCAGAAGAATATAAGGAGGGTGGAGCACCAGGCTAACCTTTTCTATCTGCTCCAGAGGCCCAGGTTCAGAGCTGCCTCTGAGCCCTCAGTCACTGTCCCAGACAAGCCACCAGGACCATGCCTCTGTCACACTGCTTCATGGGCCACTGTGGCCGCAAAAAGGCCTGATTCTCCCAGGTCAGGAGACTTCCTCCCCCTGGGAAGGTAGCCAGAGGGCAAATGTGGGCGGCTGAAAACTGTTTGCCTGTCACCTTCAGGGGACCTTGGACACTCCTCTCCTTGGCCTTAGGGGTCATGGAGGGTCTGTTCTGAAAGCCTCCCTTTCATTCTGGCCTTCTGCTCATCTGACTGGCTCAGGAGACTCTCACAGCGGGGGCAGCAGGGAACTGCTCTCTGAGAGCCTCATTCATTTCCCAACGCGGAGGTCTTACAAGGGACTGCTGGCACTCTGCTGGTTGGGAGTGGGTGGGGGCGCACTGGCACGGAGGTGCTCCCTGCCCATGGGGCCAACGAGACATGAAAGACATAATTACAGTCTTCAAGCTGAGAGATTCCACACCAAAGGCAGACTTCCTGGGGGAGTCCAGGAAGGTTTCTCAGAGGAGGAGATGCTTGATTTGAGAGATGGGAGCATTCATTCAACAATTAATTACTGAGCACATATTATGTACCAGGCTCCAAGGATATAGCAGTGAAGAGGACAGATGGGCATTTGCCCCCAAAATTTCTTTCCTTCAGTCCAGCAGGAAAGCAGGAATTGACTCAGGAGAGAAGAGCACAGTCCCTCAGACAAAGGGAACAGCAGGAACAACCACATAGAAAAGGAGGGACTGCTTCCTGCCTATGGATGGCTCAGAAAGAAGTTTGGTGCCAGGGGAGAGGGGTAAAGCTGGCTGGGTTGGCAGAGAGCAATAATAGAGGGGCTGGAACACCAGGCGAGGCACTTAGGACTTGATCGTGCTGGCAACTGGGAGCCACAGCAGGTTCTAGACCAGCGGTTCTCAACCTGTGGGTCGCGACCCCTTTGGGGGTCGAATGACCCTTTCACAGGGGTCGCCTAAGACCATTGGAAAACAAAAAGATATTTACATTACGATTCATAACAGTAGCAAAATGACAGCTATAGAGTAGCAACGAAAATAATTTTATGGTTGGGGGTCACCACAACATGAGGAACTGTATTAAGGGGTCACGGCATTGGGAAGGTTGAGAACCACTGTTAAGCAAAGGGAGAAGTCACAAGGTTTCATAGCACCATTACCAAGCTCAACTCATAAGGCAAAATAGCCTTCTAACAGCCCTGAGGCCGCAGCCACCAGTGGGAGCTTCCTGGAGCCAACCTCCCCATCCCCCAACCATGGGCTTGGCTAGGAGAGGGCACCCCTCCAGCCTGGACTTCAGCCTCCAGCTCAGCCCCCTCCTTGTTCTTCCCACCAACTCGAAGGCTGTTGTACTTTAAAGAGGGGATAGGCCAGAACCTCTGGGTCCATGCTTCACTGAGGATTCCAACCCTTCCTCATGCAGGCCCCATACCATTTGCCTCTTGTGGGCTTTAAATGTTATCATGCTACTGGTTTCCTTACAAAGCTCTGTCTTTCCCATAGCAATACCTGACTTAAAACTTTCCCAGGGCATCCCCTCTGCCAACTAATGAGCTGGTCTTCAAGACTGAGTCCTCAGCGTAACCCTGATGGGTTCGGGGTCATGAGCAAGATGCTAACAGAGTTCTTGGCCCTTAGAATAAAGTCTGAACTCCCTTTTGTGTGGCTCCACCTGCCTCTTCACACTTCTCTTCCCATCAGTTCTGCTGTCCCTTCCCTGGGAGCTCCAGCCACCCTGAACTTGCCTGGATTCTCCAACAACGCAATGCTCTCTCTCATCTCCAGGGTTTTGTCCAGACTAGCCTCTGTCCAGACCACCATCCATTCCCTGAGGTTCCCTCCTAAGCTAGCTAACGCCTACTTCTTGCCTGAGCCTGTATGTCACTCCCTCAGGGAATCCTCTTCTAATCTCCCCAAAATAGGCCAGGGGTCCCCAGAGGTGTTCTTTATGACTCCATGCCTTTGCATGTGCTGTTTCCTCTGCCAGGAATAGCTCTCCCTCCGTCCTGTGAAGCCTGGTGCCTGCCCAGTCCCTGACAAGTAGCAACATTTTTAATTGCTCTTACAGATGAGGAACCAGAGGCTCAGAGAGGTCCAGTAACCTGTTCAAAGCCACATAGCTTTGCCCCAGAATGCGATAATGATGAGTGGATACACTCCTGTGTCACGTATATGCTCTTGGGAACATCACTTTGCCTCTCAGTGCTTTGATGTCCTCATCAGTGGAATGGGTTATCTACTGCATAAGGTTGGTGTGAGACTTACAGAGAAGCTGTATTGCGTGGCCTCCATTCCTTTGCTCCCCAGGCCATTTAGTGGCTTTCACATGGCCCCAGAAGCACATTCAACATTCACTCTCATACATCAAAACCCTCCAATGCCGGCTCAGTGCCTCACCCTGTACAGGGTGCTGGAGCCTCGGGAGATATAAATCAGACACAGCTCCCGCCCTAAGGCACTTGGGGAGAGGAGGAGGAGCAGAGAGCATAAAGGTCTCTCACACACCTCTGCTCTCGACTTCATATTTTTAAAACTGATAACGACGCTCCTCCCTGCGGATGGGGGCTGAGAAGGGGGAAAATGTTTAAGAAAGGTCCACTCTTTATCTACAAAAACTTAATTTTCACTGCTTCCCGAAATCTGAATATTTCACACCATTCAAACTCACCTCCTCGTGTTGAGCCCTAGAAGTTGGGGTGGTAGAATACTGTGAGAGCTGTGTCCCACCACCCCCGAGGGCTCCACGGTCCCTGTAGATTCCACTACCCTGGATAGCCCACCTCGCCTCCATCCAGCTTCTTTCCCTACCCCGACCCCAGTACCTATCCCGTGACTCCCCCTCTCCCACCCGAGCCAGTCCCGACGTTCCGGTCCCAGACAATCCTGTCCTCTTCCCCTCTCCCTCCATCCGGCGCCACGTTACCCTTCCTCCAGCCCCTCTCTTTAAGGTCGCCCCCTCCCCCGCTCCCGCGTTGTCCTCGCTCCAGCCGCACCTTTCCACGGTCGGCCCCACCCTCTCCGAGGTAGGCTCCACTTTCCGCAGGGCTCTGTTCTTTTCCCACTCTCCCCTCCAATTGGCTCCTGCTGGGCTGAGGAAGGGATTCTGGCGCGCGCCCCGCCCCTTGCCTGTGATCCGAGAGGGGCGGGGTTTCGGGCTGACTCCGCCCCGTTCGGGTGGGGAGGTGCCCGCTTGAGCTCCGGCGCTGGGCGGCGCTGCCTCAGCTCAGCTCCGCTGGGGCCGCAGCTCCTGTGGGGGTGGGAGACGGAGATGACAGCGGCGGGGGTGGCGGCGGCTGCGGCACGGGGCTGAGCGAGCGGCGTGCGAGCCGGGGGAAGAGGAGGAAGTGGAGCTGCGGCCCGGAGCTCAAGAGTCTGCTGCCGTGCGGAGGTATCCCCCATTTTTCAGAGCGAGCCGAGTCTAGACCTGGAAAGACTTCCCCGCCCGGCGCTGGCGGCCGCTGCTCTTTGCCGGCGTCCTGACTTACCCCGCCTGCCCCGGCCCTGGATTCCGCGCTGGGACGCTCTCAGGTGGTCCGGAGCGTGGTGACCAGGACGCCCCGAGCCCCCGACCCTGATCCAGTGCACCTGGGCGGGACGCTCCTGGCCCACCATACGGATCCATGGTTGCGGGCTTGTTCACAGCCTTTCTATAGTGTGTATCGGAGCCCCCAGCCCTCCGCCCGGGGTTAACGCAGGGTGTCCCCAAGCCCCCGACTGAGTGCAAAGGAGCCCGGACGCCCCTCAGCCTCTGTTTCCCCTAGACCAGGACTTTTAGCTGCCTCTGACTCGGTGCTGCTTCGGACTTGAGACCGTGCGAGTGCCCGGGAAGCCCCGGCCGGGGTTCAGCGCCCCGTGAGGGGTCGCAGGCGGGCTGGACAGTCGGACTGAACCGGACCCGGCTGGTGCTGCGAGTCGAAGCTACCACTTTCCTGCCTTCCCAGGCGAAGGGCTTGGCGCGTGCCCCGAAGAGAACACAGGGGCCCCTCTGCCCCGGCGGCCGGCGGGAGCCGAAAGCTGCAGGTGAGAGAGCCCCGGATGCCGGGGCTAGGACGGCCTCTGACCCCATCCGGGCTGCGCCGGGGCCAGCTGCGGGGGTGTGCCGGGCACTAGCTGAGGCTGGAACTGGCTAGGAAGGGGCGCGGGAAAAGGAGGGGGGAGGGAGAAAACGGGCACTTGTCGGGCTCCCATTGTGTGCGGGGTCCGCGCCCCACCATTGCGCAAGGGGTCCCCTCATTAAAGCTCACTAATAACTCGGTGAGATAGAAGGTGTCGTGTACAGTTATGGGCTCTTACAGATGGGGAAACAGAGGCTCAACGGGATTGAGTGACCCTCCACTTTTCACTCTGAGGATGAGACTGGGAGGAGGGTTAGAGTGGAGATGAAAAGAAGCAGAAATAGAAGAGTAAAAGAAAGGAAGTGAATAGCCGCTAGACAGGAGGTGGGGGAAGGGGTAAAGGTAGGGTCGCTGGGGCATCCTAGAACTGATCCTGGGGCTGGAGGAGGTAGCTTCTCCCGGTCTCCTCCCCTCCAACTCCATGGGCAGGTCACCTCCCAGAGGTGACCCAGAGTTGAGGGCAGAGGTGGGAAGCTTCCTACTCCCACTGCTCCCCTCCCTGAGGGCCCAGGACCGGAAAGCAGCTGCTCCTGGCCCTTGCCTGCCACACTCCAGCCATATTCCAGGGTCTCTAAGGCACTCTGGGGGTCCTGAGATGCTGTTTATCTGTTGGTGAAACTCACAGGCCCCCCAAGTTAGAGTCCGTCAGAGCTGGAGATGAGGCCCCTCAGCACTCATCCAGCTCACGTCCTTCACATTACCAAGGGTGGGGTGGGTATGTGTGTGTGTGGGGGGGTGCCAATTGTCCAAGGTCCTAAAGCAGTGAGTGAGTGGTTGAGCCACAAGTACACTCGTAGAGACATCCTTAAAGGTATCCATTCCCCCTCCCAAGTTAGCATCTTCTGTGGGTGGTTGAGGTTTTTCCAAGTCCTGATGTGAGGTCAGGGTGACCACATATGAGGCTGTTGTGAGTCTGTGCGGTTGGTGCGGGGGCCCAAGACATGCCAGCAACCCCATAGCCTTTGGCCTAGACTCTAGACTAAAGGTCTGACCTTAGCCTCTCCTGGGCAGAGGAACCTGCAAGACGCCTCTGGCCTAGGAGGGGAGGACTTGCTTTGGGTATCGATGCTGGGGCTGCCAGGGCTGGGGGCACAGTCCCAGGTGTCTGGGTTCCCAGGCAGGGGTTCCTTCTGCTACCGCCTCCCCTCCTCCGGGGCAGTGCAGGGAAAGGGGTGTTGTGAAAGAGGGCCTGGCCTGGACTCTGTAGGCTCTTGTTCTGGGTCGGAAGGGGGAGGGGACATGGCCCAGGTCTGAGCCCTGTGGCCTTGGCTGGGACTAGTTAACCCCTGCTGTGCTCAGCTTCCTGGAGTCTAGGGGAAACCACCTTGGAAAGCCCCTGGGAGGTGGAGGAGGCTGGAGAGGTCAGCTGAAGGCTGGAAACTCAGGCTTTGGTGGTGGAGGGGTTGAGGAGCCTCAAGAGAAGGTGTCTGAGGGGCTTGGGAGTCCCCCTCCCCACGTGATCCATGGGGATTCAAATTCTCATCATAATTCCTGCCTCTAAACAAAGCTCCTCTTTGATGAGATAATTTCACACCTGTGATCTCATTTCATGGTGTGATGGAAGGAACCTGGAGTGAGGCAGAACATTGTTGAGCCATCTGGGACCTCTCAGATGCATTTGTGGCTCCCAACCTCACCTGTAAAATGGGGTCAAGGCAGGCTGTGTGTTATCTGTTCAGATAACGGGGCCACCGTATCCTGTGGACTGTCAAGTGCTGCAGAGTTTCTGTGTTTGCCAAGACTGGGCTTGTTAGTAATGGGTACCTTGTGTGGGAAACTGAGGCTCAGAGAGATGAAACCACTTACCCAGGGCCTTTGTGTTTGCTTCAGGAACTGTCTGAGTACCAGCTGCATACCAGGTGCCCTGGAAGTGACCCAGATGGAAAAGGCAGTGTGGTGACTAGCTCACAATTGGGTGGACTAAGTGGCATGGGCAGATAGTGGTGAGACAGACCAGGTGGGCATGAATCCACCCTGCCTCCCGCTGGCCATGTGACATTGGGCAAACCACTCATCAGAGCCCCAACTTCTTTTCTGTAAATTAGAATTCCTCCTTTACGAGGTTGTTGTGAGGATTAAGTGAGATATAAATATACAGTGGTTAGCCTAGTATCTATTTCTTTCCCTATAAGGAAAAGAAGCTTAAATTTTGACCAGAAAATATGGGAAAGTTCTCAGGCTTGCCTTAGGATGCAGGCTACTGTTGCAGGCGCACAGACCTTGGTTTGCTCAGATGGGACTCCTGTGGGTCAGGCCCCCCTGTGCCACTTTCCTGGTCTCTTAGTCCTCTAGAATCTGCTTGGGGACCCTGGCAAAGAATCTGGGTTCTGACCCCCAACCCCAGGACCAGGGTTGGAGGGAACTGGTGTTCATTCCATCTGGCTCATTGTCTGATCTCCCTTAAGCACAAAGGTGCAGTGAATAATTTATGGGTCCCCTCATTGCTGGGAGGCAGGCTCAAGGAAATTGCTCTGTGCCCAGCTGAGCTTCTGAACCTCTTCCTTACCCTCCCGCCCCTAGGAGGCGGGTAGTTCCAGTTAGTGCTATAGGAAGTCTTGGCTATGGGGAGAGGGAGGCAGGATGGGAAGAAAGTGACCTATTATTAACCCCGGCTCTCTCCTGTTGGGGGGTCAGGTGGGCCCACAGGAAGCAATGGAAACCGAGCTAGCTGAGTTAGGGTCTCTGATTCCAATTGGGTGATGAGAAGCGGCAGGGAGAGGCCCTTGAGGACTGGAGTAACCCTGGAAGGCTTCATCAAGTGGGAAGGTGTCTGGGCTGGGGCTAGAGGCAACTCGCTGTAGGCATCAGTTCAACATTGAATCCTGGCTGTGCCATTTACTCACTGTGAGATTATGAGCAAGACACCTGACCCTGCCAGACCTCCGTTTGCTCCTCTGTAAAAGGAGAGTAGTGATGGGTGACTGTGAGGCCATATATGTCAAGCACGTGGCACGATAGGTACATAGTGAAAGGGTACTTCATTGTGAACATGAACCATGGGGCGAGCTAACGGCAGGGGAGATGGAATGTTGTAATAAGCAGGGAAGTGGGGAGAACTCGGGGGTGGTGATGCTAGGGCTTGTTGGGTCAGTGAGGAGTAAGTGACCAGATGTTTAGAGGACCTTGAATGTCAAACAGAATTCACATTTCAGAAAGCATCATGGAGTGCCCACTCGGAACCTTCTGTGGTTCTTTCTTGCCTGTAAGATGGAGACCAGGCCCCTTTTTTGTGTATTCAAGGCCTTGCCCACTGTAGCCCCTGCACGGACCCCTGGCTCGTTGCTCATCACTGTCTCCTAAACACACCACATGTGGCCCTGTTGCTGCCCCTATGCTTGTGGGGTTCCTCTTGTCAGAACTGCCATCCCTGCTTCTTTTTCTGCTCACCTCCACCTGTTGAGGCCCCACTCCAGTCATAAATTACCCAAGAAACATTCCTGGATTACCCAACCCTCTGGGCATACTGCCTCTGATTCTTCAACGCTTCACAGTAGTAAATAATACCGGCCATTGCATCACATTTTACAGTTTGTAGACTGCATCCACATACTCATTAATAATACTATGATGGTGATATTAACAGTAGTTAAAGCTTTGAGTACTTATTATGAGCCAGACACTGATAAGCACTTTACAGACACTCATTCACAACTCCGGGAGGTAACTATTGTCGTCTCCCAGAAACTGGGGCTCAGAGAGGTGCATTGCCCTGCTCAAGGTCACACAGCTGGACAGTGGGGAGTGAGGCGTCAAGCCTGTGCTCCTATCTGTGACTAAACAGACAGCTCGACAGCTTGTAGAAGATATCCTGTCTCCTCAGCTCTGCCCAAGCATCTTGAGAGCATAATTGGCATGTGAAAAGCCTGGAAATGAGCCTTCTTCTCAGAGCTAAGAAAGGCAGTGCTGGGGTGAGCATGGGACCCAGGAAGGAACACTTGGCCTGGCATCCAGGGCCCTGGGCCCTGCACTGGCTGGCTTTGTGACTTGGGGTGAATCAGCCCCCCTCTGTGGCCCTGTTTTCCCATGGGTGAGTGGGTTGGTATCTGAGCTCCCAGAGCTCCAGCTTCCGCAGTGTCCTTTGTGACCCTGGACGGTAGAGGAGGAGACCACAGCATCAGGGCCAGAGGATGTGGTGTGCCGGGTGGCTGTGATTCTTGGCCTCGTTGCTGTCTGGGCCAGCAGGCTCTGTAGTTAAGCTGCTGCCGCTCCCGAAGAAGGGTGGTGCCCGGGATTGCTAGCAGCATGGTCATTAGCTGGGCAGAGAAGGCCCTGTGATTGGGAGCCGGCTGGGCTGGGCCAGGCCAGGCCAGCAGTGCTGGAGGCAGGCTGGCCTGGCCACAGTGGGGTCATTAGCAGGGCAGCTGGCAGGGCAGCCGCTGCTCCTCCCTCTGCAGCCTCCAGGGCAGTGGCAAGTACCCACTGGGCCCCAGAGCTTTGTAGGCCACGGTATGCCTGTCCTCCTGTTGTGGTGGTTGTAGGAGTGGAGCAGCGAGGAATTGAGCCCGGATCGAAGATGCCTCCTCCAAGAAGCTTCCAGGCCTCTTTCCAAGCAGGCGGAATCCAGCCCTCCTCCTCCTCTGCAGATTCGTAGCCCTCGCTCACTGACTGTGGTCTGTGGATTGGGGTTGTGTAGGTCTGCTTTCCTTGCCAGCCAGTCAGAACTAGATTCTGTGCCACCCCAGTCCTCCCCTACCCCCAGAGTGCCTAGCAGTATGTCTGGCACAAAATGGCAACCCCAAGGGCGGGAGAGGCAATGTGCGCTGCCTCTCGGGCAAGTCGCTCAGCCTTTGTACTTGTACAGTGGGGCTGATAATAAGTGTTGTGGGGGTTAAATAGGATGATGGGAGGAGGGAGGGGCTTTGTGCAGGGAGTGCACTTGCCCATCGGCTTGGTAGCCTTGTGAATGAGTGACTCAGTAGGAAGCTAATTGCAGAGTCCAGCTAGGGGTGCCAGGAGGAAGGGTGTGCCAGGTGACAGGGAGGACTTCCCAGAGGAGGACACTTTGCTGTCTAGGGAGGACTCTGTGTCAGATGGGATTTGCAGAGCTGCGATTCCCACCACCTTCCCAGTGAGCAGGCTGTTGAGAGATGTGGGAGACTTGGAGCTAAGTTGAGGGCAGGGAGCAGGATGTCCAGGGACCAGGTTATTCTCAGGCCTTAGCAGCAGGAGTGACCCAGTTGGGAGGAGCCGTCTGGGTCCAACCAGCAGGTGCTGGGCAGAGTGAGTCCTTCCTTAAAGGGAAGCAGTGTTAATTTGGGCATGCGTTACCTCTCTCCCTCTCCCTC
>NW_017731482.1:2600963-2626625 GCF_001890085.2 Hipposideros armiger | reverse complement strand
GAGCTCCTGAGGTAGGGACCAGTCACATCGTTGTCTGTGGATGGTAGCCCCTAGGGTAATGCTCAAGTCACAGCTCAAATGCACACACTAGCCATATGACTTGGACAAATGGTTTAACCTCTCTGGTCCTCAGCGTCCCCATCTGTAAAATGGGACAATTATAGCACCTACTTCATAAGGTTGTGGTGAGCATTAAATGAATCATACTCTTACATGTAAAGCACTCAGAAAAATACCTGGCACTTAAGAAACACTCAATGCATGTTAGCTGTTATTGGCTGTACCTTCAGCACCTAGCAGAATGCCTCAAAGAGAACAGGTGCTCGGGAGGGGCATATGGAATGAATCCCGGGAAAGGGCAGCTGCTCTGGGCAATGCATGAATGAATGGCCCAGTAAGGAGGGGAGGATGCAGAAACAGTGACAACAGAATGTGGCAGGGAAGGCCTGGGGCTGGGGTTGTCCAGTGCTGGGTGGTGAGCGAGTCAGGAAAGGCTTCCTGGAGATGGTGCTCCCAGAACTGAATTTGAAAGGATCATTTAACATACCCATGGGCACACATAAACATGCACGCACTTCTGCACTGCTGTGAGGGCAATGCTAGGATTGAGCTCAGGGGAGTGGTTCCTGTCTCAGGGTAGCCGGCTGGGGTAGAGCTTGGACAGACCCCATTTCTGCTGGGCTCCGTAAGCCTCCCTCTTTCCACCGCCTCACGCAGTCTTGCCATCTGTGACATTCTGCTTTGAGGGCACAAGGAAGGCAAGAAGGCAGGTGGAGAGGAAGTGTCTGATCATCCCAGCTCTTCCCAGGCCTGGAACCAAATCTCCAGAAAAAAATAAACAGGCCTTGCTAAGAGTGCTTTTATATTCTTGCTCCCAAGCACACCCACCCACAGAGGTGGTCTTCCAGCATGAAGCCTGCAGCTGTTCAGCTTTGAATGAGAGGACTCTATTATAAAAAACACTGCCGTGACGAATTCCTCTCACCCTCCCACTAAAGAGGCTCAAAAGAAAGTTTTCTTCTACTGACAAGGGAGCCGGGACCCCCCAAGTATCTTAAAGGGGGTCTCCCCAGAGGCATCCTAAAGTTAGTGTCCCCTTGTGCTGCTAGCCCTTGTGCCTGGCTGTGAGGCCTTGAGGACACACCTTGTCCATTATTTTTGCCTGGTTTTTGTCCCTCTGGTAAAATGGGGCAAGAATAGTAAAGCCCTTTTCTCCTTCAAGAGGTGTGCTTGGGGAGCTTGTGAGGTGGGAGAGGCTTCAGCGGGCGTCTGGGCCCATGGTGCTCAAACTTAGCCACACAAAGTTGGAGAATCATTTAGGAAACTTAAAAGTCCTGCCTGGGCCCCACCCCACAATCCCGGGCAAGAACCAGGCATTGGTACTGCGTAAAGCACCCCAGGTTATGTCCGTGGGCAGCCAAGATTGAGAATCACTGGCTGCCTTTTGCTGCATGCCTCCTCCTGCATGCCCCATGATGATACGTGCACATCTCCATGAGGAGGAGCTCACTGCTCCCTCCTCTGTGGTACTGCTCTCTTCAGGACCTCCCTGCCTGGAGAAGCAGGGAATGGAAAGACTTTACAACCCAGTACACCTAGGTTCCAACCATCCTCTGCTCTCTGCTTGGGTGTCTTCTCTGAGCCTCGGGGTCCTCATCTGAAAATAGAAGTAACAACAATCTCTCTCTGAAAGGGCCATAGAGACCAAACAAGGCTGTGCGCAGAAAGCACCAGCGCAGTCGCCTGACACGTCAGCAGTGAGCGGTAGCCCGTCACAGACAGAGGCAGAGCCAGGCTGGACGCAAGCCCTGGACTCCCTGTCGTACCCCCCCCCCCCAACAGTACTGTTCCTCCTGATCGTGCCACCTGAGGCTGGGTCTCGGAGGGAGGGATCAACACCCAGTCTTGGGGCCCTTCCCTGTCCCCCTTGTCTCTAAGAGATAAGACAAGGCAGCAAGCATTTTGTTTTGCTTGGTTTTGTTTTAATGGCCAAAGTGTCAGGCTCTCCTTAACAATGAAGCCTTGTCTGAAGCTGCTTGTTTTTCTAACTGGACACCCAACTGCACCGCCCGCTTGGGGCCCGTCCCACCTGGGAGAACTGAAGAATGTCAGAGGGTTTTTTTGTTTGTTTGTTTTTTCACCTAGGGGAGGGGACTGGGGAGACACTAGAGGCCTCTGTCTGGCCCTCACCAATAATTGACCCTGCTTAAGTTAGCTGCCTCTGTTGGAAGCTAGTTCACTAAAATTATTTCAAGGTAGTTACCAGGATAGGTTGGGGAGGCATAAAAACTTGTGTTTGAGTCCTTTGTCACTTACTGGCAATATGACCCTAGGCGAGTCATTTTAGCTTTTTTAGCACCAGTTTTTTCTTCTGTGAAATGCATAAATAGGATGTACTTTCTTGGGTTCTGAGAAGCGAATGAAGTGCTTGGTGTATAAAGCTCAGTGCCTACCATACAGTGAGCACTCAAACTGTCTAAGATTGTCCTCTTAGGATCTGAACTCTGTCCCTGCCTCTCCCTTTGCTTGGTGGATTCTGCTCCCTGTGCCCAACCTGCTCCATGTGCTGGGCCAGGTGGAGGCCTGGGTACCCTGCCAACCCCTCTTCTGTAATCACTAGTTCCCTGCGTATTTAGAGGAGGCTCTGAGGGCTGTTGGTGCAGGGCTTGGTCTCTTCTGCTCTGGCCCAGCCAAAGAGGGTATATCGGCCCAGGGTGAACTGCTCAGGTGATAGAGGTGTGGCAGAGAAACAAAGGAGAGTACAGCACCAGGGCCAGCAGCCCCTGGGAGCAGTTATGGCCCAGGCGGAGGCTGCACAGAGAGGAAGTGGTCAGCTCTATGGACGGGGGCTGTGGCCTGCAGTAGAGGGAACCTGTCAGCCCAGGGGACCTAGAGGAGGAATAAAACCTCAATTATGTCTCTTCCTCCCTCCAGTCTCCCACTGGGGCTTCCTATTGGGTGAACCTATCCAGAAGCCAGCGGCATGGAGCCCAATGCAGTCCATTAAGATCAACCTCTGGGACCCCAGGCAGGACGGAGAGTGGACCTGGAAAGGCAAACAGGAGACATTCCAGTCAGTCAAAAGCTGCAGAGTCGTCTGGACTCACCCTCCTTAGAATGCAGTTTAAGGATCACCTATCGTTACTTGGGCATATCCCCTATGAAGGCGGTCCCTGCCCCTACCCCAGAGACAAGCCAAAGCATTCCAACCACCATTGTCCTCAGGGAGAGGAGTTCTGGGGTACCCATCTTTCCATCTCTGCCTCTCCAGAGGTGCCTTAGGACCCCTTCCACATTGGTGCCCAGGCCCCTGCCCGCCATGCCCACCACTTTGTCCAGCTTCGCCCCACTGGTCCTCAGAGGACCTGGCTCTGAGTTTTCTGCAGACTGATCACCCGAACAACCCGTGTGTCTGTCCCTCTGAGGCAGTGTTGCGTAGAGGTTAGAACACAGGCTCTGAAATCTGACTTTCTCCTGAAACCTTGACTCCACCATAACATGGCTGGGGAACTACATGGTGTGCCTCTGAATCTCTCTCTGCCTTGGTTTCCTCATCTTCAAAGTGGAGATAACAGAGAGTACCTCAGAGGGTTGTTGTGAAGGCTAAACAAGTGAATTGATGTAAAGTGCTTAGGACGGTGCCTGGCCAGCAGGAAGTGCCCAGTAAGTGGTAGCCTTCACCCTCATCACCAGTAATCCAGTGGAGCCCAGAACGCACCGTGTGGCCAGACCATTAGTTTGACGATGGGGACTGTTACTGCCCTCAGTCTAGATTCTGCTCCAGTGGGAGGCTCTGACATGCTCCCAGTCTTGCCACGTTGTGGATGCTCACCCGTCAGCCCTTCTACTCCCCTGCCCCCAGTCCTGTCCTGTAAACCATACCCCATGGGAAATGGCCTCTCATTCTATCAAGCTGCAGTTCCCCCATCTGTGAAAGAAAGCAGTTGGACTAGATATCCCCAAGTTCTGCCCCTAAGTCTGCACCTGGAGCTGGGAGGAAAAGGACTCAGGTTGTCCTTGCCCCTGGAGGAGCCCTGGAGGCTGGGGTGGTGGGAGTGGTCAGGGCACAGTCCAATTCTCTTCCTTACAGGCCAGGCTCGGCAGCCATGAGTAGGAGACTAGCAAAAACAAAGGAGCTCAGAGAATGAGAGAAATCAGGGAGGCTTCATGGAGAAGGGGGCATTTGAAATGAGTCTTGAAGGTAAGCTAGGACCTCACTGGTCCAAATTGGATGGGAAAGGCATTGTAGGAAGGGGGGAGAGTAAGCATGAGACAAGGAGGCGTGGCCCCAGGGCTGCAGCAGGGAATGGGGGAGTGCTGCACTCAGGGCGCACAGCAAGCCCTTTAAGGTAGTGTGATGTGCTGGGAAACCTTCAGTTTCTGGAATCGGGCAGGTGTGGGTTTGAAACCTGGCTCTTTCTTATTGGTTCTTGGGGCAAGTGGCTTGACTTCTCTGACATTTCATTTCTCCATCTGTAGAATGGGAGCAAGCCCTTCTGGTGCTGGGGCAGTGACACCCAAGGCACTGAATGTGGCTGGAGGAGTCAGGCTACCTCTCCACCTTGGGGCTGCAGAGATCCAAGGGGGCTGCCTTGGTCCTTGCCTCCTCCCCCAAATCAGGCTGCAGGTGGCTTCCCGGAGGGCCTTGCCAGGGACAGCCTTATCTCTGAAGTGGGGTAAAGGTCATGGGTAGGCTGGTATCAAGTGAGCTCAGGTGCTCCAGCCAAGAGCTGGCCCTCATGTAGCCACCTTACATGCTCTTCTTAGAGCTGGGCAGCCATCGGCAGCTTGGGGGCTCATGCTCGGGCCCACATCAGCCTCTGACCCCCAGAACGGGCCATGTTGCCCTGAGCTCAGGTGACCCGCAAGAGCCTATGAAGTCCAGGTAAAGGGAATGTGAGGCCAGGCAGGCCATGCAGGGGTTCCTGGGAAAGCACTACAGGGCCCATGATGGGGTGCCTGGGTTTGGGCTATGGGGAGATGTGTTGGAGCACATCACATGGAAAGGCTCTGGGAAGCCCCCCGGGTGTGGTGTCTGGGGGGCAGCTGGGCAGGCCTGGAATGCAGAGCCCTTTCTTTGTAACTGGCCACCACTGAGCACCCCGTCTCCTCCCTGACAGGAATGTCCTGGCTTCTCCAGCAGCTCACCCCTGGGTGTCTGAGGATGAGCCGTGAGGGTGGGTCGTTGTGACTTGATCCTCAGAGACCTTCTTGGGAAGGGAGGTATGTGGGCTTCTCAGTAGCCCTGGCTTTGAATCCCAGCTCTGCCTCTCTTGAGCAGAGCTTTGAAGACATTGGGCCAGTCACTTAACCTGTCTGAGCCCCAACTGCTCACCTATAAAATGAGAGCATAACACTTACCTTTTAGGTCTGTTTTGAAGCTAAAATGACATAATGGATGAGATAGTATCTTGTATTTTGAGGAGACTCCACAACCACCATCATTCTGCTCCCTTTCTCTGTGTACTATTTTAACAGACAGGAAGTTCTTTCTTATGTCTAACTTAAATGCTGCAGCTGGAACCTCCTTCCCCTTGTTGACCGAGACCGTCCTCTATACAGATGTTCCCCATAAGTTAGTACCTGCAGTGAGTGAGGCAGGAAATGGAGCGACTGGATATTTATTGGTTTTCACCATGTGGCTTGGGGGCCCAGCTCTCAGGGACCAGCATCTGCTGATTAGCGTGGAGTGGGGGTGGTGCATCATGTTGACTGTTTACACTGCTCTTCCTCTCTGTGTTTCATCCATGCTCCAAAACGATTACTCTGGGGCAATGGAGAGAGCCCTGGGCTGGGCCTAGAAGGCCTGGGTCCCAGCACCCACTTGACCTTGTTTTGCTGTGTGGCCTGAAGCTAGTTGGCAACCTCTCTGAGTCACAGTAGGTATGTGAGGATGTCTGTGCCCTTGGGTCCCATTCTCTCCAGTGAAGATGTGTACGCTTCAGCTGGAAGACCCTTTTTCTTTTTCTTTAAAGATTTTTTTTTTAATTGGGGAATTGGGGGGTGGGAACAGCGCTGGGGAATTGGGGGAAGGGGAACACACAAGTTGCTGTTGTTTTGTTCTTCAGTCTAGTTGTGGAGGACGTTGCTTCACTGGCCCAAGTTGGCACCATCATTGTGCTCTTCCCAGGTGAGGCAGATCAGTCGCCGGCTTCTGGACGGCCGCTCACGCTGGATGCTGGCTACATACGGTAGCCCATGGCAGCCCACTGCAGCAGGGGCTGCAGCCCACGCCATCGCCAGCGACTCATGGCAGCCCAGCTCCAGGTTGAGCTGTTGTTCAGCATCTTAGCTGTAGAGGACAGTGTCACTGACCCTCATATGTGGGATCCGAATCGGGGCCGTCTGGCGTCCCAAGCCAGCTCTTAACCAACGCGCCACTCGGCCGGCCCTGGAAGACCCTTTTTCTACCTCTCCCCCTTCTGGGTTCCAGCCAACCTGGGAAGTAGGCGGATTAAGTGTCCTGCTGCTGGCTGGTGGGAGCTGGGTCTATCTCTCAGACCAGGGCTCCCATGGGCAGGTGGTGAGTTGGGATTCCCGGTGAGTAGGGTAGCACCTTCCTCCTCAGACCAGGGATTTTGAGAGTCTGGATCTCTTCCTACCCACCCAGCAAAACTCATCCAACTCAAGGTCAGTCGAATCCCCTGTTGGAGTAGCTCCTTTCCCACATGAAATGTGCATTAATCCCTCATTTTGTGGGCGGGAAACCCGGGGCTCAGAGAGATGAGATGACTGGCCTGAGGTCCCAGAGACTGTCAGTGGGGAGTGGTGAGGGAGCCCCCATGGGCCGTTCCATCTGGGGGCGGAGCACAGGAGAGCCAGGTAGTTATGAGCCCGGCAGTTTTCTGGTCTGAGAGTGGGACCCGTAGGCTGTGGGGAGTTAGCTGGGGCTCTGAGATAGCCAGGTCCCTTTCTCTGGGGAGAAGTTGGCTAAGGAATGCAGGAGGTGGAGGAGTCAGGAATCCAGGAGTCCTGGGCTGCCACAAGTTCTGAATGCCCCTATGAACTTCAGTGTTTGGTTTCATGGAGGAATCAAGACTTCTTTCTTGTTGGCTTTGGACACATAATAGTTTACCTTTCATAAAGTGTTTTGATATCCATGATGTCACCGAATCTTCATGGCAATCTGAGAGGTAGCATGGGACTTGTTTGGGAGGGCAAGGATAGTGTGAGCTCTGGAATCAGATAAACCTGGAGTTAAGTTGCCTTCCACCAACTCTCTGCCCTCAGGCAAGTGAGCAACCAGCTGAGCCTCACTTTGCTCATCCGAAAGGGTCAGTCATTCCCCACCACAAATAGTTAGCAGCAGCTGTTTTGCTGGCTGTGCACATTAGGTGAGATTAGGTCTGTAACCACTGGTCCCGCACCTGGTGCAATGTAGTAGTTTTCGTGATTTTTATTATCAGCCCACTTCACAGATGGGAAGGTGGAGGCTCAGAGAAGGAAGTGACTTGCCTGAGGCCATGTAGTGATCTAGCTTGGTCCTCCAGACTTCGTGTCTGTGGCTTTGCTCTTCAACACCTCCCTGTTTGTCCTTGAGTGACCAAGGGACCCGACACCTCATTTATCTAGTCTTCAATGTGTGATGCTGTCTGAAGAGGCCTTGTGCCCTCACCCTTGCCTAACAGCACTTGCCTGGCACTTAAAAAATGTCCGTCCTGTACATGACTAGGTTGATGAGCTGGTGTAAAAATGTAAGAAGTATTTTTCCAGGCAGCTAAGACTTATGCCCCTAAGCCTTCCCTCTGCTCACGATCCACTCTAAAAGCAACCTTTGAATCGTTTTGGTTGGAAACCTTATGAAAAGGATTGATCACTTCCTTTCCCTGCACAATGCAGACATAGTTAACCTCCCAGGGATTGGCCTTGGGAACATTGATTGCTTTGCTGGGAGTGCCGGGACTTGTTGGCCCCCACACCCCAAGTGACTCCAGGCTGCTGCAGCTGTTCAGCAATAGTTTCTGCCTTTGCCGCTTTCTGGCTCCTCTCAGCCTGACCCTTCATTCTGCTGCCTACAGACCACCCTCCAGCATCCCGGAACCAATTTCTTCTCCTCTCTTGCATGTGTGTGTGCTTGTGTGCATGTGTGTGTCCTTCCTAATTTGCTGCTTCTACCAGTTGGGGACTGAGATTTGGGACAGTTGAGCTTGTGAATTGGTTTATTCATCCATACCTGTTCAACCAGCCATTGTTGGTTCTGGGTATTGCTAGGGATTAATCTGTCTGTCTATCCATCTGTCCATCCATCCATCCATCAATCCATCTATCATCCATCCTGACTGAGGACCTCTGCAGTGGCTTGTGATCAATCAGGGCATGATGACATACCCTCCTGGCAGTGCAGGCAGGACAATAATGATGTACATAGCAAATGCCAGTACAGGGTTTTACAGTTTGTAACCTGCCTCTGCTTACATCGCCACAATGAATCTTCACAACCACCCTGAGAATAGCATGAGCCCTGTTTCGCAGAGGATAAATGCAAAGCTCAGCAGGATCAGGAAGCCAGCTGTGAGCACAGTGTTATAATTAGAACTCAGGTCTCTAGGCTGGCCTGTTATCTGTTCCCTCTCCTGTGGGCTATTTGTGAGCTGAATGATGCCCCATTCATTTTCTGCTTTTGTCACAAAGGATTGTTATTGGTGGCTTAGGTCAGACCTCTGCCTCTGTAAAATGGTCAATGCAAGAAAATGCTGCCTTGGCCGGGTGCCAGCCGCACAGTCCCTAGAGTGCACATACCTTGTCCTGCAGTGGACCCAGGCACGCCATCTAGTCCACACTTCCGACTGTGCTCTGAGGAGCCCTAGTTCCCTGAGTGGTAATGAGTCCAAGGATGCATGGGCATGCCGGTTACGTAAGTCACAACAGGACTCCCCGGGGCCTTTAATGTGTCGATATGAATTCGGGATCCCTGACGGGTGGTACAGTGTGCAGCCAGCCTTTCCCAAGCTTGCTTGGACATGCAACTCCTGTGTCACAGAGCATGGTCTGGGACTACCAGTCTAGAGAAAACACTTCAGGAAGAGCTGATGAGAAACCCTCACTTGCCCACTTTACACACAGAAGCCTCCGGCTAGGGCTTGTTTCTTAACCAGGGCTGTTTGCCGTTTTGAGAAGATCACAGGGAGCAGATTGTAGCCCCAGGGAAGAATTGATAATCATGGTGGAGTTTCAGGCAGCAGGGAAAAGCGGAAGGTGAGGAGATATTTTTATTCTTTCATCCACCAAAGGAAGGAATCTCAGACATCTACTGTGTGCCAGGCACAGAGCCAGCATGTGGAAATGGCATCTGACTAAGAACCTTCCAGTTCATTTCTCCTCTCTGTGCCCACTAAGGGTTTTGAAAGAAAGACAAAGACAAGCCTTAAAAGGAAGAAATGATTTTTTAAATTGCTCTGGGTCTTTGTGGTGGGTGGGGGTGTGACACATTTACTCAGTTCAGCAGAGCTTTGGTCCCAGGTCCTGAGGGGGATGTGTGAGACAGATCCAGGAACGATGAACCTGGGCAGAGCACCCATATGTTATAGGGCAGCTAAGAGTGTGGGGAGGCTCTGAAGAGGGAGGGAAGGAGGGAGACAGGGAGACTTTCCCTGGGATCAGCCTGAGCTGGGGGGTGGTGAGAGGAGGGGAGGGGGGAACTTGACTGAGGCTCTGCAGAGAGGGCAGAGGGTACCCGTGAGGTAGGGGGCGGGCAGGCTCAGGCCAGCCGGGAAAGGCATTCTTGGAAGAACAACAGCGGAGCAAAAGTATAGAGGTTACGACAGGTGGGTTACATCCTCAGGACACTGTATGGAGCCTGGGGTGATAGGGGCAGAGGGAGGAAAAGAGGGGAGGCGGCCTTTTGAGATGGGCTGGAGAAGTTGGCTGGGGCACATCATGAGGGTCCAGACACTAGCTGTGTGGGTGCCCATCTGACTGGGAGTGCCGTGTCACATTCATCCCAGTGTCCACAGTATCTGGCTGGCACCTGGTAGGCTTGTGGACTGACTGGATCTTCCACTAGAGGACATTGGACAAGTCTTTCCTGTCTCTGGATCTTGACTTCCTCATGCTCATGGTCGGAGGAGGTCACCTAGCACGTCCCTTCCAGCTCTGAAGGGCTCTCAGGAATTCCTGCATGCGTGTAGGGGAAGACCGGACCGTTTCTCCCTCAGCCTCCAGGTCTGCTGAGGTGCCCTAGTGGACCCTGGGTAGGGGGCAGCCTGTTTGCTGGGGCGGTGGTCAGGCTGGCTCCGCTTATGGAATTCACTCCCCTTTCTCTCCTCCTTCAGCAGTTGGCCCTCTGAGCTCAGGGTGAAGCGCCCTGGGTTTCCTCTGTGTCCTCACTGATGGCTCTTTCAGGGCCCCCGACTATGATATGGGGGAGAGGGGAGTGGAGCCAGGCTGGGGCTGAGGGTTGTGTGCATGCTGCAGCTCAGTGCAAGGTAGGAAGTGCTGTTTCTTCCTTCTCTGTGAAAATGGGTAAGTTACTTAACCGCTCTGAGCCTCAGTTTCCTCATCTGTAAAATGGAAACAATAGTAACTCCCACACTAGGCTTTTGTGAAGATGCAGTGAGATCAAGTGTATAAAAGCAGCATATAGTAAACTGACATACCTCACATACCTATGAACAATTCTTGTTGGTAATAATATTTATTCGCCCAAGTTTCATAATCCCCCAGGCCTCTGGCTCACTCACCCCTTTCCCGGAAGGGGTGGCTGCTCACTATTATCTGTGTGGCTTCTCCTGCTGGGTACATTTTATCCAGGCCAGAGTGATAGGACCCCATGAATTATGTACCAGTTGCACATGCAGATCAGGCTGTGTGTTTGCACTCTTGCGTCTGTGCATTTAAGTAGGAGGAAAGTCAGCCTGCTGGGACCAGATACCTCCTGTTCCCCAACAGAACCCCAGAGGCCTGCAGGATGTTGGGTCTGGCCTCAGGGGAAGGGTGGGGAGCACATGTCAGGAATTCCCCCTCCCCAGCTTTGTCTGTACTGCTCACAGGCTGGGTCCAACAGGGCTTGCCCACATGCAGGGGACTCTGGTCTGTGTCCCTTGTAGCTGGGGGTTGGGAGGCATAGGGCCTGAGGGGCTGAACAAGGCTGTTACCCCTTCATCCCCTCTGTTTCCCAGTTGGTGCCAGGAGGTGTCTATCAGGGTAACTCAGAACTCTGGTGTGGGTGATGCTTTATTTCAGGAGAGCCTGGGGTACCCGCTCTAGGGGGCCGGTAGCCTGTCACACAGAGCGCTTGGTCAAAGCCATCCTGCCCAGGATGGGGTGCAGGGGGACAGGACTGAGCTGTGCCCAGCGTCCTTTCCCCCAAAGTTCTGTGGGTCCCTCTCATTGCCCTTGTTCCTGAGTGGCTCCCAGATGGTGTTCTGGGCCCACCAGGGCTGGGGTTGGGGGCAGACAGCTGGACTCAGCTGGCACCCAGAGGGCATCACAGATGCTCCCTCTGCTTGGGTTAGCATGGAGGTAAAGTGGGGATGGGGCTGGAGCAGGCACAGGGAAGGATATAACGGAGGATCAGCATACACTTAAGCAGTTTATTGAGAAAAGAGCCCAGTGAACAGAAACATCAGTTCTCCCCCATCCTAAAAGGGCCTGACACACTTGGGTTCCTGTCCCAGCTCCACTTCGTGCCTGTGCAACCTTGGACTTGTGACATAGCCACTCTGAGGCTCAACCTAGGCCAATGTCACAAGGCTGGTGTGACGTCAAATCAAACCACCCAGTGGGTGGGGACACCCAGTAGGGTGCCAGGCACATAGTAGGCCACCAATTTGCAGAGAGAATCTAATTCCTGCCTAGAGCAAAGAAACTGGGTTTTTAGATAACTTGATCTGTGGTCTCTCTAAGCAGTGAAAGAAAATTTCTGTTAAGCTCCTTGAAATGGTCCAAGCAGCTTAGACATGTTCTCAACTTATGACTCCAGGAGAGGAGCCTTTAAATCACCGGGATGTGGGGGAACTTCCCTCTGGGACCCGGCGAAGCCAGGCAGCCCTAGGGTGAGTCCTTGCCTCCCTGTACCTGTAAAAGAGAGGTAAAAGATACCCAACTCAGCGCCGTGAGAGTCAGATGAGAAATCTGACTCGATTGGAGAAAAAAGAGCAACCTACATAGTAGGTGCTTGGGGGAGTCTGGGGAGGGCAGCCCAGGGCACAGTCCAGTGGCTGAGGAAGCTGAGGCTGGGTTCCCCGTGCTGGTGACAGCAGGCTCTGTGACAGCCAGCCGAGTGGAGCTTCGTTTGCCTTCCTTAATGGGACAGCTGGCTAATTAGCCTCTGAGTATTCCTGACACGTGACCATGTGCACATTCCTGACACGTTTCAGGGTCAGCCCTTGCCAGACGGGTGGTGCTCAGCTGGCCAGCCTTGGGCACGAGGCTGTGACCCATTGTCCTATCCCCTTATTCTCGGCTTATCCCTCAGATGACCCTGTGGAGCATTTGGCTGTGCTGGGGACTGAGGGAGCAGGTGGCAGCCCTGTCCCAGGAGCCCTGGTACTGGTGGGTAGAAAAGGGGAGTCCAGAGAAGGATCCCTGGTGGGGACCTGGCCAGGGCATAGGGGTCAGTCAGTGGGAATGATTCTGCCGCCAGTTCCCTGTGACCTTGATCACCTGACCTTTCTCTCTGGGCCTCAGCTGTCCATCTAAAAGAGGATGTTGGAAGAGGTGGTCCCAGGATGATATGGCCTAAAGTGAAGCCATGTGAGTGAGCAATGATTTCTGAAGCCAGCCAGACCTGGCATTCTCACCCTGGCTCCTCCATCTTCCAGCCATGACCTTGAGCAGGTTGCCCAGCCTCTCCAGGCCTATCTGACAGGGATATGTTGGCCCGGCTGGCCCAGGGCAGACACTGATAGTGGACGCCCTGCCCAGCAGTGTCGGGTTGGTGTGCCTCAGGGCAGCTTCAGCCTGCCCCCTCCTCGTTTTCCTGTTTTTCCTGCAGTGCCCAGAGGTTCCCCAGGAACTCTTGCCCCCAGCAGATCTTGGGGGGCAGGGTGAGTGTTGTTGACCTCAGTGCTGAGTCCGCCAGGTGCTCCAGGGTCATGGTGGAGCTGGCCATCCTCTACCTCTTAAAGGGGACTGGAAGTGCGCATACAAACCCAACATCTCAGGTCTTCGTCGGCATCGTGGAACCTTGATTCACTAGAACCATGGAATCTTTTTATTCCCAAATCTTAGAAGCATTGGATCATGGTACCTTAGAATCTTGGTCCTTTGAAATCAAGACTTTGGAAACCAGACTCGACTTAGAAGTGACCTTAGGGGTCATCTGACCTAGACCTCCATCTAGCCCAGGCAGCCCCCCTGCAGAACCCTTGCACACCCTGGTGTGTGTTTGGAGGAGGGGCAAGGGGGGGGGGTGCCCACTACTCTGCAGCTTCCTCGTATGGGCCTCAGGCTTCCGTCAGGTCACAGGGCTCCCAACACCTCCTTGTGGTCGGGATTCACCCCCATGCCCACACCACTGGGGCTGGTAGTGCTCACCTGCTACAGGGAAGGAACTAGCCCCTGCTCAGCTAAGAATAGAAGGCTTTGTGTGATTTAAGTAGCAGGCTGATCATATCAGGCCTCCCAGCCAGGCCCCAGGGAGCTTATTAGCAGGATCTGGGGCACTGTGGGTCCTCCTGGGTGGGAAAGGGAGGGGAGGGGATGCGGGTACTGGGGTAGCCACTGGGCTTCCCCCAGACTTCTCTCATGTTTCCACCTGATGATGATTTTATTTTTCCATCAAGCAAGGCTCATTGCTGCTCCTTTCTCCTCTCTGGGGATGGCTGGGAGCATCACCAGCACTCCTGGGGCATAATCTTTTCTGGGAAGAGTTCAAACAAACAAACCGGCCTCTGAGAGGAACAAACCGATCAGTGAAAATGGCTTTGTCTTCAAGGAGAGAGCTGGTGATGGCGGCCGTTTATTGAGTGCCTACTGTGTGCCAGACCCTGGGCTCAGTGCTTTGTGCCCTTGCTTCTTCTAACCCTCACCAGGGCACTGTGAGTGAGAGGTGTCCTTATCCGCACTATGCAGATGAGGACACAGGCCCAGCTGGTACTTGGCAGAGCTGGGATTGAAACCAAAGACTGTCCTCCCTTGTTCTTTCTGGGTGCAAAGGATTCCTGAGTCAGGGGAAGAGGTGAGAGTCGGAATTCTTGGAGAGCCCTGGGCATGGAGGGCTTTGTCACTCAGTGAGATGATTCATGCTTTGTCCCATGTTAGAGTCTGTTCCACTTTCGGCAGCCCGGAGTAGGAGGAACGGCACTGGGTTGGGAGGAGGAGTGATGATCCTGTCACAAGCATAGTAGGTACAGGCGTCTGTTTGTTGAGTGGGAATGAAACCAAACACCCTTGGGTCTCAGAATCCCCTCTGTGAAAGGGGCAGAGGCTGCTTGGGGAAGGGTCATGAGGCTGTAACCCCTGATTCCTGGTGCCCTCTCTGGTGTCTACCACCTTCCCCTCCCGTCGGAGATTATTCCCAGTGTGAGAATGGAAAGGAATCCCGGGTCAGCCTCTGATTATCCAGATGGGAAGACTGAGGCCCCAGAAGGACAGGGACTAGCTCAAGGTCACACAGTAAATAGGCCTGGGAGCACATAGCAGGTGTTCAAGAAATCCCTTCTGGGCCATTGCCTAGTCCCCTCTGGGGCACTGCTTTTGTGTGGAGATTGGAGGGCCCTGTGATGGGCTGGGAGGTAGAGTCAGCTGCGTCCTGGGAGGAAGACAGGGATGGAAGGCCAGAGCCTCTGGAGTGCCCCAAATTCATCTCTGCCCAAATCCTGCCCACCTCAAATGCCCCCCTTTCTGTGATGCCTGCCTGCACTTTCCTTCTTAATACCCCTCCTAATCCCCCTCTCTAAATTTTTTAACTGTGGTAAAAAACAAACAAAAAGCACACAACATAAAATTTACCATCTTAACCATTTTTAAGTGTACAGTTAGTTCAGTAGTGTTAACTATATTCATATTGTTTCACAACAGATCTCCAGAACTTTCTCATCTTGCAAAACTGAAACTCTATACCCATTAAACAACTCCAATCCTCCACCCCCTGCCAGCCCCCGGCAACCACCATTCTACTTTCTGTTTCTATGCATTTGACTACTTTAGATGCCTCATGTAAGTGGCATCATGCAATGTTGCCCCTTTTGTGACTGGTATGTCACTTAGCATAATGTCCTCCAGGCTTACCCATGTTGGCTACATGGCTGTAGCATAGGACAAGATTTCCTTCTTTTTTTAAGGCTGAATAATATTCCACTGTGAGTATATACCAGATTTTGTTTATCCATTTGTTTGTTGTTGTTTGCCGCTACCCCTTGCTGTTGTGAGAAGGGAGGGAATTTTAAAGTTGCACGGCCCTGGGTTGGAGCCTGGCTTCCAGCATTACTTGACTTGCGAATCTGAGCCCCTCGTCACTTGCTACTGTACCTAATAGGGTTGCTGCAAGGATTAGAAATTGTGTTTATCAAAATGCCTGGCGCATAGCAAGTTCCCATTGAGCGGTAGGTAGGATTCCTTCTCATCATCCACTTTCCTTCTAGGGACAAATCCCTTTGGGGGCTTAAAGGACCGTGGATTATTGAACCCACATAACCAAACTCACCTCAACCCCCATCTACGAGGCCAGCCCAGCATCTGATGAGTCTTAGAACAGTAGAATTGGAGAGCCCTTGGGCCCAGAGAGGGGCAGGAACTTCCCCAAATTCACACAGCCAGTCAATGGCCATGCCAGGATTAAATCCAGGTCTCCAGCCTCCCTACCGGGGGACTTTCCTGCTGCAGTCAGTCCCCAGGGTCCACAGGAGGGACTGACTTTCCACGACCTAACTCTGCAACATGCAGGGTTGGGGGAGGTGGGGAGCAGGGAGATGAGCATTGAGCTCAGCCTCCCCTGTGAGGGGCAGAGGCAGGTGGCATCTGCCAGGCACCTCTGATCGTCACCCCCTCCCACGGCTGTGGACAGTGGAGCTGCCTCCGTGACCAGGAGCTCATGTCAAGTTCATTTGCATGGTGCAGGCTTGTCTAAGGTCCCTGCCTTGCACCTGGGAGGTCACTCTGCTTTCGCTCATTCAGCTTGCATTTGCTTATTCCTTCCCTCAGTCATTTATTCAGCAAGTGCTCCCTGGGGCCTGCTGTGGGCCTGGAGACAGGTCAGACCTCAGAGGCAGTTAGTATGGCATAATAGTAAATAGTGTGGGTTCTGGGACTAAACTACTTGAGTTCAAATCCTGGCTCTGCCAGTCACTTGCTAGCTCTGCAACCTTGGGGAAGTTGCTTAACCTCTCTGTGCCTCAGATTCTTCTCTAAAGTGGGGATGAAGTCCCAGTTACTATTGTTACATAACAAATCACCCCAAAACTTAGTGACTTTACATAACAATCATTTTATTATCTCCCAGTTTCTATAGATCAGGAGTTTAAGACGGGGCTCAGCTGAGTGGTTCTGGCTCAGTGTCTCCCACGTGGATACAGTCACAGTCAGATGGTGGCTAGAGCGGTGGTGAGCTGGAGCAGCTGGAGGTCGGCCAGGCCTCTCCTGCGCTTCATGTAGTCTTGGGGCTTCGTTCCACTCTGCAGCTCATTTGGGCTTCCCCACAGCATGGCAGCTTCTGAGCAGTCAGCTGGTGTGCATGGTGGCTCAGGGCTCCAGCGGGAGTAGTCCAGTGAATGAGGCAGGAGCTGCATGGCCTTGGAAGTTTTATAGTGTCACTTCAGCCATTAGTCCTTAGCTCTTCCAGATTCAGTTGCGGGGGGTGGGGGGTAGGGAGTGACATAGACACTGCTTCTCCATGAGAAGAGTGTCAGAGTTACATTGTAAGAAGAGCAATTGGGATGGGGAGATTGTTTGGAAATACAATCTGCCACAGTTGTGAGAATTAGATGAGTCAAAACCCGGGAACTGCCGAGTACAGTGCCTAGGCATTGTGTATAAGAGGTAGTTGCATATATGGTCAGAAGTAAGTGATTTTGACCATGTGCAATTTACTGATGATATGCTGGCTTTAGGACCTGACCTCCACTACAGAAGCCAATTCACTGAACCGCAGCATTTCCCATTAGGGTATTGAGGGGACTGTAGGAGTTCACCAAGCAGAGACAAGGGGGAAGGCATTCCATGCAGAGAGAACTAGCTGTATAAGGGTGTAGAGTTGGAAAGTACAGTCCCTGGGCGGGGACTTAGCTTCAGGTAGCTGGGGCTTCCCTGAGGTGAGCAGGGGGATTCCAGGAAGGGGCATGGAGGCCAGGATGACAAGAGCTTTACATAGAAGGTTTGATCCTGTAGGAGTCCTTGGCTATTTCTCAGGTAGCAATGTGAAGGGCTGGAGTGCTCTTATGAGGAGCCCCTTCTGAGGCAGAATCAGCAGGACCTGGGGAGGTACTGGTTTGGGGGGTATAGGGAGAGGTCAGGAGTGATGGGGCTCAAACCCAGGTGTTTGCCTGAGCGTTTGCATCAGCTTTGCATGGGATATGCCTACCCACCCTGGCAGGCTTTCCCTCACTTTCCTGCGTGCTAGATATTTTGTGATTTTTCTCTGCTCTCCTGCAGGGGAAGGTAGAGGGTTGGAGGGTGACTGTCTTGGCAGACCAGGTCTGGAGGAGCTTGGCAGCCGACTCTGGGTTAGCAGGCAGGGCCCCCTCTTCTGCCCCCAGCACCATCTGTGGAGAATAGCTCCTTCACCCCCAATGGCCTCCCCTTCCAACACCCCTCCCTACTCTGCAGCCTTGCAGGGTCCAACTGGAACAGATCCCGAGGTTTGTGGTATCCAGCCCCCCTCTCATCACAGATGGAAAAACTGAGGCTCTGCGACTTGCTCCAAACCCCACAGTAAAGGAGCCAGCCTCAGGCCCTTCACATGGCTGCAGCCAGATACAGTAGCCCTCAGGGCTGTCTCCAATTCAGGTGCGAACTGGTGCTCCCCATTAGACCTTCCACCCACCACTCCATCTGAAGCTTCTTCCCAACCACCCTCAAAGGCTAGTGCTCCCTCCAGAGGGAGATTGTGGCTAGGAATGTGATTTCAAGGAAAGCAAAGAAGGGCTTAGCAGCTGTGTGGCCCTGGGAAGGTGACCTTGTCCTTCTGAGCCATGGTTTTCTCATCTGTAAAAGGATCGTGAGGACACAGACCCCAGCAGGATTGGATGAATTCACCAGTGCTGAGTTCTCTCTGATGGTGGTGCTTTATCTGGGAAAGGGAACTGCTGGAGGTCACTCGGAAGGGACATCTGAGCTGTGATTTGGAGGCAAGGCAGGACTAGGGCTGGGGAAGGGGGGTATCTTGATCCTAAACACTCTGAGCTGCGACTGGGCAGGTACAGCCCTCCCCTTGGATATGAGAAGGGGCCCAAGGGAAAGATTGGGGTGGGATCCAGGCAGGATCCCCTTTGGGGACAGCCTCCTCTCCTAGCACTGAGAGGGAAGGTGGGATGAGGGAGGGCTTCCAGGAGGCAGAGTTTGTGGAGACTGAGAATGAAGGAATGGCTGAAGCGGGCAGAGTTCCTCCAGGGCTGTGCACTGTCCTGTGGGCTGTTGCCCTCGCTCCCTGAGCCCCTGCCCTACAGCTCTGAGAACCAACCTTGAGCCCTGGTCAAGATAATCTTAACTCTTGGAGCCCATGATGCCTAGAGAGGCTGGTGCTCTGAGGGAGGCAGTGGTCCCGAGTCCGTGCTGCCTGTAGGATGCTGTGTTCCTGTAGATCTGTCTGCACATCTGTGTGACCTTCATGAGCTGTGTGCTTGTGCCATGTGCCCGCCCGTGTTTATTTACCTGGGTCTGTCTGTGAACCTGCGCCCTGTGTACTGGTTCATGTCTGCCTCTATGCATTTGTGTGTGCACTTGCACACCTGTGAGGGGGTGTCCTTGGCTCCCTCCAGGCTCCATGTGATCTTGTAAGTGACAAACAAGTTAGAATGTCTCGACAAGGAGAGTAAGTTCTCATGTGTTTTAAGCCCTGAGGAGGAGCAGAGCAAAGACCTGGGGTGGGTGGGGGCTGTGGGCTGAGGGGAGATCCAGGCCTCACCAATGGGGACAATTCAGCAGAAACACAACTTCTCTGATGTGGGAATCCTTTCCTGGAGGCCTGTCTGTGCCAAGCTCGGGCTGGGTGCTGGGGCCCTGAGCCATATCGGGTGCTGCCCCTCTACTTCCCTAGGCAGCCAGAGGCAGTGGGATGTGCAGCTGGACGCTAGCATGGCTGACGGACTGAAGGCTGTGTGGGGCACTCCAAAACAGAACAAGGCATGCCCACGTCTGACGGGAGAGTTAACCACCCTGGCCGTCATCCCGAGTGTGGCTCGGGGTTCATTTTCACTTCCAGAAGCGGTAACCCCGAGCCACACTCGGGATTACACTGCAGTGTCCCAGAGAAGTCCCTTACCTGCTCCCTGCGATCCTGCGGTGTCCTCCTGTGATCGCCGACGAGAACGCCGGCCGATGACAAATTGCAGTGGTTTTTATTTGATTACATTATTGAATAAGATTATATTATTTTTCATAATTATTTATTATATTATAATTTATGATTTTGTGTTTCAAACTTTATCATACCTGGGATGCCTACTAGACTCTTGTTTGGACAGATTTAAGTGAGTAATTCCTAAGAATTACAGGCCTACAATATAAAACAACAAATTTCCATGCAGAACAATGTACCGCTTTGGGTACAAAATTACTGACATAATCAGACCGCCAGGGAAGTTAAGGAAGGCTTCCCACAGGAGCAGCTTGAGCCAAGACTTGAAGGATGTTTGGTGAGAGATGAGAGGAAGGGGTGGAGAATAGAGCAGGGCTTGGTGCTGGATGGGATTGCAGGGTCTGAGGAAGGGGGAAGTGGGGAGGGTGATTCTCACCTTCCAGGCCTGGAAGACTGGGAGGATGGAGGTCCCTTGAGGTCGGGGAAGGGGGAGGAGCAGGTTTAGGGGAATGCGATGGGTTCCCATTTGCACGCTGTGGATGTGAGATTCCTGTGGGATGTCCAGGGCGGGATGACCCCAGGTTCACTGGGTACTCGGGCCTTGAGCTTGGCCTCGGCAGAGACAGGGGTGGTGGATGATGTCACCTAAGGAGAATGTGAAGGGCAACGGAGGGAAAAGGGCTTAAGACGAGGAACAGCAGCAGGGGGCCTGGGCCTAGAGAGGAGCTGGGGCTGGTGGGCCCGAGAGGCTACAGGGAAACTGGAGGAACTGGTGTCCTAGAAGCCAGGGAAGGAGGGCAAGGTCCACGGTGTCAGGGAGGACTGAGAGCGGTCCAGTGGGCTTACTCACATGGAAGTCACGGTTGACCTTGGTGGGAACAGAGGCAGTAGGTTTGCAGCAGGTGGGAGGGAGGAAGTGGAGACGTGAGTGTAGACAAGTCTTTGAGGAGTTTGGATGAGAAGGAAGGAAAGAAAGGGAGTGCTAGCCGGAAACGGGGTTGAGGGAGATAAACGGGGTAAGACTCAGGCCTGTGTAGTGCTGCCTGGAGAGAGGTGAGAAGATGCAGGAGGCAGGAGGGTGAGGCCTCATCTACAAACACTTGCTGTAGTCCTCTGTGGCGATGGAGGGCTCCTGGAGTATTGGGGTGCGGGGTGGTCTTCCTGGAGGAATAGTTGTGGAGAGCGGGGGCCGAGGAGGTGACATGGTACGTTCAGGCCTGTCCTGAGCTTCGCCAGCCTCCAGGGCCTCTATCCAGTGGGGGGAGGATCTGGGCCCCTCACCTGTGGAGACTTTGACCTCCTAAGAGGCAGGAGACCCACAAAGTCAGAGCATCCTCATAAACTAGGTTTCAGGTCAGCGTTGAAGCTCAGAGCTGGGCGGCGTTGGCCTGTGGTGGTTTTGTGTCTCCAGTGCTCACTGAAGTGGCTTCATAGACGCTTCAAACAAAAAAGGCCTGGGAAGATCAGGACATGGACTCGTCTGCTTCCAAAGAGGCCATGCCAACTCCATCCCTGGCTGGGCCCAGCATCCAGGTACCGGGAAGTTCTTCCTCTAGGTCTAGCCTAAGTCTTTCCTGCTGTGTGTTCGTTCCCTTCTTGTGAACTTGTTCCGTCCAGCTCTGCGGAGCCAAGCACATCAGCCGGCAGCTTTGAGTGGCAGCCAGTGTTTTTACAACTTGTTTTCATGAAGCTGGTTTGAAGTCTCCCTGCATTCCCAGAATGTCAGACCCGCCCTGATTCACAAGGATTGACCAAAACAGGATCTGAGCCAACAGAGGAATCTGAGATTTAGTCATTTCCCCCTTATATCATCCAATTCTGCTTTCCTTCCAATCAAGAAAGGAAGTTAGCTCAGATGGCCAGGAGGGGACAGGCTTTAAGGGTGTAAATGGGCTCAGAGAATGCTAGCGGTGGACAGAAAGGTCAGTGCTCAGGCTGTGCATTGGGCTGACCACCGTTTAAGTCTGGCCACATGAGGGATTTTTGACAACTGTGTCTCTGAAATGACTTTTCTTTTCTTTTGTGAAATGGGCAAGTTAATGGCACCTGCCCCCTAGGTTGGGTGATGTAGAAGCAGACCCTGACACTAGGATTCATATCAATGATTCATGTCAGAAGTTTCCCAGAAAAAAACAAAAACAAAAACCTGTTAAGAGAATAGGGAAAGTAGAACCAGAAAGAGAAGGAGAAGCAAGAGTGTGGTTCAAGCCAAGCCCCTCAAGGGGAACATGGCGTTAGTCCCCAGAGCTCTGGGCATGTGGAACCAGAACTTTCTGCCAGGAGCAAGGGTATAATGTATATGCAGCGCTGATTATAGAGAGCCCCGGTACAGAGGAGGCACCACGACGTGACCACTCTGCTCACCTGTTAGAAAGGGGTGCAGAATGAGTGTCCCAGGATTGTGTGGTCAGCGAGAGGCAGGACCTCTGAGAGCTGCCCTGGGCCCCCACTGCTCCCCCAGCCCCAGGTCCTGGCTCACTGTCTCTCAGCTCCCGGCAAACTGGACACCATCCCCCAGGGCTCTCCCCACAGCTTGGCCTTAGGCAGCCTCTCCAACCTTGCCAGGGGTGGTCTGGTGCCCCGCTGTAGCCCCTTCCAGAGAAGCCCGCCTCTGTACCACCCCCTTCTTTGCCTACACAGCCCAGAGGACGTTGGTGAAGAGCAGGGGATGGCACGGGGCCAATGGGCAGAGGTTAGTTCAGGGCCAGGGAGGCGCTGAGCACCATGGAGGAAATGGAGGCGCCTGGGGTCCTTCCCCAACTCAACTGAATTTGGCTTTTCTTTCCAGCCAACCCTACCCCACTGTGTCTCCTGGGCTTTTTCCATACAGCATGCTCAGGGATTGCTTATGGAACTCATATTGGTCAGCATGTCCCCGAAATGAACGAATGGAAGCCCTTCCAGGACTCTGATGACTTGAACTGGTGATGTCAGCCTGGGTTGGCCCTGATGGAACCTGCCCCAACTCTTCTTCCCCCTTCCCCTGCCCCATGACATCACAAGAAATATCACCCATAATCAGGCCTCTGGGAGTCTAGCCCCACAGAACACGACAGGCCTGGGTTCTAGTCTGGACTCCATTGCCTGCTGTGTGACCTTGGCCAAGTCACTTCCTCTCTCTGAGCCTCAGTGTTTTTAACCAAAGCTCTGCCGGTGTTCATCTAAAATCAGATGATTTCAACATGGTATTAATCCCTGTTTGACCGATGCCCAGAAAGGTGAAGTGATTTGCTCATGATCACACAGCAAAAGGGTGGAGGTGAAAGGGCCAGGACCTGCCCGCCCCCCGCCCTCCTGCATGGCTGGTTACCTGAGGGACTTACCCTTTATCAGCTCTGCTGTGGCCCTTAGGCTCCATCGGATTCAGAACCTAAACTAATCTCCCTGTGGCCAGGATGAATTGAGCCAGGCACTGGAGTGCTCAGTCACTGCTATTTAGGCATAGCTCATCTGGCAACCATTTATTCAGCACCTACTGGGTAAGGGGTTCTGTGCTCAGATGGGCGAGATCCTGCGTTCTCCAGGCTTAATGTCTAGTCCACTGTAAGGCTGTGCCCTACCCTGAAGCCTGGGCAATCCACAGACCCCAGGGGAGGAAGTGGTCTGAAATGTTGGGCCCCTCCATGTCCTCCATGCCCCACAGCAGGCAGGGTATGGCTGGCCAGGGTGGTGGGTGCAGAGGAAAGAAACTTGCTCACTCCTAGGTGTTTGTTGCTGTTTGTGGTGGGTCCCCTTGGGTTAGACTGGAAGGTGGCTTTGATCCACCAGCAAGGCCCTCCTGTGCCCCTCCCCCAGCTCCTGCCTCCTTTGTACGTACAGCTGCAGCAGCTGTGGACCATTAGACTTTAGGCTCCTCCAGCAGGAGGTCTGTCCACCGGGGCCTCAGGGCCTCTCCTGGCACACAGGAGAGCTCAGGAAATGTGTGTTGGTGGCTGGATTTATGTTGTCTAGACTGGCTTGGGAGTCAGACAGTATGAATCCTGGCTTTGCCACTTGCTTAGCTGTGCCCTTGAGCAAGAGCCTCAAACCCCTTTGAGCTTCCGTTTTGCCATCAGTAGAATGCGCTGCAAAGAGGAATATGTGAGAGAATGGACAGAGAACCTTGGCCTTGCACAAGGCTACGACCAGCCCCTCCATAAATGGTGGACAGCATTATGGTAGATGGACTCTGCCTGTGCCAGGCTGAGTAGGAAACACAAGAAAGATGCAGCTAGGCCCTGATCACATGGTTCAGCACTTTACAGTTTACAAAGACCTGTCACATTCTGCTTGCTCTGTTCTCTGAATCACCCCACAAGGCAGAATGGGCTGGTTGCAGAACCCCCCTTCTGATAAATGAAGGCCCTGAGTCTAGAGAGGAGGCTGACCTGTCTTCCAGTGGCCAAGCCAGGCCCAGAACTCAGGTCTTCTTGCTCTCAGTCTCCTGCTCTCTCCTCGACACCCCTGCCCCCTCTAGAACCCAGTTCCTGCCCTTTGGAAGCTCTTTGTGAAAAATGCTAGGAAGGAAGGGTGGTAGGCAGGGAACGTGTCAGCCCAGATGTCGGGCTGGAGGGGCATTCTGGTGGCTTTAGCCCAAAGGGGGGTCGCTGTGACCAGTAGGCTCAGGGTAAGGGGGTTGGAGGGGGGCCTGGGTAGAGGTTGACTGAGTAAGGATGCAGAGGAGGAGAAAACCAGTTGTGGAGGCCACAGGTCATTCATTCACATAGTCTGATGGCCAGGGGCCTAGCAGCCTGGTGGACCAGAGGCTGCTGGGGCCCTCCCATCCAGGTCCCTTCTCAGATGGTGCTGGAATATAAGGGACTTTAAGGAGTACCAGGTCCATGGGAAATGCCTGTCAATTCATGGTCACTGCCTTTGAGGGCATTTGAGTCAGCTCTGGAAATAAGGCCCACAACTAACTAAGCATGAGGACATTTCATGTATAGAACACTCTCTAAAAGAGAAGACAGGGCTGACTGGCAGCCCAGATCATGCTCAGCAAGGTGACGTGACCAGCACAGGTAACCCAGGCCCCACAAAAGTGATAGCTGGTGGGCAGGGAGTAGACAGGCAGGCCTAGCCCCAAATTTGCAGGGCCCAAGCAAAATACAAATAGAGGCTCTTATATCTTTGTCAGGTATTTGAAGGTCATAAAACAAACCAGAAACTGTTAAATAAAATAGTTTTATTTTTCCACGTTGACAAATACTTCTTCATAATGCAAATTGAAATATATATGTAAAGTTATTGTTTTATATGACTAAAAGTGACAAAATATCAAGGAAGACTTTATTATTACACATCTAGGTGTTCTGATGGTGGGCTGGTGATGTTCAGATGAGTAATATGACTTAGTTCATATACTATGTATTTCATAAAATATATTTTATTGCCTTTATTTGAGCAAGATCACTATAATTGTTATCAATATTTTCATATCATTTGAAAGTTTTGTATTGATGGTAATCTAAAGGATTAAAAATAAAATGCAATTGTATTTAAAGTATATAGAATTTGAATATATTTCCATCAAAAATGTAAATTAAAGTAAATGTAAAGAAAGGAAAATTTATATTTCCAAAAATCATTTTTATTCCTTGAAAATACTCTAGAAATTAAAACTATACACATCATAATTTATGAATATCAGATTTTAAAATAAAATTATTTAAACAGATGAAATATTCTAATTTTTGAAGATTTTATAAATATGAAACTATTGACAGTTCTAGTATTTAATGTCCTATCTAGTTGCCAATATAAAGAATTCGGTTCACACTTCATGTTACATTGATTTGAGTCATATGAATTGTTAAATATAGGCATCTCCCCCTTTTCCATGGGAGATACGTTCCAAGACCCCCAGTGAATGCCTGAAACTATGGATAGTACCAAACCCTATACAATTGACCCTTGAACAACTCAAGGGTTAGGGACGCTGACCCCTGTGCAGTCGAAAATCCTCATATAACTTAAGTTGGCTCTCTGCCTACGCAGATTCTCAACCGTGGGTTAAAAATACAGTTGACCCTTGAGCAACATGGGTTTGAACAGTGCGGGTCCACTTATGGGATTTTTTTTCAAACCTACATGTAAATGGACCCGCACAGTTTAAACGCATGCTGTTCAAGGGTCAACTATATTTACTGTTTTTTCTTTCTTTTAAAGATTTTTATTGGGGAATTGGGGGGATGGGAACAGACAAGTTGCTGTCGTTTTGTTCTTCAGTCTAGTTGTGGAGGACATTGCTTCACTGGCCCAAGTTGTCACCATCATTGCGCTCTTCCCGG
>NW_017731482.1:2592666-2600698 GCF_001890085.2 Hipposideros armiger | reverse complement strand
GCCACTCAGCCGGCCCTACTGTTTTTTCTTATACATACCTATGCTAAAGTTTAATTTATAAATTAGGCACAGTAACAGATTAGTAACAATAACTAATAATAAAATAGAACAATTAAAACTATATTGTAATAAAAGTTATGTGAATTTGGTCTCTCAGCAGACTAGCACAAAACAACATAATAAATTGTTTTTTTCTCATTATGTTGAGAACTTTCACCTTTTCACTTAAAGGAAGCAATTTATAGCTTTTCTTTGGCTCATCCAAATTACTAGCATCACTGACTGCTCTTGCACTTTGGGGCCATTATTAAGTAAAATAAGGGTTACCTGAACAAAGCACTGAGATACCATGATATTCAACTGATGATGACTAGATGGCTACGAAGTGACAGAAGGGATGATTCATGTTGTAGGTGGAACAGCGCACAATTTATAACTTACGAATTGTTTATTTCTGGAATTTTCTACTTAATAATTTTGGACCATGGTTGACCGCAGGTAACTGAAACCATGAAACGGAAAGTAAACCGTGGATAAGGGGAACTACTATACTGTAAGGTGTTCCCCAGACACCATGTACATTTATTGTGAATACCACACTAATTCACGAGTACTTTTAGAACCACAAATTTGAACAGGGAGAAAAGCCAAAAAAAACCAGAAAAAACAATGTTCCGCATTACTGGGAAACAGATATAGTTAAGTCCTCACTTAACATCGTCAATAGTGTCTTGGAAACTGCAACTTTAAGTGAAATGACATAAAACCAATTTTACCATTGATATAAATAAGAATTAAGTTCCTACGGCATGTTTCTGGTGATAAAAACATCACCAGGGCCGGCTGAGTGACGCGTTGGTTAGGAGTTGGCTTGGGACGCCAGCTCTGAGCAGCAGGGCCCTGGTTCAGATACCACATGGGGGCCAGTGACGCTGGGCCCTCTACAGCTAAGATGGTGAACAACAGCTTGACCTGGAGCTGGGCTGCCGTGAGTTGCCGGCGATGGCATAGGCTGCAGTGGGGCTGGCCGGCAGCTGGCGTGAGCTTTCATGAGCTGCCGTGAGCCACCGTGAGCAGCCGTTCAATGGCCAGCAAGCGACTGCCTCACCCAGGAAGAGCGCAATGATAATACCAACATAGGCCAGTGAAGTGACATCCTGCACAACTAGACTGAAGAACAAAAGGACAGCAACTTGTCTGTTCCCCTTTCCCGATTCCCCTATGCTGTTCTCCTCCCCCAAGTTCCCAATTAAAAAAAAAAAATCTTAAAAAAAAACCCCACAAAACCCACCAAACTTGTAAATAAAGACCCAAAATACTTCTAATAAACATTGAAATGTGAGCTATATATACATTTAAGGAAGATGAATAAAATAAGTAAGATAATGAATTTCCAACCCATCTATTCCCGTTCAGGGGTCAAGGATGACCTGACCCTCTCCTGGCAGCTGGAGTTTAAATCTAGGTATCTGCAGTGACTCATTCATTTCATTCATATATGCATTTGCTCATATACTTAAAACTCATATTCACTTCCTCCAATTTTTTGTTTCACTATCGAAATGCCAGGCCATAATAGTCTTTTTAAAAAATTTTTTTTTAATTGGGGAATTGGGGGGATGGGAACAGCGCTGGGGAATTGGGGGAAGGGGAACAGACACGTTGCTGTTGTTTTGTTCTTCAGTCTAGTTGTGGAGGACGTTGCTTCACTGGCCCAAGTTGGCACCATCATTGCGCTCTTCCCGGGAGAGGCAGATCAGTCGCCGGCTTCTGGACAGCTGCTCACTGCAGCTGCTGGCCGCTCACGCTGGCTGCTGGCTACATACGGTAGCCCATGGCAACCCACTGCCACAGGGGCTGCAGCCCACGCTGTCACCAGCAACTCAGGGCAGCCCAGCTCCAGGTTGAGCTGTTGTTCAGCATCTTAGCTGTGGAGGGCAGTGTCACTGGCCCTCATATGTGGGATCCGAACCGGGGCCCTCTGGCGTCCCAAGCCAGTTCTTAACCATCTTGCCACTCAGCCGGCCCTGGCCATAATAGTCTTATAGTGCAGCGCTATGATCCTACAGATGAAGGAATTGAGGTTCATAGAAGGGTACTGATGTACCTAAGATCGCACAGCAGAAAAGAAGCCCCCTGGCCAGGTTTCACAATGCAGAGGATGGGTGCTGTATTTGAGTTTCAGGTAAAATCTGAATAGCTGTTGCTATGTCCCAATCAGCTTCCCTTCCTTCATCCAACTCTGCTACTCAGGCCACCTGTCATAGGGCCCTGGCGAGATCCTGCAGGGAGTTTCTGCTTGAAGAGCCACTTCCTGTTTGGGGCTGAGCACTTCCTTCAAGTGACTCACAGGCTCCCACTAGTCCCATGCTGGGAAGCCATGGTGGGAGTGGAGACAGGCCTGGGATGTGCCACCCTCTGCCAGCGACCCCAGCTGGGTGACCCTGAGACTGAGCAGTGCCACAGACTAGAGGTAGGAGATGGAGATGGATGGAGAATGCTAGGCTGTTCTCACCCAGCCTGGTGGGCAGGGCTCTGAGAGAAAAGGGAACTTGGGCCGCCATGAGCATGGGGGCAGCCTCCACATCCAGCCATTCCCATATCCGGTTTCAAGGGTACCTGCTGCCCAGGTCGGGGCTGATAGCAGAGCTGGGAGCACCCCACCCCCACCCCTCCAAGGGCAAATTTGTGACATCGTCTCTTCCTTGCAGGACAGAGAGGTGTGATCGAAAGAGCACTAGGCCAGGAGTCATGGAATTGGATTTTCGACACCAATTTTCTGGTGACTTTGTCAGTTCCCTGCCCCTCTCTGGGCCTCAATATCTATGTCTGTCTAATGGCCAGAGGGCTTGCTGGCTGTGACATTTTGTGGCAGCTTGGTATTGCAGGATTTACATTAAGAGAATTGGGATTCCATTCTGGCTTGGCCACCTTGCTGGATATGTCCAGTTCTCAGACGCTCCATTTTAAAATTAGAAATAATGATCACTTTAGGCTTTTTACATAATTTAATCCTCACATCCACCCTATAAGGTAGGTATTATTATTATTGTTATTATTATTATACATAAGGAGGTTGAGGCACAGAGAGGTTCAGTAACTTGCCCAAGGCCACACAGGAAGAGCCAAGATTCTAACTTGGCAGTTTGAACACAGTGTCCGTGCTGTTAACAACTATGGTCTTGGTACTCAAAATTGTGGTCCCTGGACCTGGCAGCATGAGCATCACCCAGGAGCTTGTCAGAAATGTAGAATCCCAGACCCCAACCTAGATCTACTGGGCCGGACTGCATTTTAACAAGATCTCCAGGTGATTTGTTTGCATATTAAAGCTTGAGGAGCCTTGCTTTAGTTATATTCTCTCTGTCACTTAGGCCTTAAGATCACTGTGGGAAATGAAGGAAATATGTTTTGTAAGCTGTAAAGTGCTGTACATTCAGGGCACGGTGAGAAACCTGGGGAATGGAGGTGGAGGGAGGCAGGGCTGAGGGTTTCCCCGGAATCTGCCTCTCAGTAGCTGGCTGTCATTTCCAAGCTGTCTCTGAGCCCAGCGCTGCCCCCTTCCGATCCAAGGCTGAGTCTTAGCTTTGTGTTTCTTGCTGGTGTGTGGCTTCAGGGCCCAAATGAGTTGGAGAGAGTTCTCACTGGCATGGCCTTGGGCTGGGCACTAGGCCTGAGCCACCACTGCCCTGGGTCTGCAAGGCACTAGGAAATCTGGGTTCCAGCCTTGGCTCTGACTCTGATACTCTGGGTGACCTAGGCAGTCCCCTGGCCCTGCCAGCCTGTGTCCCCTAGCGGGCAATGTGGCAGCATCCTCTGAAACTTACAGCCTGACCCGGAGCCCCCTCCCGTCCCCTCCTCTTTTCTCCCCATGGCCTGTTGGCACCTCTCTCCTCCCAGTTCCTGGGCAGGAGGGCTGCTCACAGACTGTAAGCGCTGGTGATGGGGGAGGGGGTGCATGAGTCAGAAGTCAGCCACATAATTGCGGTGCCCCAGATCCCGCCTCCAGCCCACTGGCCCTCCCTCAGCGGCTGCTTTAGAACAGCTGGTTTGGCGGCTATCACCGGAGAAGCAGGTCCCCGGGCAGCACGAAACAGCCTTGCCCCCCAGAAGCTGGGCACAGCCCCAGGTTTCGCCCCAGGGTGGCTGGGTCTTGGGTCATGTTTCCGTGGGTCCTGGGGTAGAGTGGCTCAGGGAGCAGGTTATACTGGGTTTGGGGTTGGGGCTGGTTTGTGGGCAGCATGTGTAGAGGTGAGATTGCATGTACGGGGTCTCATGGCCCACCCCTCACCCACACCACTCACCCACCTGCTTGGCAACTTCTCCAGGGCAGGGACTAGATATGACCCATCCTTGGGCCCCACACCCAACACAAGGTGGGCACAGGGTGAGCGCTCATTAAGGACCAGGTGGGAAAGGAAAAGGCAGAGTGAACTGATGAGTGACCTGATGAGTTTGTCCCCTTGTCCCCGCAGCTCTCCCAGTGAAGTGACATTACCAACTCCGTGGACGGGACACCCCCAGGAGCCCAGCTCACAGCCACTGGTACAATCTTCCAGGTAACGAAAGAGGAAAGGAAGGAAGTGGGGAGAAAGGAGGTAGAGACAAGCTACACAGAGCAACCCACTGGATTCTAAAACAATGTCGTCCTCTCCCATGGGAGCAGCACTGTACAATTTACAAAAAAAAGGCAAAGGGAACAGGGATTATTGTCCCATTTTACAGGCAAGAAAAAACCTGAAGCTCTGAGTAGAGTTGTCTCTTGCTTACTCCAGTGTCCTTCTTACTTATTTATCTAAGCACCTTACATGTGTTAGCTCATTTAATCCTCACAACAGCCCATGAGGTTGGCACTGTTGTTATCCCCACTTTATAGATAAGGAGACTGAGGGAGCGAGGCGTTCAGGAATCTGCTCAGTTAGTAAGTGGTAGAACTGGGTCTCAAACCCAGGCAGACTGGCACTTGGGTACACATTTCTAGAGAGTGACACTTCAGCAAAGGAATGGGAAGCCTTGAATCATGGGATTGGCATGAAACTTCAAGGTGTGCTGGCCACCAGCTCCTGGGACTTCCTTCCTCAGCAGTCGAGCGCGGCCGGTTTTCTTGGGTCTACTGCAGGGAAACCTGGACCTTTGAAAGCGGGGAAGAGAAATGGAGGCCTCAGGTTTTCAGACTTGCCTGGAAGAAGAAGGGCTGCTACTCTTCCCATACCAGCGTGATGAGGAGAGCTGTAAATGACTTTGAGGATATCAGTATTCTGTGCCAAAGTGGAGGTCATCTTCCACTAGACCAGGAACAGAAATGTGCAAGCAGCTCTCAGAGGTTTAAGTAAAAATTGTGGGAGAAAAAATTTTTTTTTAAACACTTCATTGAGACTTTTTTTAGTAACTTAATGTTTCTGTAAATAGGGAAAGGCTAATTATTATTCAGAGGCAGAATTGGGACCAAGCTCTTAAGTGGCTCTGCAATTGTGTGTGTTAAGAGGCTCTGATGGGTTCCTTTTTTCCTTCCTTTGCACATTTAACCAGCTTTTCTGACTGACAAGTAAATGGGTGCCTCCTTGGTGCTGGCCTAGTGCAGGAACACAGGTTCCCTGCCCAGTGACTCCTCTAGCAGGGATGGGGCCTGGGGTATCTTGTGTCCCCATCTCCCGGTGCAGGGCCGCAGACACTGTGGCTCTTCAGAAAAGCTTGGCTGAGTGGATCAGAAGTCTCCGCCTGGGGAAACTCTCAGGCTGGTGGGCAAGGCAGCCACGGAAGCGGATAATTACTGTGCACAGAGGCCTGTGATCACGTCTTAAGAGCTCTGCCAGATGATGTGAGCACAAAGGGAGGAGGCAATGGGCTTCCGTGGGGGTGTCAGACCGAGCTCTGCACAGGGTCCATTTGTTAGGATGGGGTGATGGGGAGGGCTTTCCTGGCAGAGGGCCCAGCATGAGCAAAGGCATGGCGGTGGGAAGGTGGGTAGTGTGGGGCGCTTGGAGCACTGCAGTGTGAGGAGGGGTAGGGGGAGGGGAGGGGAGGCAGGTAGGTGTGAATGAAAGGAAGCAAGAGAAAGATGCCTTAAATGGTAGGACTGGCTTCTCTTCTCACCCCAGGGCCCGTTTGGGAAGCCTGTTTGTATAATCACTCCATTTTACATAAATAAATAAAATAAATCATTGCTTTCCATTCCCTCAGGGGGCAAAAACTAGTCAGAGACAAGTTTGCTCAGTGCAAGTCTCTGCCAGACTCAGCTTCCTGCTCCTTCTCCTCCTCTCATTCGGGTGCCCCCCTCCCCCCTTCCCTGGGACTCAGAGAGAGAGGCTTTGGAAAGAGCCAGCCTGACAGAATCACTTAGCTCCTGGGAGAGGCTGGGGAGTCAGCCCAGGGTGACAGGATGGTGAACGTCTCCCCCCTTACCAGGTCCCAGGCTGGCCCTTGAGACCCAACCAGAGGCCCTGGGGACATTTGCTCACTCTGTCTGCTCCAGGAAGAACCTGTCAGTGCCAGGTTTTGGGGAGTTTCCTTGGGGTGGGGGCAGGTGGCAAGAGGCAAACTGCTTGTGTCAGGAGGGCCCTCCTACAGTCCTGGCTTAAGGAGGGACCCACTCGACCCTTCAGGGAGGGAGGGGCCCATCACCGAGAGCGTGCAAGCCTCTGCAGGCCACTGGGGAACCACCTCAAGGCGCTCTCCTGGGGATTTCTGCGTGGGAAGGGAGGCTGGATGGAAGGGCTCCAGGGCTTTCCTGGTGCTGACATTTGAAGACTTTAATAGTCTGAAATCCAGGGACAGTTCCAAGATTCCTGTTGGATTGCACCAGGATTCCATGATTGTATGTCTTGGGTGAGGTGATTCTAAGACTCTGGCTTAGAGAGTTTGCAGCTGGAGATTTTGAGTCTGCGATGCTGAGAGCTCTGCTCTCTGGGCAAGGTCAGGTCACATCTGGTGACTACTCAGCCCAAGGCCACAGTCCTGACTTGGGAGAGAGAGGTCCTTTCTATGCCAGGAAAACCCAAGGCCCCCGGACAGGGTCCTCATCCTGGCTCCTGTCCAGCCTGTAGCCCCAAACCTGTGGGTCTGTCCCCTGAGGGCCTTAATTGTGAGTGCAGCTCAGCAGACCTAGCCTGACATCCACCAGCCTCCCCTCCTCATCTGTAAACCAAGGATCAGGTACTGACTTGTGGAGCTGGTGAGATGCTTCAATGAGCCAATGTGTGGGGAGGCTCTTTATAAACTGTAAAGCACTGGGCATGTGGTTATAATTGTAGCTGCTGTTGCTGCGATGAAGTCCCCCTCAAAGGAAGGTCCGTGCCTGGTTCTCTGTGAATCTCTTTTGGCTCCCAGCAGTGCCTGGCACAGAGTGCAGGCAGGCCTCTTCAACATTAGATATGGACAGTTGGTTCCAGAGGCCACAGTTCCCTGGGAGAAGCAGGGAGCACTTCCTATGAGAGGGCAGCCGGGAGGCGCAAAGGAACTGGAGAACCCACACCTGGGGTGAAGCGAGCCTGCCTGGTGATGCCGTCAGCCTTGGCCTGCTCCCCAGAGGAAGAGCAATCAGGGGTCTCTCAGGACCCACGACAACGTGTTGGGTAAGCAGGAAGCTCTGACACCACCTTGGGAAGGGATTAATAATGACCCTAATTATGACATGATTGATTCTTTGAGGGTTCCTGCTGAGCCCTAACCTGGGCCACTGAGTACCTTTTTCCCAAAGAATGAGCACAGGTGACACAGGAGGACAGGGTACCGGCCCACCCTGTCGTTTTACCTCCCAGGCCTCCCTGCAGGCACCTCTTCTCCCAACCTCTCCCCCCTGGCAGCTGCCTCAGCGACAGATTTCCTTCCTGCCCTGTGTCAGCCCACCTTGTCTGCTGATTTCATTAGAGTCTAGGGCTTTCTCTGAGGCTCAGAGAAATGGAGTTACTTGTCCAGGGCCACAGTGTGGTAGTGGCAGCCCAGATCTCTCAATTCAAGCCATCCAATGAAGCCCGCACAATGAGAATGATAGTAAACCTGTGAGCATGTCTCAAAAGCTAAGGCTGTGCTGGAG
>NW_017731482.1:2582094-2585535 GCF_001890085.2 Hipposideros armiger | reverse complement strand
TCTCCCTGTCCCTCCCTCCCTGAGACAGCTGGGTTGGGTCTCCCTGAACCTGAACGAATGAACACTTTGGGGCACCACAGCAGATTCCCAACTGTGTGACCACAGGCCAGGCAATGCCCCCTTTCTCTCTGAGCCTCAGTTTGTTCAACTATCAAATGGGTTTAGGGCAGGCACAGTCCCTGCCACTTCAGGTGTTGTGGCAGTGAGATGGAACCATGAATATAAAATGTTCACACAGTGCCTGGAGTATTTTAAGTGCTCAATACACGTGAGCTTTTATGATAATTTATTTTAAAACTTTTATTCAGGAAGTCTACGATGTGCGAGGCACTGTTTTAGTTACTGGAGATACAACAGAGACTAAAACAGACAAAATCCTTGCCTTCATGAGACTCACTTTATAGTAGTCAGACAAGAAACAGAGTAAGTAAATTACATTTGAGAACACGATTGAGAAAATAAAGCTGAGAATGGCTGAGAGAGCGTGGGAAGGAGTTTCAGTTTTACAGAAGGTGACTTGGGAAAGTCTGGTTGACACAAGGACATTTGAGCAAAGACCTGAGGAGAGGAGGGGAAAGAGGGAACCACATGGGGTACTCAGGGAAGAACACTCTAGGCAGAGGGAGTAGCGGCAGTGTGCTGGATTAGATCAGGACTGGGACTGGGTGGCAGGGGACTGTCCTGGGAGACCTGCAAGGGGGGCCCCCTGACTCCAGGTGGGACTGGGCACACTGCAGAGCTCTGCAGAGGCTGACGCACCCTGACCTAGGCCACCATGACTTTTTCTGTGTTTGGGGCTAACCCCCCCCCCACACACACACACACACTCTCCCCTGCCTCACAGACCTGTGCTTCCTCCCACAGGACCAGCCTGGGGCCTCCATGGGCTCCTGAGGGCCGGGCACCAGGGCCTCGGGCACGAGCATGGTGAGACACCAGCCCCTGCAGTACTATGAGCCCCAGCTGTGCCTCTCCTGCCTCACAGGCATCTATGGCTGTCGCTGGAAACGCTACCAGCGCTCCCATGATGACACCACACCGGTAAGCCACCCTGGAGCTGGGTTAAAAAGACCCANGGGGGCCCTCGAACATCAGGCCCTGTGGTGGGGGCTTCCTCTTGTCCCAGAGCCAGCAGGAGCTCCCGACAGGGGATGTCTTGGGAACTTGGCTGATATCAGCAGCCCTGGGAGGTGGCTTGGAGAAATCAATGGATCCTAAGTAATGCCATTACCCTGACAGGAAGGGGTTGGGGGAGGGGGGAGAGTCTGGTCTCTGGGAGCTTGTCCTAATGACCAGTGTCTGAGCAGCCCATCTCTGTTAGCAGAATTTCCAGGCCTCTCGGGCGGATAGTCCAGGAAGCTCCCAGCACATCCTTCCCCCTCTTGCTGCCCTGTACTCACCACTGGGGACGTGGGAATAACTCAGGCCATCCTGTGGGAGAGACGGACGTGTCCACAGCACTCACACAGGCTGCCCAGGAAGAATCAGGGATGCCCAGGGCTTTGGGAGGCCGGGGAGCACTCTAACCAAATGTAGGGCTCAGGGGAGGCTCCCTGGAGCTGGTAACATCTGAGCTAAGAGTCAAAGGGTCAGGAAGTGTCAATCAAATGAAGGGACAAGTTCTGGAGTGGTGAGGCTGGAGGAGCTGGAGGGGCCAGATCCCAACCGTGTGCCTGTTCAAAAGCTCACTCTGGCTGCAGGTGAGAGCTTGGATTGGTGGGCAGTGACACCCCCGCCCCCACCCGCACAGGGCAGTGGCCAAGGGAATGGTGAGAAAAGGGCTTTGAGAGCTGTCAGAAGCAGTTTGGGGGTGGTGAGAAGGTCAGCGTGGCCAGGCTGGGTCTTCAGGGCCTGGGTGACACCCCATCCCCACCCTACCCCAGACAGCCAGGAGCCTGCTCTCTCAATGGAGAGGCAGAGATTGGGTGGCCTTGACTGTGCCTGGTAACCGAAGCCGTGGGAGTAGACGAGATGGTCCCAGGAGAACAGGAAGAGGAAAGAAAAGAAGTTTGCCTCCCAAGATGCCCCTGAAGTTATGAATAGTGTGAAAATTCATCTGGGGTGAGTCGGTTCCGAGAGCCACAGTCAGCAGAGTCCTGGCCTGGGGCCTGGTGCAGGCAGCTCTACTTCCCCTCTTTTCCAGACTTGAAATGGAATTTCCATTTCTTGGTTGTAATGCTCACTTGTGGGGGTGGGAGAGTGGAGGAGGACAGAGGACCTATGGGAACTGGTCCCAGGGTTGGGGGTCCTGGGAAACAGATATGAGGACGGGGGAACCTGGGTGTGGGCTCCTGTTCACAGAATGCCCACCTGCTGTACCTCAGTCATTGCAGCCATGTTCCCCCCCNGAGTCACTTTTACACCTTTTACACCTTGAGTTTTACTCTAAGTTTGGGGTCATCACTGAGTTATCCAGGCCATGAGTTCTATACCGTGGTCCCTGCCCAAGATGGTAGGGGCACCCGGGCTGGAGCAGAGCCCTGGCCTGGAGCTGATGGTGTCTAGGCCTCTAAACTTGTCGCAGGCTTTCCTGCAGCTTTCATCCTCATTTTAACTGCTCCAGTCAGTGGCGGGCTCAGGGCTCCTAGGGATGGAGGGGCTCTTCCCCTCAGACCAGCCAAGGACCATGGGATTGCCCTTCCTTCCCCCCTGTGGTGTCCCATCCTGCTTTTCTCCTGGGGATACGTGGAGAGCAGGGGGTGAAGTGTTTTAGAAGCTGCATGCCAGAAAGGCCCTTGGAAATCATCCGGTAGTGTTCAAAACCTCCCATGATACAGACGGGAAGGCTGAGGCCAGAGGCTTGGGGAGGTCACCCAGCCTGCTGGGGGCCGAGCTCAGCCTCAGCCTGTCAGTCCCAGGGCTGGGCTGGGGTTGAGGCCCCAGTGAGGGCGGCCATAGCCCAGAAAGGGAGCGGTTTCTTCTCCATATACGTGTCCTGCCTCCTCGGAGCCCTGGCAGGCTGCTGGAAAAGGTCAGCCCTGTGCCCGTCGTGGGTTGTGAGTGGGTTCCCTTCGCTTCTTGGGTTCTTGGCCCCAGTCCATCCCCCTGGTTCCCTGGTGCCAACCAAAATATTGAATCTGGCCCTTTGAGGTGCAATTTGCAGTGACACAGATGCTGCGGCTGGCATGGACATGGAAGGCGGCAGAAACGTGGGCTCACCCTCCCACTGGGGCTGGTACTGTGGGAAGGTTTTAGGGTTGGCAGCCCTGGATTCAAATCCATCTTCTGCTCCGTTAGCTGTTTAGCCTTGGGCAAATCACTTAATGTCTTGGGTCTGCTTATCTATCCATCAATCGTTATAGATATCTAAATCAAACACATATATATTTATTTAATAGACTTTATTTTTGGGGGGAATCGTTTTAGGTTTACAGAAAAATTGATCGGAGAGTACAGGGAGTTCCTATGTTCTCCCTCCCCCACCCCACAGATTCCCCTATC
>NW_017731482.1:2573493-2580848 GCF_001890085.2 Hipposideros armiger | reverse complement strand
GGGGCCCTCCCCTCCCCCCACATCTCCCAATTCAGAGAAGCCCGGGGTTAAGTTCTTCTGTGAAGCTGACCTCTCTAGGCCTCACCTGTGAAATGGGGTGACAGACAGGTGGTGAGTCACAGAAGCATTTTAGTCTCCTCTGCTGACTGGGAAATGAAGCGGTGAGAGTAAGAGGAACAATTAACACTCATTGAGTACCTATTGTATGCAGGGAGCATATGGCTTACATGCATTGCCCTGGTGACTATTATACAAATAATACCCCCGGGGGCATGTTTAATTGTTAGGCCCCATTTATGGAAGGAGAAATCAAGGCTTAATGCCATGTCGCACATGGAGTCCGTGATAGATTTGCAGGAAGATGGAGGAGGACTCGCGTGTTTTGAGTCTGGGTGTTTTTACATGAGAGCTTACAAGGAGAGGAAGGCGGGGCGGGGAGGAGGACTTGGGAGAGTTGCCTGATGGGGGAGTAAGAGCACTGGACCAGGACTACTGGGAGAAGATAGGGAGTGTCTTGAATGTCACGCTAGGGACCCTCTGTGTTTCCCTGGCTAGCCTCTGGTCCTGCAGTACAGTTTGCTTCCACTGTCCCCTCCCCCCAGGACACACACTTGACAAATAAACAGGAAACTGAGAGGTGAAATGACCTATTCTGCTGTCCCCAGCCCAGGGAGTGGAAGCGCCTCGCAGCAGAAGGCCTGCTCACTCCACAGCAAGGAAGGGGAAGCAACGCTTTTTATAACTGGGGATAATTAATTGGTTGTCTTTGACTCATTACGCTAATGTTGCCAATTAAGGACTTGGTAGGACAGAAGACAATTCTCAGGCCATCCCCACAGGCCCCCTGAAGGCAGCACAGTGTCAAAACCAGCTTCTCTGTAGCGAGAGGGATATAGGTCAGATGCCTGGAGGAACTTCCCAGCCTGAGACACTGAAGGAGACAGTGACAGTCAGCTCTCTCGCACTTCTGTAGTAGTTTGCCTTTTGAAGGCTGTTTTGAGCTTGTTTGACCCCCTCTGTCTTACATCTTATGGATGGGCTCCAGGAAGACTTAGTGATTTATTCAAGCTGAGGAATTGAAGGCACAGCTGCACTGCCTTTAGTTGCACCCCCAGTCCTGTACCCTCTCCCCTGTTCCATACCAGTCTTGTCTGGGATGCACTGGTTACTTATTCAATCAACAAACCTGTCCTAATATCTGTTCTGGGCCCTGGGGGGGTCGCATGTGCATCAGACCTGGTCCCCCTCCCTTGAAGAGCTTTCAGGTGGGTGGGGGAGAAGACAAGAACAGACATACCCAGACCACCCAGGTGATCACTGCCAAGGGGGAGGAGTGGGGGGTGGGGGGAACCCCAGGCAGCAAAGCTTCCTGCGCTGGTGTCTGAAAGTTGGCCCTGTCATCCCAGAGTGGGGAAGTGCTCCAGGCGGAGGGAGCTGNTAGACTGAGTCAGGAGCCTAGGTTCATGACCCCCACATGGTGAGAAGCAGATACCACCTGGTGAGCTCCTGGCCTCATTCATTGCTACATCCCCACTCCTGCACAGAGGCAAAAAGCCACACTCAGGCAAAGGAGAGGAAGGGGCCTGCCAAACGCCACAGAGCAGGTCCCTGTACTGCTGAGACAGCAGCCCCGGCCCTGCCTGGGACAGCCTTTCCCTCTTATGTAGACATAGGGCCACCCCCACAGTGATTCAGGCTATGAGATCTGGAGTTAGACAGACCTCAATTCCAAATTGTGCCATTTCTACTTGTATTGTCGACGTAAGAAATGTCCAAACCTGTAGAGAATTTTTATAAGAGTTTATTTGAGCCCAACTGACGACAGTGCCAGGAATCAAGATCTCAGATGCTCAGGAAAATAACAGGTTTGCAGCTTCTTTTATGCATTTGGAATGAAAGATGAAAGATTACATGAAGAATGGAGAAAACAAGGCGGGGATTGGATTACAGGATGGTTAACAAGATTGTGTGCTCTCTTGAGGGTGGTTACTCTTCCCAGGGGTCTGAAAAAGAGGCATTTCAAAGATGTGTTAACCTAGATGCACAGAAACAGTGGGCAGGGCTTGGTTAAGGCAAAGATAAATCTTCTACTAAAGAAGTTATAGGCCTGGGGCGTGACTACGCACCATGACCTGCCCAGTTAGGAATTTATGATCCGATCACCCTGTGAGGCTACTTTTGGTTAGATTTATTCCAGTGCCCCTTTGTCATTCACAGTACCTCCTTGACCTTGAGTTTTCTCACTTGTGCAATAGTCTACACCCCTCTCAAGGAGCTGCTGGGTGGACGGCATGCCATAACAACATGAAATGACCAGCATAGTGCTAGCTGTGACTAAGACCAGTCATTCCTGACTCCCAACCCTTGGCCTCTCCATCTCTGAAATGGAAGAGGGGTTGGGTTAAGACTTTAGAAGCCCTTGGCTACTCTGCTTTGCGCTGAGCTCCATTCTCCCCAGAAACTCGGGGCAGGCAGCAGGGCCTCCATGTGTCAGGAAAGTCAGGAGGGCAAAAGCCCTCCTGCATCCATGTGTCCTGCACCAGGCGCTGTTCTGAGCACTGACACACGGCCCTTCATGTTTCACCCAGCAAGCCCATGAGCTAGGTGTCATGGCCACCATTTCACATGGGGAAACAGAAGCCGGGGATGTCAATGACTGGGCTGAGGTCTCACAGCCGGTGAGGGGCAGAGCTCTGGCCGGTGGTTTAGATCCAAACGCTTATGGTGGGAAGACTCCTGAGGCTAAGGAAGGGAAGAGAAGGATGACTGAGCTCCCAAGCAGAAAGCCCCTTGGCAGTTGGAGTAGATGCTAGAGGAAAGTGTTTCTTCCAGGACATGTTCTATCCCTTGGTGGGCTCAGGGCCAGCGAGTTGTAGGCTGTAGAGCCAGGAAATGATAGGTCTTGGCTGTGGCCAGCACGAGGCCCAGGGTGGAGGAAGTGGTTGGCTAAGGCCAGTTTTGAGATGACTGGGAGCCCGAGCAAGTGCAGGTTCTGCAAATGCCAAGATCTGGGGTACCAGGTATGGGGCAAAAGCAGAAAGGGCCTCAGGAAGCCCCACACCAGCTTGACTGGGAGAGGGGAGAGGGTTTTGCAGCAGCTCTGGATGCGGTGCCTCTGCAGAGAGGGCTGAGCTCACCTTAGTTGACCCCAGGCTCCCAGCTGAGGATGAACCTCCCCTCCCCTTCCCTGCCACTCCTGCGCCTGTTTCTCCTCCCACTTCCTGGGCTCCCGCCTCAGCTTGCTCACCCTTTCTCTCACTCCCTCTCCTCTCTTTTCTCTCCCTGTCCCTCCCTCCCTGAGACAGCTGGGTGAGGATCATGATGGGGGGCTGGGCTCCCAGGCCTGACACAGTGAAGGAAACAGCTATCTGGTGTCTCAGAGTCAGGGCTGGTGCAGAGAAGGTGCTCTGCAAATTTTGCTGGACAAACTGAGGACCCTGAGTGAGTTCTGGGAGCGCAGGTTGAGTAGGGAAAGGGGAGATGCTAGGGCCAGGTATGGAGGAGAGGCCCCCTGGCAAGGGAATAGGGTTCAACTCTGGGCCTGGGCCTCTCCTCATCCCCACCTTCCCCTCCTCCTTTGNTATTACCTCACTTAACCCTCACAGTAGCCCTCTGATGTGGGCACTGTTATCCCACTTTTCAGTTGGGAAAACTGAGGTACAAAGAGGTTAAGTAACTTGCCCAAAGCCTCCCACTTCATAAGTGGAGGATCCAGGATCCTAACCCTGTACCTGTGCAATTAACCAGCACAGGTTACAGCTCCGGCCCTCTGGTTGGGCTCTGCCTTGGGTCTCATCCTTTCTTCATTCTTCAGTAAGCTCATTCTGAAACTCCGATCCAGTGATATTCCCGGCTTAAAGCCCTTTCTACCACTCCTATTGCTCCCCGGATGATCTAAACTCCCCCACCCAGCGTCAAGGCCCTGCATGCTGAGGCCCTGCTGATGTCTCCCGACTGCTGTCATGGGACGGTCTCCCCCAGCTTCCGCCACATGAGACATCTCAGGCCCTGCCAGCACATCTGCCTCGTCTCTGTCTGTTCACTCTGGCCTCCCTTTCTCTTTTGGACCCTTCCTTAGTTCTCCTCCCCTACCTGCACAGACTGCTTGGATTCCCCCAGCCCCGCAAGCTCCCCGACCACAGTCGCGAGCATCTGTGTCGTCCATGTCCGTCTGGCTCCCTGACCCCAACCCTCCCCAGTCTGGGAGCTCCTTGCAGGCCACAATTGGCTTGGACCATCTCTGTGTCCCCAGTGCCCGCTCCTCAGGGCTGGGCCCAAAGCAGGAAGGCTTCATGCATTCCACGCTACAGCTTTCTTACTGCTCGCTGCACACATGGTGCTGAATGTAGGTGCCTGATCCCTGTTCTACTGGGGGCCCCAGTGGGCACAGGGGTGGCACAGAGCTGATGAAGAGAGAGCCCCTTTCTCTCAGGAGCACCTGGGCCTTGAGGAAGGGCTGGGATCTCTCCTCTTTCCCAGAGCCTGGCTCAGAGCGGGCATGCCATTTAGGAAGAGGCAGAAATTCCAGAAAGAACCATGAGCCATGAGATGGGCCCAGAGTGATCTCAGGGGAGGAGCTTGCTGCCAGNCTGCCTGGTAGGTCATTGGGTCTACCCCTGTCATGTACAGATGGGGAAACTAAGGCTTAGGGAGGGGTAGGACTCACCTCACTGGTTGTGACCACACAACCAGTTAGTACCAAAAAGACCTATTGAGGACAGTCTGAGGAGAGTGAGGCTCAGAGAGGTTGAGTAGCCTTTCCAAAGTCACACAGCGAAATGCAGACAGTACTAGGACAGGGACTTAAACCTGACTGACTGTATCATGCTGCCCACAGAGCCACACCACTCTTCCCAGAGAGTGAGCTCCCTGTTACTGGGTGGCTCAAGCAGAGGATGGGTGCCTGCTCTGTCGGGAAGACTGCAGAAGGAAGGTCTGCCTGGGACTTAGGGTTGGCCTGAACACTGCAGCTCCCTCAGCTTGTCACCTCAGTTTCTAGCAGTCAGTGCTGGTATTCAGGAGAGCCTGGCCCTGCCCTCATGGCCTCAAGACTCTCTGGGGCTCATCCACACAAGGAGAAGATGTGCGCTATCCAAGTGGTCAGGGCTGGACGACAAGAGCCAGGAAGGGGCCATCCAGATGTTGCTGCTCAGGACGTTCCCTTGCAAAAGTGAGAGACAAGTGGAGCCTGAACATCTTTCAGGGGTAGTTACTAGGAGCAGGCCCCACCGCTCTCTGGGCCTCAGTTTCCCCAACTGTACAGTAAGAAGAGTATACTCAGTGATCTTCCAGGCAGTCAATTTCCCCCTGGAACCTGAGGGTGAGGGCCAGGGAAGGACGCAGGGGAGGGCAGATGCCCCACGGTGTCCCCCTGGTGTCCCCTCCTAGCCCTCTGCCAAGGCTCAAAATGGCTGCAGTCCTGAAACTGCCTGGCACCAGCTCAGATTCTCTGATAACCCTGAGCAAGTTGCTGCCTTCTCTGAGCCTCAGTTTCCCCAGTTGTACAGGGAGGTTGTGGTGATTCAGTCTCTCTGGAGAGCAAATAAGCAGTATCTATCAGGAGCCTTTGTTTGTTTATTTATTTATTTTTAAGATTTTACTGGGGAATTGGGGGAGGGGAACAGCGTTGGGGACTTGGAGAAGGGGAACAGACAAATTGCTGTCCTTTTGTTCTTCAGTCTAGTTGTGGAGGACGTCGCTTCACTGGCCCATGTTGGTATTATCATTNTGGTGGGTGAGAGAGGGAGAGTGGTCTCAGTAGAGTCCAGGAATAGTGCTGTGGGGGTGGGCTCAAAGGAGGGGCTCAGGCAAAGACTGGAGGGGTGACTGGGCGGTGAGTTGAAGAGCCAGTGAGGAAGCCAGTTAGGGAATGCGCCTGCAATGTTGCTAATCGTGTGTGTAGCAGCAGGATCCCAGTGAGGTCTCAGGTATTGGGTGGTCTGGAAAGTGCAGGTGCATGCCGCGCGTTTTTCCTGCTTCTGGCTGTGTCTGGCAGGAAAGGTGGCTGATCCAGCTGCGGGACCTCCCAGGCTATCCCTGGAGCTGGGGTTGGGCTCTGCCAGTGGGCAGAGGAGTTTCAGCTGGCTGCCCACCTCCCTGTTCTGTCCACACCATGTGTGCCTGTGACAGAGATGTGGGGCAGGAAAGAGTGGATTCCCACTTGGAAATCAAGGTGGGCTCCCTGGATGAAGCAGCCTTTGGGATGGGCTCCAGGGTGTACTTGGAGTTAGCCAGGAGCACCCAGGCAATCCTGGCTGAGGGAGACCCTGCCTCCTCCAGTGATTTACTGTGTGACCTCAGCAAGGCCAGACCCTCTCTGGGCCTCAGCTTGCTTTGTGGGTTAGATGGAGGTACAAATCCATGCCCCAGGGGTCCAGTTAGACAAGGAATAGCAATATGCCTTATGTCCTATACCAGAGAGACCACTGCTCCAACCTTGGGGACAGCTGTCCTCCTTACAGATTTGCAAAGGGACGGCTGTTCCCTTCTCTGGTGCTTTGGGAGAAAGGGGCCCAGCAGGTCAGAGAGGTGCCCTCTGAGTTTGTTTTCCCACTTCTAAAATGGGGATGATAAGACCCCATTTTATCCTTTAAACCTTACAGGGTTGCTAAGAGGATAAGAAAATGAGAGATGATATTATTGCATTAATGAGAGAGAGAGGAGAGGCTGGCAGAGCCCCGGTTTGGTGCAGCGCAGGGAGCTGAGGATTTATCTCTGCAATAAAGCCATGCCTTCCCTGGCCTTCAGGAACCCCCGCACCCCACCTACTCCTCTCTGAATGGTGCTGAGAGTATCTGGCATGGCCATTCCACGCTCCAGTGGAAGCGGCTAAGCCTCTTTCATGACACTGGTGACCACCTTGAGCAGCTGCTTAGGGAGTGTGGATGGCACAATATGATGGTGGGGATCAGCAGGGGGTGTGGCCACCCACTGCCCTATGGCCTTGGCAGGGCCCTGAGGGGCTCTGGGATAATCCCTCCTAAGGGCCTCCAGCTCTTCTACTCAGGTCTCCCCGTGGGCTGATGCAACCCACAGGATGGGCGGCGAGCTGGGGTGCTCCAGGCTGGGCCTGGCTCCATTCTCCTGTCTAATGAGCGGCTCTGAGTGCCCCCCAGCAGAAGAAGGGCAGACAGAGTCCTAATTGCCCTGCTCTCTGGAGCCCAGAAAAATAAATCTAGCCTCTTAGGCTGTCAGGAGCTGGCTGGGGGGTGGGGATTCTAATCCCTTTGCCTGCTCAGCCCTAATGCTGTCATACATCTCAAACCTCCCCATATCACCCCTCCCCCAAATCTCCTGTGTCAGGGCCAAAGTAATTCCTGCTAGGGCCTGCCCATCTCTCCCTTCTAGGAGCTCCC
>NW_017731482.1:2560915-2567158 GCF_001890085.2 Hipposideros armiger | reverse complement strand
GCCCCAGCTCGTCCCCAGTTCTGATGATGGGGTTCCTATTTCCTTATGGCTTAGTCCCTGCCCTCATCTGTGCCATGCCCTGGGTGCCTCACCCGCCTGTCACTTCTAACCTTGTCGTCCTGGCTGGTTCCCAGGGCCAGGGCGGGGCAGCCCCTCATTCCTGCCCTGTCCTCCCCGCCCTGCTCTCAGGATCTAGCCAAGTGAGGACAGTGGTTTTTAGTGCACAAGACCCCTGTCTGCCATGGGCCCTCCCTGACACCTGCCAGCATTGCCCCTGGGTCCTACATCACACCTTGCCACAGGACATCTCCCAACACCTGTGACACTATCCCTGTCCCAATCCCCTGGTCCCACCACCTATCGGTCTCAAAGCTGCTTGCCTGGGACAGACGCATCATAGGCCAAGGCTCACCCAGGCCCCTCTCAGAACCCCGTGTACTGGCCAGAGGCTCAGTGGCCTTGCCCCTGCTGAGGTAGAGTGATCTCTGGACAGAGGGCCACTCGCCACTGCCAGCTCGGGGTTCACAGAAGACTAAGTGCTCCTGTGTGGGGGTCAGGTGGTAAGCCCCCAGTGAAACTTCTCCTGGGTGGGCGTACTCATGTGGGGGTAGGAGAAAGGGTGTTTCCTCACTGTTTCATGATCACATCTCTCTCAAGTTCTCACCTGACCCTGGGACTATGAAGACCACCCAGATCTTCAAGGAGCTTACAGATAGCAGGGAGACTGACACACACACAGACAGTTATAGAACTGCAGGGTGTGTGCCCTAACAGATTTGGGCAAGGAGCTCTGAGGAGAGGGAGTCTCTCTGTGGGGATAAGGAAGGCCTCAGGGAGGAGGAGGGCTTGCCCATGGGCCAGATTGCTTTCTAGATGGGACGGTGTGGCTCGTGCAAAGGCATGGGGCTTGAAAGAGTCTGTCTGGGAGACTGTGGGTGATTTGGTGCATGGCATGTAGAAGTACATGTGTGGAGCAGAGGTGGGGCTGGGGATGTAGAGGTGGGCCTGGGCAGAGGGGCTCAGGCCAGTGGGACTCTCAAGCTGGAGCATGACATGAGAAGAGATGGATCAGTCTTGCAAAACCCGGATGTTTAAGCTGGTCTGAGACCCACCAGCTGCACGCTGCAGGAAATGGGGGCAAATGAATTCTTATCTGTGAGCAAATAAGAATTGGAGGCATTAAGAGGGACTCTTAGAAGGACTAGAGTGAGGTGAGGCAGGGTGTGTGTGTGTGCTAGGCCAGCCAGGATGGGGGTGCTGGCCCAGACATGGCAGCGTAGGCCAGCCCCACTAGAGCCAGGGTCCCATGGCCCAGCCACAGGAAGCAGGACTGAACTGTGGCCCTTCTCTGCTCCCCAGACAATCCCAGCCATTCTCTGACTGGTGGCTGCCAGGGGTCCATTGCTCTAGGAGTGCACGTGGCTTACCCTGCATTCCTGAGCAAGGCTGGGCCTCGCTGGACCTGGAGCTGGGGCTCATGCCATTCTGTGTCTGGGTGGGGCAGATGCCAGTGGCCTACTCTCTGAGAAGCCAGCCCCCTCCACCACTGGAGTGTCATCACCTTCACATCTGTTTATGTACACAGTGGGGCTAAGCAAGGTGGCCTGGCTTCTCACGTAACAGTGAGTGGAGGAAGCTGCTTTAATTGTCACCCAAGCTTGAGTCCTCCTTCCTGGGGCTAGGTCCAGAGCAGCGTGAGCAGTCTGTGTAGTCATGATTCATCCGTTTGAGGGTCTTTCCTGCATGCCGGGGAAAGGCGGAACGTATTTACAGGTATGCTAATAGCATGCTGATAGAATGCCAGGCATGGTTCTAAGCACCTGGCTTGTATTATCTTATTTAATTGTCACACCAGCCCCATGGATCAGTACTATTATTGTCCTCATTTCACAGAGGGGGAAACTGAGGCACAGAGCTGTTACATCAGCTTGTGACGCCCGAGGTTATACAGCTAGTACATGGTGGACAGAGAGTCTGGCTCCAGACACCATGCATAACCACTCAACTGTGATATTCTTGGCAGCGTATGCTGGAGGTAGCCTGGGCAGTGAGTGAGCTCTCCCGCCTCTTTTCACAGCCATAAATGCTAAGGGAGTGGAGGTAGGCTCAGTCCCTGTCCTTACGGAACCCAAGGGGATGCAGGACTGTCGTCTGGGAGACATGGTCACATGAGCAGTTCACAGTGTACAGAGTGTGAGTTTAAAGACAGGGACACTGATGCTGTGGTAGCACCAAGGAGGGTGCATGGGTGGCAGGAGCGCAGTCCAGGAAGGCTTCACAGAGGAGGTGACATTTGCGCTGACTTGAAAGATGAATGGGAATGTTAGGTGACCAAACACTGGGGGCAGTGGCCCTTCCAGAGGGAGGGAACTGGTAGGGGATATGAAGCTGGAGGGGTTGGGGGTGGGGGCATCCCCAGAGGGGACCCCTGCTTGGCTAAGCAGTAAGGAGCCATCAAGAGGGTAAAAGTTGGGGTTAGAACTGTAGCTCAGAGCTGGCTGTCCTGTGTGGGTGGAGGTGAGCTACAGGGAGCCCGGCAAGGAGCCTTCTGCGCAGTGTGCCCAAGTGAGAGATGCCTGGCTGCTCCAAGCCCTCCAGCCCCTCATGGTTCCCTCCTACACTGACTTCCCCTCAAGGGCTGTTGGTTTGTTCTGATGATTTCAGCACTTTTCCCAGAGAGCAGGATGTCCACGCTTGTTGTGCTTCTGAGATAAGGGGGCGGATGAAAGCAAGGATAAACCCAAGGGCTCAGCGGAAGCGCCTGCAGACCTCTGAGCCAGCCCTTCGGGAAGCAGCAGTAGAGGGTCAGATGCCCCCACCTCCACCCCTGCAAGAGACAGAGGGGTGGCCTGGCTTAGCTTTGAGGGGCTAGTGCATTTCCTCAAATACAAGGGTGGGGTCTTTAATCCTCCACTAACGTGCTGTGCGACTTGGGCAAGTTGCTTGCCTCTCTGGGCCTCAGTGTTTTTATCAGTAGCACTTGGATGGAGGTGAGTAAGAACAATACCTGCTTTGTAGCCTGTGTGAGGAAGGAAGGCGGTGAGGGATATGACCTCACACAGACTGCTGATCCCTGCCAGTGAGAAGGCTCAGGGCGACATGACCTTTGCTCCTGGGTCCATCACCAGAGTAAGGAGACAAGNTTCTGTTGGATTCTTTGTTATTTCTATACCAGTTTACCATGTACAAGTCCTGTGTCCATGCTTCTAGGCCAGTCCCCTTCTTTGGGTCTCAGTTTCTCCATTTCTTAATTGGACCTTTAGAGGACAAGGCAAGGTGATCTCTGAAATCTTTTCTAATTCTAAAAACTCAGGGATCCCTCCCTGGCACTGCCTGTGTCTTGCTGTGTGACCTTGGTCAAGGCCCGGCCTCCTGAGTCTATTTCTTCTGTCAGACAAGGATAATTACATGTCCTGCTCCTCGTTGATTTGGGACAGTTGGGGACTGGAGACACACCCAGACCTAGGTGCCACTGGCTCCACCATTATGTTTGCCCTTTGTGACCTTCGGCAAGCCACTTCCCCTCTCCGAGCCCTGGTTTCCTCCAGCTATCCTGCCTGCTTTGCAGAGCTGAGAGAGGATGAGATGAGCTGGGGCAAGTAGAGGGCTCTTCGGAGGACCCCCCAGCTCTGTGAAGGGCTCACGTAGTCCTCTGTAGTCAGCGATGCAGGGCTGTGAGATGAGATGGGGTGTCTGCCATGCCAGGGTCTTCTTCCTCCATCCATGCCAGCTCCTAGGACTGTAGCCTGCAGAGCCAGACCTGATCTCTGCATCCGCTGACCGTGGCCCCCACCCTGGGCTGAGGGTGGGCGATCTACTGGCTGTCCTTAGCAGCCCGAAAATTTTGATGTAGAGCAGGAGGCGGGGGACGACTTGATCACTGTCTTCACATAATTAAAGGTCTGTCAGACGCGAGATGATAATTACAGGAACGACCATGGATTTGGTGACTTACAGCTTACATCTGTAATCTTATTCGGGCCTGGCAGCCTTCCCGTGAGGTAGAAGTGATGTCATCCCCGTGAACGGAGGAAGCTGAGGCTTGAGGTCCTGATTGATTGGCCCACAGCCACGCGCGGCTAGTGGGTAGAAGGGCCGTCCTGGTCATTTGACTCAAATGTTTCTTGCCCTTTTGTGAGACTTGTTCTGTGTGGTATTAGAGAACCAGCTGAAGAGCGGCGGTTGAGAAGGCAGATCTCAGATGCTCCTCCGGGAGGGACAGAGGGAAGGGAAATAACTCCTACTGCCCCCCAGTCGCCAGACCCTTTGCAGGCCCCACTGGTCTGCGCAAGACGCCAACACTGCTGCCCATTTTAGAGAGCAGGAAGCTGGCACTCAGACAAGATCACACATTCTCCAACGTCACACATTCAGTAGGTGGCCGGTCTGGGTTTCAAACCCAGTGCTGCTGGACTCCCAAATGCAGCCTGCCCCTATCTGGCTGCTGTCTTAGAAAGAACCTTCAGTCCAGAGGAGGACTGAGCAACATCCACAGGGGGAGTGCTCATCCCTGGAGCTGTGGGAGCAAAACCAGGGTGAACCCCTGTCCTGGAGGCTGCAGAGGCAGTTTTTGCCCCAGGGGTGACAGACAGGGAACAGGAGTCCAGCAAGACAGCTTTGGCTTTGCGACTCTGTGAACCTGAAGTCTGTGATGGTGCCAAGGCCAGGGAGGTGACTCCTGCTCAGGTGCTGTCCCTACGCGGAGTTCAGGCTCCAGGTTCTGTTTGGGGACCGAGGGGAGGTGTTCCAGACCCTGCGGGGTCCTCAGCAGTGGGAGCAGTGTCTGGGACTGCAGAATGGCGCAGAGGAGGCAGCAGCAGGACCTGTGCCCCCACTTCCTGGGTGGGTCCTGGGTTTATGACTGCAGCCATGCTGGATGACTGTGTGAGCCCCAGCTGCTGATAAGCTCTTGCCGCACACACGTTTCTCTCTGAATACACAGGGCTCTGGAGTGGGTGGGACAGAGGCGAAGAAGGGTGAGGAGACGTAGGATCAGCTTGAGACAGTGAGGAAGAGCAGTGGCCTTGGGGAAATTGGCACAGGATGGAGGGTCTCATCTTCCTGGAGGGTGGGGACAAGAATGAGGCAGGGGGTGTGGGGCTGAAGGCATGTAGCCTCGGGGGCCCCTGGGAGCAGTGATGGAGAACCCTACCCCGTCCTCCGCCAGGGCCCAGCCCTTCCCCAGCTGCTCTGAGCCTCCTCCTCGTACCTGCTGAACCCCACCAGCTTACAAACTGCCTCACCTTTGTCCTGCTCCAAGCAGCTGCAAGGCTCTGAAGGGGGATAGGAGGTCACAGGAGCTCCTTTCCTCAGTTCCCTGGGGCTCCCAGGCTCGGCCTGAGGTGAAGTCTCGGGTTAGATAATGGCCTTGTCCACCAGTGGCCCTAAAGCCTCCCTGTGTGACGCTCACATTCACACCTCCTGTTCCTCACACCATGTCTGAGCACCACCTTGTGCCCTGAAGGAGTCCACAGCCCAGTGAACGGTTCCTGATTATGCTCCTGCTGTGTGCCACTTGGCATACGTCACCTCGTTTAACATCAACCCTCCAAGGTCAGGGTTATTATTCCCATTTTATAGGTGAGGAAACTGAGGTTCAGAGGGGCTGATTAACTTCCCCACATGGCAGAGCCAGGTCTGTCTGTCTCTTGAGCTTGGGCTCTTTCCATCTCCACAGTTCAGAATGTGGTTGAGGGTCAAACTGGTGGGTAATAAGAGTCTGTGCAGGAGCAGTGAGGGAAAGGAGATCTTTGGGGGCTGGAGCAATGGGAGGGCGTCCACAAAGGAGAGAGCGCTTTGGCCTGGGGTGGGCGGACTCAGAGAGAGGGAAATCCCAGCAAGCCAAGCTGGGCCTGGGATGGCCATACTGGTCCCAGGAGGCCAGGGTGGGCTTTGGGGAGAGATGTGCAGAGGCTGCCTCCTGTCAGGACATCTGGGTTCAATCCCACCTCCACATCTCCCCCACTCGGTGACTTTGGCTACATTGCCCAACTGCTGAGTCACCTCCACTCACCCAGATTGAGCCTTTGTGCAAGTTAGCAAAAGGCACCTCTTCCCCAGGACTCTTGACCAACATCTGCTGGAAAATTGTCATGACAAATATGTACATTGATGGTAACCACCATGTGAGGGGCACGTTTTAGTGCTGGGGTCCACAACTTGCTCAGCTGTACCTGGTGGCCCTTCTCGAGGCTCAGTGTCTTCACCTGCTCTCAGATGGGGACAAACACCCATGAATAAATA
>NW_017731482.1:2553631-2554920 GCF_001890085.2 Hipposideros armiger | reverse complement strand
CACTGCCACAGGGGCTGCAGCCTATGCCGTCGCGGGCGACTCATGGCAGCCCAGCTCCAGGTTGAGCTGTTGTTCAGCATCTTAGCTATAGAGGGCAGTGTCACTGGCCCTCATATGTAGGATCCGAACCGTGGCCCTCTGGCGTCCCAAGCCAGTTCTTAACCATCGTGCCACTCGGCCGGCCACCAAGCCAACTCTTAACCAATGCACCACTCAGTTGGCCCTATCAGGAGCCTTTAAAAGTCCATTCCCCTTGGCCTGATAATTCTATTTGTTAGGAGGCTATCCTAAGGAAATAATTACTAATACAGAAAGATATGTGCAAATTTTTCTTTTTTGTGTTAATTTATTATAGTGAATAATTGGAAACGATTAACTGCTATTAATAGATTGGCTACCTATGGTACATTAATTCAATAGAAGACCACGTGGCTGTTAAAAAATCACATTTTCCTAGGATTTTTACTGACATCAGTAAATGCTTGTGTTATAATAAGATAATTGATTGCGCACTTAACCACGTGCATCTCCCCATCCTCAGGAAATTCTATGAAGGGCATTTTATTCATCTAAAACCCCTTATTTTCACATTGAAATTGAGATGAATGTCATGATCGATGGCATCTTCGAATTGGCGAAGCCTGTCGCCCCTACAGGGTCCCTCTACAAGCCAGTAAGAGGCAGAGTGGGGCCCAAACTTTGACCACTTATGCTGTAAGCAGCAGGTCCCAGCTCTGCTGTTTATACAAATATATACACGTAGGGAGGAAATGCACTGGAAGAAGAATCAGCCACGGTTTGGTACTTCTGGGCAGTGGAACTATGGGAAATTGTTTTCTTCTTTGTGCTCTTGGCATGCCAGGTGCCCACCATGAGCCTGACTGATGATCAGGGCACAATGACATCATTACAGAGGGGGCAGGGCCTGGCCCCTGAGCTCGGCCCAAGGGAACTTCCAGTAGAGGTCTGACCCCGGCCCTTTCTCCTCCTGCAGGTACCTCTACAATCGCATGGGCTACTGGAGTGACTGGTCTGTGCCCATCCTCCTGACGACAGCCGCCGCCTTCACTTACATCGCGGGCCTCCTGGTACATGGGGCTGTCTCAGAGGGCAGGTGGCCCTGCTCTCAGGGGAAGGGAGGCTTGGCCTGTGCTGGCTGATGGAGGGGCCCACCCTGTTCTAACGAGGTTGTTCCCTGGACCTCTGGGGCTGCTGCACCTCTGGGCCTTGGTTCCTTCAAGGTTCAGGAGGGCACTTTGCTTTTGCCCCATCTTTGAGTGTTTCCCCCT
>NW_017731482.1:2542849-2547340 GCF_001890085.2 Hipposideros armiger | reverse complement strand
TTCCCTTGCATTTTCTCCTTTATCTTCCCCAACCCCCACTCAGGTAGGCACTCACTCCGCATTTCACATCTCAGGAAACATGCTCTGAGAGGTGAACCTCCCCGATTAGGCAGCAGAGCTGGGATTTGACGGATGGATATGACTTAAATGCGGCCCTTAGCCCTGGCCATCTGCCATTTGGTCCACAGAACCCAGATTCCAGCCACCCCAGGAAGCCCGCCTCTGGCACCTCTGTAAGGCTGGGTTCCAACTTTTTGAGTCCCAGCACCCAAGCCAGGCTCACTGAACAAACAGATGTACCTCCTGTATTTCTATCCCTCCCACTATCATCACAAGCCACTGTCCCCCAGCACAGAAAACCACGCTGACTCAGAGGACAATGGGCTGTCTCTACACCTTCTGGGTGGGTTTTCTCCTTCCAGTCAGATTTGAGATGGTGGTCACATTGTTGGGATTCAGTGCTGTTACTGTGGCTTAAGGACACGGTGGGGGGCAGGGAACCCCACAGCCTTTGATCATTGCAGCAGTGCTGCTGAGCATAATGGTGCCACTACAGCAACTGCAAAACTCAGAATAAAATTTTTAATTGCATCAGGGTTATGGGGAATCAGTTTTATTGCAAGTATTTCCACTAGCAATGAAATATTGCAGTAAGATGCTCTCAGAAACGACCCTTCAGCGATGCTGGCTGTGCCCAGGGCCTGCATGGCAGGGGCAGCAGGGTGCAGAGAGCCTGCATGCTGGGGGGGATTTTCAGGGATGGTTAGGACACTGCTTGGCCTCCTGCCACTGCAGCATGACATCCCAGAAAGAGCACGACCTCTGAGACTGGCGGAATGGGGTTTGGGTCCACATCTGCCCCCTCAATGCTACACGACCAAGCAAACCCTGGGCTTCTGAGCCCCGTTTCCCTGTGTGTAAAATGAAGATGATAACACCTCACCTGGCACATTATGAGTATAAACATGAAGGAAACAGGAAGTGCCTCCCACAGCCCCAGGCACGCGCGGACCCTCTATACACCAGCATCCCTCTCCCCTCACCCTGGGCGGTATGGCACCGTCTGAAAGGCCCCTCCCCAGCTCTCAGCCTTATTACTGTTTCTTATCGGAACATTTATTTCCAGGCCGATAGGCTGGTCTGACAACCCTGCAAAGGAAAACTTCATCCCAGGCAAGAATGAATCTTCCAGCCCCGGTCTCTGCCCTCACTACCTAGAAACTCAATTTAGAGCTTGGTCAGGCATTGGAAGGTTCTCAGAATGCTGCCGAGAGGGTCTAAGAAGGGCACTGCAGGAAGAGAGAGAGAGGGACAAGGGCCTCACTGGCAGATAGAAGTGCTTCGGGTAGGCCGTAGGAAGTCGGTCAGGGCAGGATGTGGTAGCCTTGGCTGGCCCTGTATGGAGAGTGGAGTCGGGGCTTTGGGGTAGAGGTGTGACCTGGGTGTCAGGGCGCCTGCTTGGCAGTGTGGGGAAGGTGAGAGCCAGGGCTTAAGGCGGGGGGCCGGGGCATGGGGTGAGGCCGAGTAGCCAGAAACCAGGCTTCACTTTTGGGGAACCTTGTGCATTGCATTAGAAGTTTGGGAGCCCATCCATCCTCAGAGATCTCTGTCCTGTAAAGGTTCCATCTAGTCTTCCCTCAGAGCTGTGCTTGCTTTCTCTAGGAGGTGGTTGCAAAGACAGCCCCCATGACACATTAGAAGCTAGAACCTTGGAAGTCGGGGCTGAGAGCAAGCCTTGGCAACGGAGCAGGAAACACCCCCCTTGGCTGGCTTGCTGCAGCCTGAAGAGTCACTGGGAGCCTGGCTGGCTGGGTGTAAGGCTGGACTGGGTATTAGGCTTCTGCAGACCTGGCTCCTCAGTCTCTTGTCCCTGCGGGTCTAGGCAAGTCAAAGGTTGCTGGCAGCGCTGGGCAAGACCTTGGATATGACCTGCTGGAGAGCCCCCACCCCCACCCCATTTGCTGGATGTCCTCCCTCCTCGCACCCTCAGGGGGCTGAGCCCTGGGGCTGCACCACCACTGGAGCCCAGCTCCCTCCCACCTTGCCTCCTCCATCCTCCCTTGTTTCTCCTTTGTTCCTAGTCCTCCCTCACTGGGTCTGCTGTCTCCTGCCCCCGTCTCACTGTGATCTCTAGCTGTCTCTGGCTTGTCTTAGTCTGTACCTGTGTCTTTCCTGCTTCGCCCCTTCCCTGCTTTGTTGGCCTCTCTTGCACTCTCCATTTCTTCGCGTCAGTCTCTGTCTCTCCCGCTGCCTCTCTCCCTCTCAGACACACTGGGGACCCTTGGGCTGTCCATTCACACCTGTTCTGACCTCCTGTCTGGTGGCTCTTCCCCCTTCCAGATAGGACTGGTGGTCATCCTGGTGTCCACGGTGGTAGCCATGTCGGCCGTGACCCAGCTGTGGGAGGACGAGTGGGAGGTTCTGCTCATCTCCCTGCAGGTGAGTTGGGGGGCAGCAGCTTCTTCCCCCAAACCCTCAAAACAAAAGCAATGCCTTTTTACCACTCCCATCTCTTCAGACCAAGGCCCAGAGGGAGCAAGGGAGGGTGCTATGGTGCAGAGTCCCTGGACCCCCAGTTTCCTCCAGGAGGACAGAGTTGCCTGCCCCTTGGATAGAGATGGGCCATCAGCATGGTGGTGACCAAAGGGCCTGGCATGGCTGGGAGTCAGCGGTCCCTCCTGTCCCTTCCCACGCACAAGGGCACAGCACCGTTCCTGCACGTGGGGGCCCTGGCTGCCGTCACTGCACTCTCCTGGATCGTGGCAGGACAGTTCGCCCGCACGGAGAGGTCCTGTAAGTATGACTGGGCAGGACCTGCCCCCTTCCATGCCCTTCAAGTGCCAGGCCAGCTTGTCCTGCCCCCACCTAGACTTTACCTGGGCATCCCGGGGATGAGGTGGGGCCCTCGCTTTCAGTGTCGGGCTTTTGTTCAGAGTGGCCCATGGGTTCCATGGAAGGCTGCAGCCTCGGTCAGCCTTGCCTGCTTGCTCTTTTGTGACTCTATGTCTGTGTGTGTGTGTGTGTGAGAGTCAGAGGTCAAGGTCACCTTCCCAGCAAGAATGGGGGCTTCCCATGGCGCAGGGTCCCCTCAGAGCATCCTGGTCAGGACAAGTGGGGGGAAGGGGTCCCACCGCTTGCCCAGGGCTCATGGTTGGGCCTGGCGGGAGCCCAACGCTCACCGGCAGTGCTCACAGCCTGTGTCTGCAGCCTCCCAGATGGCCATCCTCTGCACCTTCTCTGCCGTGGTGTTTGCCCTCTACCTGGCCCCTCTCACCATCTCATCTCCCTGCATAATGGAGAAGAAGGACCTGGGCCCCAAGCCTGCCCTCATCGGCCACCGCGGGGCCCCCATGGTGAGTGCCACCTGAGGGTCCTAACAGACTGGAGTGGAGGGATAGGGTGAGGGCAACAGAGCTGCCATTCTAGGGGGAGATAAGCAGAGACCTATCTCCTTGGCGGACCTTGTAGGGAAATGAATATAATACATGCAATACAATAATAGCAACAATTTTTAGCCCCTTTGGGAAGTATGTGGGAAGGTTTGATGAATAGGCTGGAGAACTTATATGGGATCAAACCCTGAAGACCCCTGAAGGCATCTTGCTAAAAACCATGTAACTTGTATCAAGAGGGTCTTAGGCAGACACTTCCTGGGTTAGGAAGGNTCTGAGCCTCAGATCCCCCCACCAGTATGACAGGGGCCGTAATCCCTGCCAGGCAGGTTTGGCTACAAAAGGGGAGAAAGGGGCACATTTGGGTGGGAGGCGGCCTGGAGGGCCAGCCCCTGACACCATTTGACCCCTTTCCTGCTCTGCTCTTCCAGTGGGAACGCCTCTGGTTCTTGCTCCTCACAGTCACCTTCGGCCTCACACTCACCTGGCTCTACTTCTGGTGGGAAGTCCACAATGACTACGATGAATTTAACTGGTGAGTGGGAGAGGGCTGGGCCTGGGACAGGCCCTGGGTCCCAAGGTCCAGGGACCGGGACGGGGGGGCTTGGGTTGGAGCCCCTCTCCCAGGCTGGCTCCCAGAGCTCTGCCGCCAGCTCTCTGTGGCCTTGGGGGCAGGGTCCTCTGGAAAGAACAAAGCCTAGCAGAAGCTGAGCCCAGCTGGGAGGAACAGGGAACTCCTTGCTGGGGCTGCTGTCCTGGAAAATGGGAGTGGAAGGCTGGGACAGGGCTCAGCCGGGGTCTGGGGCCGCTGGTCCTCTTGGTACACAGGAACTCCAAAGCCCAGAGAGACCAAGGCCTTGGCAGAGGAGGTGGCCCTGAGCTGGGCCTTGGGCGGGGCGGGCAGAGGCTATGGTTCTGGGACAGCTCAGGCTCTTTGTGAGCGCCAGCCGCAGGTCCAAGGGCAGGGCTGTCGGAGTACAATACCTGGGTACAGGAGAGCACTTGTTTCTATCTCACCCCCACCTCCATTGCCTGCCTTTGTCAAACGGTGAGAGGCCATGGGAGGAGAAGAACCTGGGGTTCTTGTGGGAACTCCTCT
>NW_017731482.1:2529301-2539634 GCF_001890085.2 Hipposideros armiger | reverse complement strand
TTTCCTTTTTCTTTAAACACAAGCCTACTTACATCCTCCATTCTGCACCTTAACAAAACTCTTGGAGCACCTTTCCCTCAGTACACTGAGAGCTTCCCATCGACGTCCAGCCCCTGCTGCTGTCCCCTGTCCCCTGATCTAATCCCTGGGTCCTGAGGAGCCAGCCCCTGTTGATGGGCCTGATGACATCCCAGCTGCTTTCAGTTCAGTGCTGGGACAATGTGCCCTGGGTGGGGAATTCTGAGTAAAGAGTGTGTACTTCTATAATTGGGATAGTTCTTGCCAAATTGCCTCCTTGCCACCAAGTGCCATCAGTTCGTGCTCCGTTGCTAATCTATAATTGTGCTTATAAATCACCCTTGCCCATAAAGTGTTTGCAGATTTCTCGACTTGTGACAATCAATGGGTGAAAAATGGCACCTCCGTGTAGTTTTGATTTGCATTTCCCTGATGATGAGTTTGATTCAGTCTTTCACGTGCTTATGTCATTTGCACTTTCTTTTTTATAAACTGTCTTTTCAGATCTTTTCCCCTTTTTGTTTATGCATTTGCAGGAGCTCTTTATAGATTTAGAAAATTGGCCCTTTGGCTGATGAACTGCACATAATTCTTTCTAGTTTGTCACTCATCATTTGACTTTGCTTGTTGTGTTTTTGCCATAGGAATCGTTTTTATTCTTAGGAATGTGAATCTGTCATCTCTTTTTTATGGCTCCTGGATTTTGTGTCAAAAAAGTCTTTCCCATTCCAAGATTATAAAAAACTTGGTAGCATTTGGTAATTATATGTTTCTACTTTTTTTTAACATTGACATTTTTTACTTTTTTCAAAGTTATTTTGAGGTATTAATGTGATCTTACTTTGTTCTCGTTAGATGGCTTCCCACTGTTTACAACTCTCTGTTGAGGAATCCATCCTTTGCCCTCTAGTTTGAGATGCCACTTTTATTATATTCTAATTTTTCATGTATTTAGATCTGTTTCTGAGCTTTTTATTTACTTACATTTATCTCTCTGGCCTTATACCAGTATCATACTGCTTTAAATAGTGCAGTTTTGGACTATGTTTTTTGTGGGGTTTTTTTTTTTCTTAGCTGAGCCATCCTGCCACCTGTTGGCAGCTCAGTGGCAACTCAGCTCGGGCTGGGCATCCAAACCACTGTTGCTCAGAGCTCACATTCTTGAGCGAGCTCTTAACCAACTGAGCCACTCGGCCGGCCCTGGACTATGTTTTAATCAAGATCTTTATTTTGAGAGTCTCTGGTTCCCCAGAGTCCGAGTAGGGAAGGCTGGAGGACAGAGGTGCCCAGGACACGTCCGGCGCTGTGCTCGTCACAACAGCCATGACCATCCTTACTGGGCACTGACTCTATGTGTCAGGCACTTCACATCATACTTCATTTATTCCTTGTAATAATCCTATTTATCTGATATTATACCCACTTAAAAAAATTATACCNTCTCTCCAGTCTCTGCAGGGCTGTGTGGTGCTGAGGGCATGGCTGGACTCGGGGACCTCGAAGCAGAGCCAAGACCACAGGGGTGTCTCGGGCCAGAGCTTAGCCAGATGAAAGGGGCCGTGCCAGACAGGCATCACATGGGGAGAGGGCTGCCTTCCAGGCAGACCAGACAACCTAGAAAGAATCCACACATATCTGAGGACTTGCTGTGTGCTGAACGAACGTGGGAGTTATTGCAAATATCACAAACGGTGTAGGGACAGCGGAAGTATCCATCGGTGCGAGTAAAATTAGATCTCTGCCTCTTACCTCAAACCAAAATAAATCCCAGATGGATTAAAATGTGTCTTTTTTCTATTTTTAAACTTTTTTCTATTTAGGAAGCACACATTTGTTGAGAAAATTCAAACAACTTGGAAAGATGTAAAGTAAAAGAAATTCTAATCTTAATGCTTTAGCGGTAAGACTTTCAATCTTCTCCCCCCACACACGCAGACAGCCACTTGGAGCTATAGACAAATGGATATAGATATTAGGTTGCTGCAAAAGTCATGACGTATTTTTTTCTATGTTTTTCCTTGCAAAAAGGTGTCATGACTTTTCCAACAACCCAGTAGATGGGTTAGAGATTTAAATGTAAACAATGAAGCTGGGAAATGACCAGTATAAAATATGACTTAGATATGTAATCTTGGGTTACATTCCTTAAACAGGACGCCAAAGGCAAAACCTACAAAGGAAAAGATAGATGTGACTGCATAAAAATTTAAATTTTTATACAAAAAGCATGACAGGTAAAATTAAAGTCAAATGATAAGATAAGAAAAAATATACCATATACATGAAACTTAACACTCTTATGTAGAGAAAGCTTTTATAAGCCCATAAGAAAAGAAGCCAGTTCGCCCAAACAAAACCTCCTGGCTCTGTGCCTTTGCACCTTCCACTCTCTCCCTTTGCCTGGATCAAGTCTCCCTAACCTTGTCATCCCAGCAAGCCCGTTTCTTTCAGCTTTGTTGCAGGCATCCCCTCTTCCCAGAAGCCCTCTAGACCTTCCTCCTCCCATAACCAGCAGTGTGCTCTAAGCAGCCGGTGCATTCCTGTTTGTCACGCTCACTCCTAGGAACGGACCTGCCCATTGGCTGGTCAGTCATCAGTGCAGGTTGCTCAGAGTGGAGTCCAGGCCTGATTTATATCCCAGGGTCAGCACAGGTGTGTTGAATGACTGGAAGAAAGCCCACAGGTGTGGAGGACATGGAGGGGAGACTCTGGAATTCAGTTTGGTATGGGATGTGAGGTAGGGGCCTAATTATATTTTTTACCAAATGGATGTCCAGATGTCCCAGCCCCTTCTGTTGGATTCTTTGTTATTTCTATACCAGTTTNTCAGGCCCATTGCTAAAGGGAAGACAGTTGAACTGGGTTGAAATGGAGAGAGGAAGCCATCAACGTAAGAGACCTGCTTCTCCACCGATGCACCTGTGACCCCGCAGTGGACCCTCCCCTGGAGAGGGCTTTCTCCAGAGCCAGGCTTCCTTGGCCCCTTGGCAGCTGTGAGAGCGGACCGATTCTATCTTCTCTGTGCCGGTTTGCTCCTCTTGTCCCCTGCGATAGAGTACCTGAGCGTCAGCCCTGAGGAGGGCCCTGTGAAGCAGGATTTAGCACGTGTGAAGCGCACAGCTAGGAGCCTGGTAGACATCCCTGTCATCTTGGGCAGACGCGCCCCCTTCTCAGGTCCAGGGCTTCCTCTCCTTGAATCTTGGTTCTCAATCAGAGGCAGTATAACTCCTCACCCCCAGGGGGCGTGTGGGGACTTGGTGAGAGCTTTGCTTAGTTGTCGCAATGATTGGAGAATTCCACGGTGCCGTTACATTTTAGGGTAGTCAAGGTGGCCTCACAAAGCAACTATTAAAAGGAGGTGTTGCGACTGATGGGACTGTGAGTTCTCCCTAAGTTCTCCCCCAGTGTATGTGGTGGCATTATTGTGCTCCTTTTCTAGATAAGATTCAGAGACCTGTGCCCCTGAGCTAGACCCTGAAGCCCTCCCACCATACCGCATGCTGGTCCCGGCACCTCCTGGAGGCAACCTGCTGGAAAGGCCATGGCTCTGAAATTGGAGGGATGGGGATTTGGGGTCCAGGGTTGTCATATGCTGCCTGTGTGTCTCAGGGGTCACCTGTCCCCTTTGAGCCTCATGCTGGTCTGTAGTGAGGATAATTAGCAGCACAGCCTTCCCAGGCAGCAGGACCCAATATTACAGCTCCTCTTTTCTCCATGACCCAGATACCCACCCACCTGCCCTGGAGGCCAGGGAACATGAGGGGGTGCTGAGGTGGGGGAGGAGGGGGCAGGGGAAGGGGCGAGGTGGCCCAGCATGGATGATTTTTTCAGTAGAAAAATTTGAAACAATCACAGGAATGGAAAGAGAGAGTAGTATAATGAAGAACAGCATAAGGAATCCAATACCACTTTCAACATCTGTCAGCGTTTTGCCATTCTTATTTCATCTATCTACCTACTTTTCTTTTTCTGCTGTAACAGTTTAAAGCAAATCTCAGCCATCGGATCATTTTACCCATACATACTTCAGGATGTATCTCTAACATATAAGGACTTTCTTAAAACATAACCACAATGACAAGGCTTTTATCACACTCAGCCAAATTAATAATTCCTTAATATTCTCTCATATTGAATCCATGTTCAGTTTTCCTTTCTCATCTCAGAAATATCTTTTTACAGTTGAGTTATTAAAAATCAGGATCCAAACAGAGCCCACACAGTGCCCTGATTAACGTGTCTTCTAAGTATCTTTTAGACGGTAACAACCCTGCCTCCCTTTTTTTTTTTCCCCTGTATGCTGTTTTTTTGTTGAAGAAACCACCACTTGCCCTATAGAATTTCACACTTTGTGCATCTGGCTGATTGCATTCTTGTGTCTTTTGAGGGGCTGGCAAAGGTATCTGGCACGGCTCCTCCATGTGTCACTGTGACTGCACGTGTATCTGTGTCTATACCGGTGTGTATCTGCCCATAGGTCCTCAGAACACCCTCCGTGTGGGAGGTTCTGACTCGGGGTCTACACACCTGTGGTAAGCCCAAGTGCACTTCTCTGTCTTGGGTATGTCGTTCCGTGTGCCCTGGTGTGTGTGTGCACGCACGCACATTCACGTGCACACTTTAATATTTGGTCAGACTAACCCTTGGACTAAGCCTGGACTCTTAACCACAGTGGCCTGCCCACCTGAGTTTGTGCCTCCCCCGCCGTCCCCACGCGCACACACACACTCCTGATAGCAGAACCACATGTGGGCTTAGGCTTGAGGCAGTGGGAGCCCTGAGCTAGGGATTAAGAAGGCACCCTGAATTCTGCATGCTTCTCAGAGTCCTCCTGGAGTCCCAAGGCTGGCCAGAGAAGGCCCACTTTCCATGGCTCTCTCTAGGAGGCCAGTACCTAACCCAGGGAGACTTGAGTTGACAGAAGCTTCTAGAAAGAGACTTTGCCCCTTCCAACACTTCCTCTGTGTCTACCCCCAGTCTGCCTTCTGCAGCCCCAGCCCAGGCAGGAGGAAGCAAAGGTACCTTGGGTGGTCACTCATGGGAGGCCTGGCCAATGGACAGAGATGAGATGGGTGGGAACTCCATGGAGTCTACACCTCTCTCTAGATGCCTCTTTGTCCCGTTCCACCTCTAGGTGGGACCTCGCACAGCCCACCTGACTGGGAGTCAGGTAGCATGTTCCCTAAGGCTGCTCTGAACTAGGGAATTGGGAAGAAAGGGAACTCATGTTAGGGAGACTGCGGACGTCTGTTCTCTCACCTATGACAACATTAGCTCATTTTACAGCTAAAGAAACTGAGGTTCCTAAAAGAGGTGACGGCCCAGGTCAGTGACCCGGAAATGGAATTGCTGCTTCTTAGCCCCAAAGACCTTGCTTGCCATGCCAGGCTGCCTCCCCAGAGGAGGGGTGTGTGTTACATGTTGGGGAGCAGCATAGCCAGAGGGAGACAGGATGGGAATGAGCATGTCTTGGGAATGAGATCAGCCATGGGGACCCCACCCCTTCACTGTCAGGAGTCCTCCCTCCCTGTCTTCTGGATCCTAGCCCAATCCTTGGTATGGTGCTGACCCCCAGCGGCAGCAAGGGGTATGACAGGGTCCTCAGACCAGACAGAACTAGGGAACTTAGCACAGCAGCTCTCCCGTTTGGAAGGACCCTCAAGTGAAGTGAATACACACTCCCAAGGGGGAAAATGCAGAAACTGAGGTCCGTAGGAAAAAGAGATGCACCCAAGGTCACAAAGCTGGTTCATGGCAGAATCAGGGCTAGAACCAGAATCTTCTGACGTATATGCTGTAGGGCTTGCAGCTGCCATTTCTTAAGCACTTATTGTATATCAGACAACATGCTAAAGGCTTTTGATCCATGCAACAGTCCAGAGGCGGTCTTGTCATGTCTGTATAGATGAAGAAACTGGTTAACCCTTTGAAACTCTGCTGTCCTATCTACCCTGTCCTCTCCCTCCAGGATCTCCACCTGGACTCAGGGTAGAACAAGGGGAAAACAGCATTCAGCCCCAGCCCGAGACTGCCATAAGGCAGAGGACTGTAAAAAAAAGCCCTCCCACCCCACATTTATATACAGTAACACTAACCACCCCTGCCGCCCCTCTCCCTAACAAATGCTGTAAGGCAGGCATGATTTAACCTCTGAGGAAACTGAGCTTCCGAGACGCTGTGTGGGTGCCCGGGTCACGAAGCTACTGTTTGGAGGAGTTGGAATTAGAACCAGACCCACATGGAAGATTTTCCATTGGCTGGGGAGGTGTCCGTCAGCTGAAGCTCAGCTTCTCCCTCACCACCTCCTTTTCCCCACAGCTGGCCCCAGAGCACACGCTGATGTCCTTCCGGAAAGCCCTAGAGCAGAAGCTGTATGGGTTACAAGTTGATGTCACAATCAGGTATGTGTTTGGGTTGAGAGGACGGCACCACTTCCCATCCGCACTGCATCCACATCCGGGTTTCTGCTGGAGAAACCTCAGGTCCTTGGGGTGGGAGGGCAGAGGCTTGGATTATCCACTGCACGACAGGCATCCCTGTTCATGAAAATAAAGCTCGTGTCAAACTCCAGGTTATAAAATAGAGGAAAGAACAGATGTTCTTGGTTCCAGCAGGGTTGGTGGGTTGAGACCTGGAGTCCTGCCACAGATCCGTTTGAAGAGAAGACTAGATCTGTGTGGCTCAGAAAGATGGAGCTCAAACACTCTGATAAGGGAAATACACGCCTTGAAGAGCAATCAAGACATTCACTGTGATGTCAGTTATATTTTAAAAGACCACATGAAATGATTTATACATTTTCTGCGTGTAGATATATGTGTGTATTAGTGTAAAGGGCAGGAAGAATCCACACCAATCTAATAGATTATCTCTGAAAAGGGGAGAGGGGCAGGGCTGCCATGTATAGTTAGTTGTACAGGTTGTGCACTGAACAAGGGCCCCACATAGGTGAGGACACTTTCCCAGTGTAGACATCATAGAAATATATTTATCAAAGCTTTCTAGTAGATGGTGGTAAAATACCCTGAGGAAGGGGGGCACAGGTGCCTTTTACTGTTTCACACTAAGGCACCATATAGGCTATTGGCAGCTGCAGTGGAGTACACCAGGATGGTGGTAGGGTAAAAATTTGTGAAACTGCATTTGCACTGTTCTCATTATGGCATCACATGGACTGGGTTCTTAGCCAGGTTCCACTGCTTACTGGCTTGCGGATCTTGAGCTAGGCACTTTCCTCTTGCAGCCTCAGTGTCCCCATTATCAAATGAGGTAGCACTTACCTTCCAAGGTTGCTAAGAAAACAGGCCCAGCCCTCCCTCCTCAGCAGTCCCCACCCCCATCTGACCCTCAGAGGAAGCTTGATGGAGTCACCCACCAGTGCACTGCCCTCCCTGTGCAGACGGGGAACCTGAGGCCGAGAGGGGCGGAACCTGCCTGGGTCCCAGGGTGGGTTGGTATAAGTGGGTGGGAGGAGGTGTGTCGGGGAGGGTGATTATTGTGGGCAGGTGAGGGACCTGGATGGGCAGCGACTCAGTGGCCCCACCTTCCCACAGCCTGGACGGCGTGCCCTTCCTCATGCATGACGCCACCCTGCAGCGTACCACCAACGTGGAGGAGGAATTCCCAGAGCTCGCCCGCAGGCCTGCCTCCATGCTCAACTGGACTGTCCTGCAGAGGCTCAACGCTGGCCAGTGGTTCCTGAAGGTCTGACCCAGCCCTAGGCATGGAAAGCATGGGCGGGGACCCCATGGAGTGAGAGGGCCAGGGCGGCCATCAGCTCAGGTGACCCCCACTCCCCGAGCCTCCCTCACAGCCAGGCTGCTTAGCAGCCTCCTTGGGCTCCTGCCACTGTAGCCCTAATATCATGGTTGTCACTGCTTGTGCTGGTTCTGTCTCCCCCACCAGAAAAAGTTGATGGTGACAACAGTCAACAGTTAAAATTGTCAACTCTTTAAAACTCTAAAGGGAGGTTGGTTCTCTGGTCTGAAATGCTACTAAAGGAGAACTGTGCTGGGATCTGGGATAGGTTCCAGACAAATAATTCTTTTGGTAAACAGGGTGTGGGGCAGAGGTTAGGGTTGGGGTCTCCTAGAGCCCCACAGGGCCGCAGCCATCAAGCTGCCTGACACGCACACACCAGTAGACACGGGCAGCTCAGGGGTCTCCACGCTTAATAGCCAGGAAGGCACATGGAGGCCCCCAAAGGGCTGGTGAGGCAGCCATGTGTGTCCTTGTCTCTGCCAGACGGACCCCTTCTGGACGGCCAGCTCCCTGTCACCCTCCGACCACAGGGAGGTCCAGAACCAGTCCATCTGCAGCCTAGTGGAGCTCCTGGAGTTGGCCAAGGGCAATGCCACACTGCTGCTCAGCCTGCGTGACCCTCCACGGGAGCACCCCTACCATGGCAGCTTCCTTAACGTCACCCTGGAGGCCTTGCTGCGCGCAGGCTTTCCCCAGCACCAGGTGAGGCCTGGCGGCCCTGTCCAGGAGCCCCCCCGCCCCGCCCCAGTAGCCCAGGCCTGGCTGGAGCAGGACTCCAGCAGAAACTCAGTGTCCCCTCTCCAGAGCTCAGCTTCCAGATTTGTAAAATGGGGGTAGCATGCCCCTCCCCTCTCCGGCAGGGTCATTGTGGCAACAGGAGAGGAACAAGCAAGTCCTTTAAAATGTACAAAGGGCAGACGCGGGTCCAGGTTCTTCCGGACAGTTATTTCCACGAAGCATTGCCCACATTCTTGTTGTGTAATGTTTGCAGATTAGAGGAATCCTATGCCAACTTGTGACGCAAGCTAGATGCTGGTGGCCACGTGCAGAATAACTGACGTTTGGGTCATCAGTCTTGTCATGACGGGTCTAGAGGGGAAGCTCCCTGGCTTGTTGCCAAAGCAATTCACAGCCATGGCTAGGACCAAGTCTTCCTCTGGGGATGATGATTACACGTCAGCTCTCACCGTGTGCCAGGTCCCGTCTCTTTTAAACCTTCCAGGTGCTCTAAGGAGGGATAGACACTCTAACCCCATTTGACAGATGAGAAATCTGAGGCCACCCACCCCCTCTCCACCTGCAGGTCATGTGGCTCCCTAATAGGCAGAGGCGCTTCGTGCGGAAGGTGGCTCCTGGTTTCCAGCAGACATCAGGCTCCAAGGAGGCAATGACCAGCCTGCAGAGAGGCCACATCCAGTGGCTGAACCTGCGCTACACTCAGGTGTCCCACCAGGAGCTCAGGTGCCCGTCCCACCCGCCCCAGCTCACCCAGAGCTGTCACACGCACACGCACACGCACACATCTGGGCACAGGAGCCCCTGGTTCAGAGCAGAGGTCCAGGGCATTAGGCAGACCTGGGTTTGTTCCTGAGCTTGGCCTTCCGGGAGTGGAGAATCCTTCCTCTAGGGACAGCTGTGAGGATGGCATTAAGTTGTGAAGGGGACAGACTTTCCAGACTTCCCCCACTGGGCCAGAGGCCCAGATCTGCATACCAACCAGCCTGTTGCCTGCTCCACAGGGACTATGCATCCTGGAACCTGAGTGTGAACCTCTACACGGTCAACGCGCCATGGCTCTTCTCCCTGTTGTGGTGCGCGGGGGTTCCCTCCGTCACCTCGGACAACTCCCACGCCCTGTCCCAGGTGCCTTCCCCCCTCTGGATCATGGTGAGTTGGACTACTGGGGGGCAGAGTACACCTGGGGGGAGCAGACAGCTGCCTGTGGCACGCAGGAGCGGGGCAGGCTCCACACTTTGGGCTCTCTGGTGAGGTCTCAGGGTAGGGGGAGTACATGGAGGGGTACAGGCTTGAGGCACGAGGAGCATTTTCAGGACCTCTGGGGTCTGCACTAAGGTGCTGGGAGGTGGGAGGAACCTGGGTCTGACCCACAGGGAGAAAACATCACTTAAGACCCCTGGAGAACGAGTACACAACTTCTTAGGTTTTTTGGTTTGGGGTGATGTTTATTATATTTTGTTTTAAAGGAAGGGAAGGCATTAGAAAAAGGGTAATAGGACAAGAATGGGGAACAATTACATTTTCTCAAGAGATTACAACAAATTGAACCAGTTTTCAATTGATTGACTAAGCACCTGCAGACAGGCCTGAATTCTGGTCCCAGCTCTCCCACTGGGGGCATTGGGAGCCCTTGACTTCTTCCTGTGCTCCCACTGCTGGCCATCTGAGGAGGTGCAAGGCAGATGGAGGGTCTCGTTATGGCTAAGACGGTGCCAGGGTCAGTGAAGCAGATCCAGGTTATGGACAGTCCGGTCCATCACGCCCATTGTCCTTTCAAACTTCCAAAGGCTCAGCTCAGAATGAGAAGCAGTAACAC
>NW_017731482.1:2515764-2527896 GCF_001890085.2 Hipposideros armiger | reverse complement strand
CCCATACACACAGCCTCCCCCACTTGTCCCTAGGGAGGGTCTCACAATGTCCTAGATGTGCCTGGCTGTAGAGACCCTGGCCTGACACTTTCCTCCTGGGGTTAATGTTAATTTCCAAGATGAGACCTGGGTCTCAGGGATGCACGTCCCCCTTGGTCAAGTGCCTTGGGACCCTCCTGGGTCAGGGGGCTTCCCTGACCTGCTTCTAGGAGAAACTCAGTGCTCCATGGCTGTGGGACTGATCTCAGTGAAGGGTATCTTCCCCAGTCCTTCCCCTGTTCTCTCAGCCGGCAGACATCCACATTGCTGGTGGGTGCTGTGCTGCGCCTGCAGCAAGGAGTCAGGCCTTGGCACACACAGCCCCATATGCTGGGGAGGCCACCCCGTGACGGCCCAGATGCTGGCACAGACATGCTGGGCCTGCTCAACATACAACCAGGGCGGTATCGCTGTCTTCCTGGAGGTCGAGAGGCCTGATGGAGAGGGGGAGCCTGGGGGAGAAGATCATTTCCCTGTGGGCCTCATCCTTCCACTCGTTCACTCACCAGGTATTTAGGGGACAACAAGCAGGTACTGAGGTTGGGTGTCAGGGACACTGTGGTGAATAAGAGACCGAATCGCTGCCCTCAAGGACATGTAGGGCACCAGCCCAGCCAAAAAGCAGGCTGCCTTCCCCTCTGCCTGCTTTCCCCTTGTCTGTCTGCGGTGTTCGGCCACCCATCTGCCTGTCCATCTGTCTGTCAATTTCTGCTGTGCTGACCCCATCTGGAAACAAGTGATTTCTTGTGGAGTCTGGGCTCCCTCCATCCAACCCAGCAGGGCTCAGGGCCCTGGGGAGTTGGGTTCTTGTTTCCAAGCTGACCCCTGCTTCTCTTGGTGGGAGTTGGATTGGGGCGGCGGGAGAAGTGGTCCAGTGAATCCTTCTGTCCAGGTCACAGAAAAAGTTTCAAGTTCAGGAGCCAGGGATTTGGGGCTAATTCAGAGGAACTACAACAGGAAAACTAGTGCCTGGCTCTGCCTGGCTTCTGCATGCCCTGTGCAGCCCCACCTCTCAGCCCACTTAATTTTACACCTTAACCCCCACCCTCTGGCCTGGCCCCTGCCTCGGCCATCAGAGGGATTAACTCTCCAGCGTGCCTCTTGTTAGGGAGTATGCACCCCACTCTTCTAGGGTTGTAGGTACAGAGTAGCAGCAGACCCCACCCCAAGTCACTGTAATGCTCTTGCCTCTGAATCTGTGAAGACCAGTTCAGAGCCAAGCCCCCTGCCATCTCCCCTCACCTCCATGCTTTCCTTCACTTCCTCTCTGGGATTTTCCTCTGGCTCTGCTCAGCCTGGTCTTGATGGTGGAGCTGTAGGAGACATGAGCTGGGACTCCCCAAGATTGGTGTGTACCCAGGGCAGGTCATCAGTCATGCCTGCTAAGCCATCCCCCACCCCAAATTTATCCCAACCAAAGAGAGTCAGGTACGTAACTGGGGGCACCTGAGACAGAACTAACCAACCCCAAAACATCTTCCTGGGCAAGGGGAGTTGACTTGGGTTCTGGACGTAAGATGGAGGCAGGAGAACCCTGGCTGAGAGTTAGCGGGCTCTGTCTGATTCAAGCCCCAGCTCTGCCCATCGCTGGGCCTCAATCTTCCCATCTGTATAGTCAGACAAGAGTCCTACTGGTCTCTCAGGCCAAATCCAGAGAGGCTCTGGAAGTGGCAGGTCCCTGCTCCAGGGAAGGGTGGGGAAGGACCCAATGCTCACGGGGCCATCTCTGCAGGTGGCGCCTGGGTGGCATACGAAGCTACAACCCTGAGCAGATCATGCTGAGTGCAGCGGTGCGCCGGGCCAGCCGGGATGTCAGCATAATGAAGGAGAAGCTCATCTTCGCAGGTACGTAGCCACACACCGGCCGAGACAGGCACGGGCTTAGTGCTCTGCACCCACCCCACTCGTGCACGTGGATGTGTGCACACAGCACACACAGGCAGGGACACGGCGCGGATATACAGACACCCACACACATACACACGGAGGCACACCCTGCACATGCAGTCATCAAGTCCAGATCCTGCAGCTCCCTGTCAGCTCTCTGGATGGGGGGCAGGGGTGGCGTGAAGGGAGGAGTCTGCTTTGAAGGCCCATCCCCCTTTGCCTTGTTCAAACAGGGACCCCAGATACTGATTTCACCCGTTGTTGCCAGCCCCAGCCTGATGGAGGAGGCAGCTATATAAGCAAATACATGGAAAACTGGATGTCACTAGAGCTTGAACAGATGGGGGTACTGAACCAGAGTGGGGTACAAAGAAGGAGAGAGTGGTCAGAGCTCCCTGGGGCAATGAGGAAAATTCTGGAACCCACTTTGCAAGGAGGTGACATAGCTGAAATGGAAACGATGGGTAGGACAGGCCTGGGTGATGGGTTTGAGGTCAGGGCTGGGTGCAGACGGAAGGAAAGGCATTCCAGGCAGAGCAGCATGTTTTCAGAGGCAATGAGGGAACACTGCTTGCAAGGTACCAAGAACCAGATATCATTCCATACATCTTGTGGTGGGGAGGGGGGCCTCGGGCTTCATTCTGAAAGCAGAGGAGGGTTGTGAGCAGATTCGTCTTTGACCACGTTTGCAGTAGGGCTATAACAAAGTATCAGTAAGTGTGTGGCTTAAACAACAGAAATTTACTATCTCATAGTTCTGGAGTCTGGGAAGTCCAAGATCAAGGTATCAGCCGGGATGTGAGGAAAGGATCTGGTCCAGTCCTTTCCCCTTGGCTTACAGACGTTCACACGGCATTCTCCCAGTATGCATCTCAGTAATTCCAGTGATAGATGTGGGCATGGAAACAAAGGAGAGAGAGTATTTAGGAGCCAGATGGACTTGGATTCAAATCCCAGTTCTATCCCTAACTAGCTGTGGGAACCAGAATACACTGTCTAACCTCCCTCAGCATCAGACTCCTCATCTGTAATGGGATAGCACCCCCTTACACGGTACTTGTCAGGGTTAGCCCATGCCTGGCCCAGAGGCATGCTTGGTAAACACTGCATGAAAAGCCCAAAGCGGGTGACTATGGTTTTGGTGGGGCTGGCTCCAAGGATCAAGGATAGTGTAAACATCTACTCATTCACTCCTCCACTTATTCCTCCAAGAGATGAATACCAGGTGCTGTTTTAGGTGCTTAGGATAGAGATTCTTGCCTGTGGGGCACTTACCTTCCTCCCACCTTTACTCGAAAACCCTCCTCCAGGGAGCCTCCCCTGAGCACTGAAGCTTGGTCGAGTGCCTCCCCAAGTCCCACAGCCCTCTGGCCACACTGGGGAACTCCTGGAAGGGGGAGGTCAGTCCACGACACCCAGGATCCCCAGGCCCCTTCACTGTGCGTAGCCCAGAGAAGTCAGAAGGGGCAGGTGGAATGAATGGAAGGCAGGAGCTCAGCCCCTAGGTCTGGCAGGTTCTGCCCATCCAGAACCACCCCCCAACAGCACCAAAGGCCATTCACTGAGCACCTCGGGCTCTAAGGAGTCAGCCACAGTCTTCACCCCATGCCCGCTCCAGGTTGAGGGGTCCTCTCCAGAGACCCTCAACCGCATCAAGCCACCCTGCATCCCCTCAGGGTGGGCTCAGCTCCACTCAGCTGACCTTTCCTGAGCCAGGTACTGGGGACATACATGCCCAGACCTTGCCCCTATCCTTGAAGTGCTCCAGATGGTGGGGCCACAGACAGGGACAGTATAGGATGTGATGGGGCAGGGTCTGCAGTGGCCATGAGGAGGCCCCATCCCAGCCTGGGGGGAACCAGGGGAGGCTTTCAGGAGGCTGCAGTAAGAGATGATAAGAGGTCAGCCAGATTTTAAGAAAAGGAGGTGTTGATGGGGAGGTCACTCCCAAGAGAGGGACCAGGATGGCAAAGGCCCTGAGGAAAGTAAATACTGTGTGCCAAGCTCAGGAGGATGCAGATGGTTTTCTGTGGCTAGAAGGTGGAGTTCCAGGGGAGACTTGACACCAAGGAGGGCCTGGAATACCAACTTCAATACCAAACCGGAGCCCAGTGGTTTCCTCAGCCTCCAAGTACCTGCGTCACTGCAGGGCACCCTTTCCCTGGCTTATGCCAGCTATATCCTTGTCAACACGTTTCCTGCCCCTACTAACATTCTCCCTCCCTCTGGCCCAACAGAGATCAGCGATGGCATAGAAGTCTCCGATGAGCTCTCTGTATGTTCAGACAGCAGTTATGACACGTATGCCAACAGCGCCACCACCCCTGTGGACCCCCGAGGGATTGGCAGCCATGCCAAGACTCTCACAGACCAAAGTGGCCGTTAGCTGAAGACCTGTCTTCCCAGGCTGTGCCTAACATGGAGACCAGGGAACCCAGGAGAGCTGGCAGAAGCGTGTCTGGACTCGGAGTGCTCTGGGAGCTGGCTCCACAGTCTCCTCATCGGCTCCAATCCCTTGTCCACCACGGACTATCTTGGAGGGGGCACTCCTCTCCCCGGAGGCCCAGTAGGGCCAGGACTCTCGCCTCTCAGATGCCCCTGCAGGCCTGGGGCTCCTTCTGGGAAATAGGGGATCTGGTCCTCCTCTGAAACCCTCCCTCCCATCCTGGTCTGGAAGCTCTGACGGGTCGCTGGGCCATGCCCTGCCCCCATGGCAATGAAGGCTGTGGATGCCTATGTATGACTGTCCTGTCTGCTGTGAGGCAGCTGATTTCTCCTGTCTCAAGGGCCTATGCTAGGCCTCTGCCCCCAGCAGCTCTGCTCCTCACGTCAGTCTCAAAGCACAAGGAGGTTCAGCTCAGGAGGAAAGCCTGCTGAGATACTCCTCCCGACCAGCCTCTCAGCCTCCCACTACTGCTGACCCTGCCCCAGGAGAAGGCCTGAGCCATGTCGCCTAGGAGCAGCTGGAGATGGCCAGAAGAGCATGCCCAGGTGTCCAGCAGACCTCTGGGGCAGAGAGTCCAGAGGCCCAGGAGATCCACAGACTGATACAACCTCAGTTCTCACATCACTGGCCACCTGGGAAAGTGTTCTGGGTATGGTCAAGGGTGGGTGTGTGGCCAAGGAGGCCTGCAATGGAGGGAGCCTGAGGAGCCTTGGCCAGCGATTAAAGCTGCCATGTTGACACATGTCATCTCTGAATTGTCAGTGGGAGGGTGTGAACAGAGCTTGCTAGGTTTAGAATTCAGGCTTGTCCCCATGATTTGGGGAAGGTTCCTGGCCCGATGTAGGAATGGACGATGGGACTAGCAGGTCCCCTCATAGCCACATGGAGGCTTTCTGAGCTCCCTGACCTACAGAGAGACGGACAGGCCTTCAGCTGGGAGATGATGCCTTCCCCCCATGGCGGAGGTTTGGCTTGGACTTCTCAAAGCTTTGGACCTGGCCAAAGAGGCCCCACCCCATTCCTGGCACAGTGGGGTACCTGGGCTGAAAACCCAAATACAGCCCCTGGAACCACAGAAGTCTCTTCCTGTCTTTCAGTCCTTGGACCTCTGCCCACATTGGAGTCAGGGCAGGTCTACAACTCCCATCTTTGTTTTAAGAGTCTGTGTGGTCTTGGGTGTGTCTTAAGGGGGAAGGGCAGCGGCAGAAGCTCAACCCTAGCACCAGCCTGCATTAAATAAATGCCGCGCTCTCTGGGAGCCAAGGGATGTGCCTCTTCTCCAAACAGGTCTTCTGGGTAGAATTATTGGGGTCTGAGTAATTATGGCATCCTCTTGGAGGAAAGGAAGAGAAACCCCTCCCAAATGTTGGAACCCAGATTGGGCCCCCCATATTAACCTCCAGGACTGTGATGGATTCACCCCTCTTTTCCCCCTACTGAGAATCTGCCAAGTGCTTCCCTTCCTAGGGCAGAGATCAGCTCCCTGGGCACAAGGGAGTATGAATGAAACCTGGAACAGCTGAATTAGGGGTGGGGTTCTTTGCCCTACTAAAAATGCCCCAGCAACCTCCTCTCCAGCCTTTGGCAGGCCCTTCAGGAAAATGGATTTGACCTTTCATGCCAGACCTTTCCTGTCCAGTCATCACTTCTGGCCAATATGTCCCAGGCTCCTGGTCAGACCTGGGCAAGTTGAATCTGGAGTCTTCAGGAAGGGATAGAGGGAGCTAGGAGTTCTAAGTGGAATGGTCCTGGCTCCTGTCCCTTGACCTGCGGGGTTACTGAGAACCCCTCATTCCTGATGTCCTCCCCTTGTCTGCAAAGGACAGCCTGACTGCCCACTCACAGGGAAACAGGAGACAGGTCCCCTGCCATCACACCCTGTAGATTCATTCCTTCCTCCCTTCCTTGGACCTCAACCGGTGAGCCCTCCTCCAGGCTAAGCCCACCCTACACTTCCTCCAGGGCCCTACATGAACTTTCAGTCCTTCCTTCCCAATTAAACATGTAAAGGTGCCTGAATCTAGAGATCCAAGATGGTGGCAGCATAGGAGAACACTGAACTCACCCCTTCCCATGAACAAAGTCAATCATTACATGTACATAGAAAACAGTTCTTCCTATGAGACAACTGAGGACTCAATGAACAGCATCTGAACAACAAATAAGAGAAAGATGGAATAGAGAAGGCTAGGAAGCTGCAGGACCCTCCAGGAGCTGCGGGAACTCTCCTGGCCAGAGGAACCTATGAGCACCATTATTTACGTCCTGCTCCACTTCAATAGGGTGGGGGCTCTATTCAGGTGCTCTGGCCTCCTGCTAGGTCACTGCAGTGTGTTCCCAGACACATCACCCAAGCCCATTTCGGCCCTGAACAAAGGAGCAAGCACAATCAACAGGACATTACTACACACACCTGGCCTCCCCACCTGGAACCACTCCAGCTTGGCAGGCTGGTGCCTCGATGCCTTAGACACCCACTCGGCTCCTGCCAGCCTGCCAAAACCACTGGCACATATAGCCTACACAGAGGTCTCTACTGCATAAAGCCACTGTTTCAAGACTAGCGAGTTATTTTGTTTAATTCATATCAACAAACATAAAAGTCAAACAAAATGAAAAGAATACCTGTCAAATGAAGGAACAAACAAAATCCCTGGGGGGCGGGGGGGGGGAACTAAGGAAATGAAAATAAGTAATTTGCCCGATAAAATTTTCAAAGAAACAGTCATAAGGATGCTCACCAAATTTGAGAGTAGAATGGAGGAGCTTAGGGAGAACTTCAACAAAAAGTTGGAAAGTATAATAAAGAACCAATCAGAGATAAAGAATAACGGAAATGAAAAACATGAGAAGGAATCAACAGCAGATTAGCTAGTATATTGGGTTGTCAGAGAAGTCATGATGCATTTTTGCAATGAAAAACAGAAAAATACGTCATGACTTTTCCAACAACCCAAAAGAAGAACTGATCAGCAACCCAGAAGCCAGACTAGTGTAAATCAGAACAGCAAAAAGAAAAAATTATTTAAAATGAGGAATAGTTTAAGGGACCTTGAGGATAACATTAAGTACTCAAATGTTCAGAAAGAAAAGAGAGGAAGGACAGAAACTTTGAAGAAATAATGGCTGGAAACTTTCCTAACCTGGGAAAGGAAACAGTCATCCAGGTCCATGAGGTATAGAAAGTTCCAAACAAGATGAAACCAAAGAGACCACACCAAAACACTGCAATTAAAATGGCAAAAGTTAAACAGACACTCTTGAAAGAATCAAGAGAAAAATGAGTTACATACAAAGGAAACCCCATAAGGCTATTAGCTGATTTCTCAGCAGCAACTTTATAGACCAGAAGGGAATAGCAGGACATTTTTAAAATACTGAAAGAAAGGAACTGGCAACCTAGAATAATTTACCCAGCAAGGTTATCATTCACAATTGAAAGATAAATAAAAAGTTTTCCAGACAAGCAAACACTAAAGAAGTTCATCACCATTAAGCCAGTTTTACAAGAAATGTTAAAGGGTTTTCATTAAACAGAAAAGGAAAGGCCATAACCAAAAATAAGAAAATATTAGAAAGGGAAAAATCTCAAAGGTAAAGCAAAATATTTAATACAGTAAATGAGACATTTAAAAAGCTGCTACATCCTGGTAAAAGAGGAACTTACTTTCTATATAAGCAATATGCCTTTTAATAAAATTTTTCATTGCCATCCACAGTCAGTGAACCTCCTAATCCCCACCCCCAAAAAAGCTGCTACAAAGGAAAGAAAAAAGTATCAAACTCAAATTACAGTAAGTAGTTAGGAGATACACAACACAAAATGATCTAAAACATGAAATCAAAAACATAAAGTGTGGAGGGGAGGAGTAAAAATGTTGTCCGTACAGAATACATTTGAACTTAAATGCCCATCAGCTTAAAATAGATACAGAATGATATACATAAACCTCACGGTAGCCACAAACCAAAACCCAACACAAGATATACAAAGAACAAAGAAAGGAACCCAAACAAAATACTAAAGAAAAACAGTAAATCACAAGGGAAAAGATCAAGAGAAGAAGGAGCAGAGAACTATAAAAACAACAAAAAAACAATGAACAAAATAGCAATAAATACATACATATCAATAATTACTTCAGATGTAAATGGATTAAGTGCTCCAATAAAAAGACATAGGGTGGCTGAATGGATTAAAAAACATGGCCCACCTATATGCTGCTTACAAAATACTTCAAATCAAAACACAGACAAAGTGAAATCAATAAAGAGACAGTGGCCTTAAATAACACATTAGACCAGATGTATTTAATTGATACTTTTTTGAACACTTCACCCCAAAGCAGCAGAATATACATTCTTTTCAAGTGCACATGGGACATTTTCCAGGACAGACTATCTGTTCAGCAACAAAACAAGTCTCAATAAATTTAAGGAGACTGAAATCATATCAAGCATCTTCTCTGATCACAGTGGTATTGAACTAGAAATCAATTACAAGAAAAAAACTGAAAAACACACAAACACCTGGGGGCTGAATAACATGACACTGAACAATGAATGGGTTAACAATGAGATCAAGAGCAAATCAAAAGATGCCTTGAGACAAATGAAAATGAAAACACAATGACCCAAAAATATATGGGACACAGCCAAAACAGTTCTAAGAGGGAAATTCATAGCAATACAGGCCTACCTCAAGAAACAAGAAAAATCTCAAATGAACAATTTAACTTTACACCTAAAAGAACTAGAAAAAGAACAAAGCCCAAAGTAAGTAGAAGGAATGAAATGATAAATATCAGAGCAGAAATAAATGAAATAGAGACTAAAAATACAATAGAAAAGATCAATGAAACCAAGAGCTGGTTCTTTGAAAAGATAAACAAAATTGATAAACCTTTAACCAGCCTCATCAAGAAAAAAAGAAAGAGGACCCAACTAAATAAAATCAGAAATGAAAGACGAGAAGTGACAACTGACTCAGAGCGATACAAAGGATTATAATACTAAAAACAATGACATGTGAATAAACTGAACAACCTGGAATGGATAAATTCCTAGAAACATACAATCTTCCAAGACTGAATCAGGAAGAAACAGAAAATCTGAACAGACCAATGGCAACTAATGAAATTGAATCAATAATAAAAAACTCCCAACAAACAAAAGTCCTGGACCAGATGACTTCACAGGTGACCTTTACCAAACATTCAAAGAAAAATTAACACTTATCCTTCTCAAACTATTCCAAAAAATTTAAGAGAAGGGAAGGCTCCCAAATTCATTTTACGAGGCCAGCATTACTCTGATACCAATACCAGACAAAGACACTACAAAAAAAGGAAATTATAGGCCAATCACCCTGATGAACATAGATACAAAAATCCTCAACAAAATATTTGCAAACCAAATTTAGCAATACATTAAAAAGATCATACATACACCATATCAAGTAGGATTTATTCCCAAGATGCAAGTCTGGTTCAATATCAGCAAATCAATTAACGTGATACACTATATAAACAAAATGAAGGATAAAAATCAGATGATCATATCAATAGATGCAGAAAAAGCATTTGACAAAATCCAACATCCATCTATGATAAAAACTCCACAAAGTAGGGATAGAAGGAACATAGTTCAACATAATAAAGGCCATATATGGCAAACCCACAGCTAACATCATAATGGTGAAAGACTAAGCTTTTTCTTTCAGATAAGGAACAAGATAAGGATGTCCACTTTCACCACTTTCATTCAACATAGTATTGGAAATCCTAACCACAGCAATCAGAGAACAAATAAAAGGCATTCAAATTGGAAAAGGAGAAATAAAACTGTCATTAGATGCAGATGACAGAATACTATATATACAGAACACTAAAGATTCCACCAAAAAACTTTCAGAACTAATAAATGAATTCAGTCAAGTAGCAGGAAACAAAATTAATGTTCAGAAATTGGTTGCATTTTTATATACCAATAATGAACTATCAGAAAAAGAAATTAAGAAAACAATCCCATTTACAATTGCATCAAAAAGAATAAAATACCTAGGAATAAATTTAACCAAAGAGGTAAATGATCTGTACTCAGAAAACTGTAAGACACTGAAGAAAAATTAAAGAACACACAAATAAATGGAAGGATATACCTTGCTCATGGGTAGGTAGAATTAATATAGTTTAAATGTCCATAACATGCAAAGCAATCTACAGATTCAATGCAATCCCTATCAAAATGGCATTTTACACAGAACTAGAACAAATAAACTTAAAATTTCTACAAAAGACCTCAAAAGCCAAAGAAATCTTGAGAAGAACAAAGTTGGATGTATCATGCTACCACATAACAAACTATACTACAAGGCTATAGTAATCAAAACAGCATGGTACTGGGCCAGCCGAATGGTGCATTAGTTAAGAGTTGGCTTGGGACGCCAGCTCTGAGTAGCAGGGCACCGGTTCAGATCCCACATGAGGGCCAGTGACGCTGCACCCCCTACAGCTAAAATGCTGAACAACAGCTCAACCTGGAGCTGGGCTGCCATGAGTCGCCGGCGACGGCGTAGGCTGCAGTGAAACTGCAGTGGGCTGCGGTAAAACTACCGTGAGTGGCTGGCAGCCAGTGTGAGTGTCCAGCAGCTGGTGTGAGCTGCCAAGAGCCGCCGTGAGCAGCCGTCCAGTGGCCGGCGACCAATCTGTCTCACCCGCGAAGAGCGCAATGATAACACCAACATGGGCCAGTGAAGCGACGTCCTCCACAACTAGACTGAAGAACAAAAGGACAGCAACTTGTCTATTCCCCTTCCCCGATTCCCCAATTAAAAAAAAAATTCTTAAAAAAACACCCCAGCATGGTACTAGCATAAAAACAGACACAAAAATCAATGGAATAGAATACAGTCCAGAAATAAACCCACACCTGTAGTCAATCATGACAAGGAGGCAAGACTATACAATGTAGTAAAGACACTCTCTTCAACAAATGGTGCTGGGAACACTGGACAGATACATGTAAAAAAATGAAATTGGACCACTTTCTTATACCATATACAAAAATTAACTCAAAATGGATTAAAGACTTAAATGTCAGACCTAAAACAATAAAACTTCTAGAAGACATAAGCAATAAACTTTTTGACATCACTTTTAGCAAATTTTTTTTGGATATGTCTCCTCAGGCAAGGGAAACAAAATTAAAAATAAACAAATGGGACTACATCAAACTAAAGAGTTTTTGCACAGCCAAAGAAACCATCAAAAAGACAACCTACTGAATGGGAGATCTTCCCAAATAATACATTCAATAAGAAAAAGGTTAATATCCAAAATATATAAGGAACTCACACAATTTAACACCAAAAAAACAACCATCAGATTAAAAACTGGGCAGAACACCTTAATAAACATTTCTCCAAATAGGACATACAGATGGCCAATAGACATATGAAAAGACATTCACCATCACTAATCACCAGGGAAATACAAATCAAAGCCACAATGAAACATCAACTCATACTTATCAGAATGGCTATCGTCAATAAATCAACAAACAAGTGTTAGAGAGGATGTGGAGAAAAGGGAATCCTCGTGTACTGTCAGTGGGATTATAAATTAGTGCAGCCACTGTGGAAAAGAATATGGAGATTCCTCAAAAAAATTGAAAATAAAGCTGCCATATGATCAGCAATTCCATTTTCAGGTATTCATCTGAAGAAAACAAAAACTAATTTGAAAAGATATATGCACCAC
>NW_017731482.1:2458908-2514999 GCF_001890085.2 Hipposideros armiger | reverse complement strand
AAAAAAAAATCTAAAAAAAAAATGTGTATACATTCTTTTGGCACCCTCTGTATATACAATGGAACATTACTCAGTCGTAAAATAGAATGAATTTTGCCATTTGCAACCACATGGGTAGTCCTAGAGGGTATTATGCTATGTGAAATAAGTCAGACAGAAAAAGTCAAATACTGTATGATTCCCCTTATATGTGAAATCTAAGGAAAACAAACAAATGAATATACAAAACAGGAAAAGATCCACAGATATAGAGAACAAGCTGATCATTGTGAACCGGGAGGGGGTGAAGGATGGGAATGAATGAAAAAACTCAATGAATGAATGGTTAAAGAAAATAAAGTGCCTGAATCTCTCACATCCTTTGACAAACAGCAACCCATACCACCCTTTTTTTTAGGAGGAAGGGGTATACACCGTTCCCTGGAGCAGGGTCCGCAGAACAGACGCCAACAGGCCTCAGGACACATACATACTTGGCCACAGTCACAGTGGCCCTTCCTATCACAGCTCCTTCCACAAACTGGGCCGGCCTGAGCCTGGGGGAGAGCTCCTGCCCCTGGTGACTCCTCACAGCACATGGCAGTTAGAGCAGGAATCTCGATTATCCCTCCTGCAGAGATGAAACTGGGGCCAAGGGGGTGGCAGTGATCTGCTTAGGGCTGTGAGGTGTGTCAAGACAGTGCCAAGAAAAGGCCACAGATGCCCCTGGCCAATGCGGGCTCTTGGAAAGGCAACCTCCTCTCAAAATACTGTCTTCCTGCATGAAACCAAATCCCCTTGCCCACTCCATGGATGCCACTCCATGGAGGCCCTTTTTAGAGGCAGCAAATGATCAGCAGCACCAACCTATGGAGTCATTTCATTTGGCTCCAGGAGGCCCGGCCAGCCCAGAGCCGCTTGGTTCTCTCCCCCACAACCAGGCCTGCCCAGGACCACCACTCCAATCCCATTGTGCCCCCTCCAAGGCAGGTACATTGTTGAGTGAGAATCACCTCGACTTAGACCATACCACGAAGGACCACACGCTGTCCATACACACCACACTATCCACAGAGACACAGAGACACAGTCGTACACAGAAATGAAAAATCACCGAGAAAAAGACGCAGGGACACACAAGGCATACACGTATAACCAGATGCACGGTCCCACAATGACATGTCTGCTATCAGCAGGAACACAGACACGGCACACAGAGTCACACAGGGGTAGGAGGGAAACCTAGACCTCTAAGCCATGCAGTCCCATTCTTAGTTACACCTGCCGCTACTGTCACACACCTACCCTGATGCTATGCAGTTGCCGAGTCCCACGCACGTCCACATTCCGTCACACAGGTACCCTGGAACACCTGCATGCTCACAAACCCCCAGTTCACACACCATCTCCCCAGGGAAGGTACTCCCACACACACACACGCCTCACACCTGTGCATCATTCCGGGGCACAGCCAGTGCTAGATCACCCCAATCCAGGCACATAGATCCCGGAGTTACACAGTCAGTCCCATGCTTATTCCTGCCTTCTCCCTCTTTCCCTCCCTTCCAGGGCTGGTCCAAGGGTGGAACAAAAGCCCAGTGTCCCCTCCTCCCCTCCCCCCTCTCCTCTCCCTTCTGGCGTCCAGCCCCTTTGTCCTCCTGCAGCTGAGCTGGAGTGGCAGTCTGAGCAGAGTGGCAGGGACACTGGAACTCAGGCTGCCAGAGGTACAGGCGGCAGGACAGGAGTGGCCCGTGCAAGAGCAGCAGCTGTGGGGCACTTGGGAGAGGGTGTGGCCAGGTAAGTGCCAGCTACATCGGGGTGGAACTTAGGACACAGGGCTGTCCTGCTGTGTGGTGTCTACAATCTGAGCATGTTTCTATGAGTGGGTGTGGGTGTGAGAAAGAGACAGGATGGCATGTCAACTTTTAGGGGCTGGGTCCCTCGGTCTGCATCAGGACCTATGACTTGAGATGCCTAGACTCTTAGCTGGGATGGGAGAATGCCAGGTTGAGCTCTACCTGGAATCCCTACCTTGCGTGTTCCAACTGAGTGCTCTCCAGCTCCCAGACTGGGAATCCCCAGGGTGGAAACTGGGTTTGATGTCTCTCTGTGTTCAGTGCCCAGAGCAGTAGACAGCCATAAAATGAATGAAAAAGTACTGGTGTACTTCCCAGTAGGTGATATCCTCGTTCCCCCAGACAGCCCCTTGTACCATGGGACATCTCTGCAAGGAGAAGTCCTCCTTATGCTGATGAGACCTGCCCTCTTGGATCTCAGCTCACAGGGTGGCTGCTTTCTCAATCCTGGGAAAATAGAATGAGGCAGCATGCTCTGATGACCTCTTTCACGTCCCTCCACTGGTCCTGGGCTATTCCTTGGGACACACCCTCAGTCTAGCAATGTGGCTGAGCTGCTAGGCATGCAGTCTGGAGCCAGGTACAGTGCCTCCCCCTCTACTTGGGCAAAGTTGTTAACTTCCAGGGATCCTGCCCACCGGAGAGCTCATGTGCTGTGATGCTGAGGCAGGGGATCCACCACCCCGGGTGACCCGGGCATAAGCAGTGAAAGTCAGGCCGACACTGCAAGATCTGACCTCCAGGGCAGAGCAGTCTCAGAGGAGGCAGAGCAGCCGGGATGAGGAGAATGGAGGGAGAGGCAAGGGGCAGAGACCAGAGCTGTGCTCCCCTAGAGTTTTGCCACATAGAGAGTAAGCTCCCTGTCCCCGGAGGTGTGCAAGCAGAGCCTGTATGCTCATAATGGTCAAATCATGACGCACGGTACACCCCTTTAATCTGTAGAGAGCTTTCACAAACACCCCTCCTTTGATCCTCGTAGCAACCTCTGAAGGGCAGGTTCCCTCTGTGTACTTGTTTCCTTGTGACACTTAAAAAAGAAGAGGGTGGGGCTATACAGAAACTTGTCAGGCTGTGAGGATCAAATGAAATTATATACAAGAAAGCAACCAGGTGTGTTCCCTTCCTCTTGAGTAAAAACAATGTAAGGACCATTGGTTGAGTTTGTGCTATGCACCTAGCACTCTTCATACATTCCGTTTAAGAGTCAAAGTCAAAACACCCCTGTGAGGTGGGCATTAGGATCCCATTTTAGATGAAGACACTGAAGAGGAATGATTTGCACAGGTCACAGAGAGGCAATGTTAGAAGCGGGATTAGAACCCGGATCAGCCCTTAGAGCCAGGCTCTTTCTGCCCCCCCTCAGTGCTTCCCTGAGAACAGAGAGGGCCAGTTTCCCTCTCAGCGTCAGCTCTAAGCTCATGCCCCGCTGCCCTCTGGGCCTTGGCACAGGCTGTTCTCTCAGCTGGAGAATTGCTTCCTCCACGCCCTTCCCTTCACCTGGCTAATTCTACCTATCCTCCTCAGTCTAAAGGACCCTTCCTCAAGGATGCCTTGACTGCTTCCCCTCCAACTGGGTTTTGCACCTCTTCTAAGAGCTCCCCTAATACTCTGTACTTCCCATGGGACCCCCGCCAAGCTGTGAACTCCTGGAGGACAGGGACCATGACAGCCTTGTTCACTGCCTGGCACAGAAAAGGCCCTCAACACATACTTGTTTAATACATTCACTCGACTTTGAACAGGTATTGAGCACCTGTGCTGTTGGGGGAGGGGCAGGTATTAAACAGAAGAAGTGATCAGGGTTTGGTTAATGGGGAGCACCTATAGGAGATTGGCGGGAGACAGGATGGGGTGAGGAGGGGTAGGATGAGAAGGTAGAGTTATACCCCCCCACCCACACCCACACCCGCACACACAGCTCAGGTCTCTGTGGGGTAACCTGAATCCCTTGACCAATGTCTACAGTTCCTACCAGGGGCCCTCCCTATACAGATATTTTGCGCAGGTTCTAGTAGTCGCCCAATCCTCCCCATTCAGACCTTGGAGAGGTAAAGGCTCCTTGGAATTCGCAGCCACGTGGCACTGCTCTGTCCCTTGTGGGAGTCCCTGAACACTGTCTATGCTTTTGAAAACCATTCCTTTATTAAACTCTCCTCAAATTACCCCAATTGAGAGTGTGCCATCTGTCTCCTGCCAATACTAATTAGAAACAGCTTAGCAAGTTTAAAGACTAGGAAGGGCAATAAGGCTGAAGTGGGTAAGCGACAGAGAAGGTGCTACTAGCTAGAGCAGGGCCTAGCCCCTCAGGTGGGCAGAGGCCAGATCCTTGCAGCCATTAGGATCTGGGCGGGTGGGTGGAAGGAAGAGCAGTTGAATGAATGAAAGCACACTAACTTACGTTCACGCAGCCTGTGACGAGGGCCTCCTGCCCTCTGCCAGGGCCCAGCCCCGTGGATTTCCCGACGCTGTTTGTGTTCTCTACCCAGCAGGATGCTGGAAGGCCCGGTGCCGGAGGAGCCAGAGCCGGGCTCCGAGGCACCGTGTGCGGGCTCCTGCCACGCACAGCGCGTCCTGCAGACCCTCAACGCGTACCGGCGGAGCGGCACCCTCACCGACGTGGTGCTGCGCGCTGGCGGCCGCGACTTCCCATGCCACCGAGCCGCGCTGAGCGCGGGCAGCGCCTACTTCCACAGTCTGTTCGCGGCCGGCCGGCTGGAGCGCAGCTTGGCCGTCGTGCCCGTGGTGCCCGAGACACCGGGCGCGAGGCCTGCGGGGACGGCGGCGGCGCTGGCTGTGGTGCTAGACTACGTGTACGGCGCGGGCGTGCGGCTGCGCGCCGAGGACGAGGCTGCCGCCGTGCTGGCGCTGGCCGAGAGGCTGGGCGTGGCGGGCCTGCGCGAGGCCTGCGCGCGCTTCCTCGAGGGCCGTCTGCGCGCAGCCAACAGCCTGGCGCTACACCGCGTGGCTGCTGCTTTCTCGCTTGCCTCGCTGGCGGAGCGCTGTGGCCACGTGCTGCGCCAGGACTTCACTGAGGTGGCGCGCCACGCGGACTTCCTGGAGCTGGCGCCTGACGAGGTGGCAGCGCTGCTGGCCGACCCAGCGCTGGGCGTGGCGCGCGAGGAGGCCGTGTTCGAGGCGGCCATGCGCTGGGTGCGTCACGATGCGCCGGCGCGTCGCGGGCAGCTGCGACGCCTGCTGGAGCACGTGCGCTTGCCCCTGCTGGCGCCCGAATACTTTCTGGAAAAGGTGGAGGCTGACGAGCTGCTGCAGGCCTGCGGCGAGTGCCGTCCGCTGCTGCTCGAGGCCCGTGCCTGCTTCATCCTGGGCCGAGAGGCCAGTGCGCTGCGGACCCGGCCTCGGAGGTATGCCCTCACCCCACCCCTTTGCCTCTCGCGCATCGTTATTCCTGCTTTCTTCAACCACTCACTAATCCTCCATCATCCTTTAATTCAATGACTTAATGAGATTCAGTCATTCATTCAACAAACATTTCATAGGCTTAGTGTTGGGCGTTTTGCCCTTGAAGAGTTAACAGTCCAATAAGGGGGGGGTGCAAGGGTCTCACACCCTACGCACATTCTTTCTCTTTCCCATCCATCCATGATTCTGAGTGCTCCCTATGCAGGTCTTGTGCTGGGTGCTTGGGCCTCAAGAGTGATTTGGAAACACCTTATATGCTCCGGAAGCTCAGATTAGTAAAGTATATAAGTAGGCAGCCTGGAACACCACACAGGGAGACTTTGGGTGTAGTCCAAGATGGTCTGTCATCCTTCCAGGGATAGAAGACAAGGAGGCCTCTGTCTTACCACTTTACCTCCAACACTAAGCACGTGGCCTGGTACAAAGGTGCTTAATATTTGTCAAAGGAATTAGATAGGAAACCAGTGGGTTTCAGAAATGGAAGGGTTTGGGAGTTCTGATGAGGTCAGAAGCCTGAGGGCTCAGTTGAAGGGGAAATGCTTTTGCTGAAAGGGTGTGTAGCCTGGTTCAAATGGATTAGTGATTAGGGTTTGGGTTTAGATGATTATAGGAGGAGAGAGGCAGCAGAATTAAGAGTGGAGGTCACAAAACGGAGAAGAGAATGGATTAGCGTCAGATAAGCCTGAGCTTGAATTCCAGCTCTTTCACTTACTGGCTTGCATGATTTGGGGGCTCAGTTTCCTCCTCTGTAAAAGGAGTAATAATCCCTGCCTAATAGAACTGGCATAAAGATTAAACCAGGTGATTTTTCTAGGTAAGGTTAAGAGCTATGGCAAGATTATTTTGCTGTTACTTAGAGGTCAGTAGAATGGGGGATTAGTGACCCTCGTCCCATCAGTAGCCAGAGGAAAGGTTGGAAGTCAGAATCCAGCATGGGGGTTAGGAGGGAGGCAGAGGGGCATGGAAGAGCAGTAGGACCTTAGTGTGGTCAATGAGAGGGTGAGAGAGGGTCAAAACTTGGGTGTGGATCAACAGATATTGGGCTTATCCCCATGGCAGATTCATGGACCTAGCTGAAGTGATCGTGGTCATCGGCGGTTGTGACCGCAAGGGGCTCCTAAGGCTGCCCTTCGCAGACTCCTACCACCCAGAAAGCCGGCGCTGGACCCCACTGCCCAGCCTGCCTGGCTACGCACGCTCAGAGTTCGCCACCTGTGCTCTCCGCAATGACATCTACATCTCTGGTGAGGGCAGGGCTGAAGTGGGAGCCCTACGGGATTGGCTTATTACCTACCTGGAACCGTCCCTTTGTTTGTCCCCGCCAACTGGGAGATGATGGTGGTATTTTTCCTGATTACTTAGTTATTGGCTGAAATGGTATGTAGTCCTGCAGAACCAATCACTGGTGTGACTCCGCCCTTCATTCAGGAAAGTCGGCTTCAATTCATATTAATATTAATCACTTCTCTTTATCTATTTAGCTTGCTATGTGCCATGAATTATGCTAAGCAACTTACCTTAGTTATTTTAGTCTCTCTATAACCCCATTTCACACATGAGCAAACAGGCTCAGAGAGGTTAAGAATTTCTCCATTGTCTCAGAATTGGCAAAGCTAGAAAAAGCAGATCTCTTTGATACCAATGGACTGTGCCCTCCCTGAAATTCATGCGCTGGAGACTTAAACACTGTTCCTGCTCCCCAGAAATACCCTAGAGATGGGGAATGGACTTCACTTTACCACCAGGCAGAATTTGATGGGGAATCCCACTTAGGGAATGTGGCCCAACTTGGAGGGAATAGCATAAGCAAAGGTAGGAAAGTGCAGAAAGGAACCCAGGGTACTCAAGGCTCTGAAGTGCAAATGGAGTGTATCTGGGTGAGGACAGGAAAGGGAGTCTGGAGTCAGTTCAGGGAGGCTTTGACTCCAGGCCTAGGTAGACTGCACTTAATATTGTAGGGAGCTATGGGTGCCTGGAAAGGATGAGAAGAATGAGCCAGGAAGGCCTCAGAGACCTCCAGGCCATACATTATCACTGACCAGCTTATCCAAGACCACTGATGGCCTTTGAGCAACATGTGGGGCCTCTGCTGGGTGCCGCTGGAAATAGAGAGGCAAGGGCTACGAAACAAGAGATGTGGCTCAGGCTGAAGGGCGCAGTCAGGATTGTCCCTGGGGAGGCTACTCCTGAGAGGTGAGTCCCTGGTCAGGAACCCCAGGGCAGCGAGACAAGGGGAGGGAGAGTCCACAGCCTGCATCCCCAGTGCCTGGCCCCATGGGGTGTGCTGTGCCCTTCACTAGCACCAATGCTGGGCTTGGGGGCCGGAAGCTCTGGTTCTGATCAGTGCTCTTGCAGTGAAAGGCCATGTGATCTTCAGTGGGTCATTCCTGGTCTCGTCAGCCTCTCTGAGTTTGCTGTCTGTAAACTGGGTTAAATAATTCCAACACTTCATGAAGAGATGAGAACAGACATGAAGTCATAAAGGTGAAAGCAGACGTGAGACGGGATGACTGGGTCACCCTCTCCCCCTTCCCATCCCAGTACAGGTGACTCTGCTTTCTCTCTGCCCCAGCACATTCTTGATGTTTGTCTTGGGCATCTTTTACACTCTCACCTTCAGAAGAATTCTGAAGTTCCCCTCTTTGCTCCCTGAGCACAGAGCCTGGCTTACCACCACAAGGTGCCCAGTGATTAGTTCCATCTCCCTGAACCTCTCAGGCCTCCCACCTCAAGAGTCCCTGCCCGTTGTCCTAATTCAGACCTTCCCACCACGCGTTCAGAGCATACAGTCTGGGTCAGAGGCCGGAAGTCTCACACTAGCCCAGGAGGAAGTCCTTCCTGCTATGTGCCCTAACCCTTCCTCTGGATCTGGGGCAACAGCTGCTTCTCTCTCCCCAGGAGGCCACATCAACAGCCGTGATGTGTGGATGTTTAGCTCCCATCTGCACACGTGGATCAAGGTTGCCTCGCTGCACAAGGGCAGGTGGAGGCACAAGATGGCGGTCGTGCAGGGACAGGTAGGGATATGTAGCAGCTGCTTCCTTGGGGACTGAGGTACAGATCTGTGGATGTCCTTAGGGAAGGCCCCCTAAGACCCTGTCTTTGTAAGAAGGGATCTGAGGCTTCAAAAAGGAAAGGACTTGCCCAAGGTCCATAATAATGCCAATGCTGTTAGTAATTACTGTAATAGTACAGACCTGGTGGTCGAGGGTGTGGACTCTGGGGCCAAACAGCCTAGGTTTGGATCTTGATTCTGCCACTTAAGACCAAAGAAACCACAAAACACTACCAATTATCTTTGTAAGTTACATCCCCCAATTCAGAAATGCAAATAAAAGTGCTCCTTAGAATCATTTAAGTAAGGTGGTATACCTTTAATTACTAGCTATTATTATTAAGCATCAGCTTGGTGCCAAGTATTTTACAGATCAATTCCGCATTCAGTACCCATCCTAGATACCATCTCATTATCCCCCTGTTAATGAGAGGAAATCTGCTAAGGAAGGTTCAGACACTGGGTAGTGGCAGCACGGGGATTCGTCCTTGGTAGGTCTGCCCCTTAGGCTGTGGTGGAATAGCTTATCGCACGCAGCCCGAGGTGGTGGGACCCAGACGCAGCCAGCCCTGACTCCTGCGGGCCCCCCTTGTCCTCACCCGCAGCTGTTCGCGGTGGGCGGCTTCGACGGCCTGCAGCGCTTGCGCAGCGTGGAGCGTTACGACCCCTTCTGCAACACCTGGGCAGCCGCGGCGCCCCTCCTGGAGGCCGTGAGCTCAGCAGCCGTGGTACCCTGCGCAGGCCAGCTCTACGTGATCGGGGGTGCAGGGCAGGACGGCGTCAGCACAGACAAGGTGGGCGTGGAGAGGGTACCGGAGGCCTGCTGTGTGTGGGCCTTGAGCTGGCACTTTCTTGTTCTCATCCGTTTTCTCAATCCCTTCAACATCCCTGAGGAGTAAGCCCCGTGTTTGAGGCAAGGAAATTAGTTCTGAGATGACCCAAGGTCACACAGCCAGTAAGCAGCACAGCTGGGCCCAAAAGTTTGAGCTGGTGCCATATGGTTTCACAGATTAAAAATTAAGTGAGGGCAAGAGTGGGAATAGTTAAAATGTTTTTCCGCCATTCAAAAAAAATAATAACTCATTAAAAATTAGGATACACAGAAACAAAAAATCACCCGTAATCCCCCCCCCCCAAGGATAACTATTAATATTTTGGTGTATTCCCTTGTCTTCCTCTCAGCTGACTTTTGCTTTTGTTTTAGTTTTGTGTTCTGTTAATAAAATTTTGCATTCTGCTTTTCTTTTTTTTAAATTTTATTGGAGAACACTGCGTTTCTCCAGAACCCATCAGCCCCAAAGTCAAGTAGTTGTTTCAATGTAGTTGTGGAGGGCACAGCTCCTTGGCCCATGTGGGGATCGAACCAGCAACCTTACTGTCACGAGCACTGTGCTCTAACCACCTGAGCTTACCAGCCGCCCCTGCATTCTGCTTTTTATTCTTCTCCTGTAAGTAGAAACACTCCACATGCTTAGCAACTCTTCACAGCCATCATGTCTATAATAGGCCACTGGGTGAATGAACTAGCCTACTAACCTCATTTTCTGTTGTTGGACATTTAGCCTTTTTATGAATAAAAATTAATCTTTGTTATGGCCACTCTCTCCCTCCTGATGGCCTCACAGGCCTGTGGTCCTGGGATTTGAATCTTTCCAAACTAGGATCACTTGCCCCTCCTTATCCTGACTCCATTCCTCCTGCATACCTTCCTGGGGCTGGCTGGGGAACTGCCCCCATTTAGGACCCTTTCATGCAGCACTGACTTGTTATGGGCCGTTTTGAGGGGTTTCCAAAGAAACAATTGACACAGGAAGTAAAGGCGAGCAGGCAGGTACAGGTATGAACCCTCAGGAATTGTGAAAGGCATCTTAAACACCTGTGGGACTGGGGGCGGGGGGAGGCCTGTAGACAGCTGTAGGAATGTGAGCTGCAAGACTGCCCAGCTGGAATCTTGTCATGACGTTAGAGCACCAGGAAGAGGGTTGACTGACAGTGTAAGCAGCCAGGAACACATCTCCATGGGGGACCTGCTCTGAGGACCCTCTGTAGCACTGATGCAGATGGTATGTCCATCTCCTGGATTGGAGACCTCTCCTTAGACCTGGAAAGATGAGGAACTAGACTCTAGACTGAGCACACTTGAGGGCAGGGACAGTGAGTCTCCTTTGTACCCTCCCAGACACTAGCTCAGGCCTGGCAGACAGAGGCACATGTGTTGAATGAGTCCCCCTGACAGAGAGGTGGGAGTGCATGTGCAGCAGGACAGTTGGGGGGTGGGTCTTCACTGCTGATCCTCCTGCCCCTCAGGTGCAGTGCTTTGACCCCAAGGAGGACCGGTGGAGCCTGCGGTCGCCAGCACCCTTCTCACAGCGATGTCTTGATGCTGTCTCCCTTGAGGATACCATCTATGTGGTAGGGGGCCTCATGAGCAAAATCTTCACCTATGACCCTGGTACAGATATCTGGAGGGAGGCAGCTGTCCTCCCCGGCCCTGTGGTAAGTGGTGGCTCCTGGGCATGGCCCTGGCACTGGTTCCATTTAGGAGAGGGAAGACCAGTTCTAAGGATCTGAATCTTGGAGGTAGTGAGTCTTGTGTCTTAACTCCATGCTAGGTGGGTTTACATAGTTCTCTAGCTTTGTCCTCAGTGATAACCAGCCTTGCATTTCACAGATGAGACTAACTTTAGAGATATTGAGGCCCCAGTCCAAGGCCACCAGTTACATTAAGGCAGAGCCTGGAACCCCAGCCCCAAGTGCTGTAGCCTTGGATGGGGGGCTGAGTGACCCTGCACTCCTGTCCTAAAAGCCACCTGCTGGTACCTTTTTGTGGAGGATTGGGGGGCAAGGAGAAGGGACTTGGTAAGTTCCTCTACCCCAGTGATATCAGAGAAGGGAAGCCCAGACCCTGGACACTCTGGCCTGTCCTTGCATCTCCCACCTTCGGTCACCTCTCCTGAAACTAGAGAACATATAGGGGGTGTGGTTGCAGTGGTGATCCCTGCTAGCTCTGACCTTCGGTGAGCCTAAAAGCCTGAGATTTCTGGCTTCTCTGAGTCAGATCTTAGGATGGTGGTGATGATAGTAATTACTGTTACTGAAGTGCTGTGTTCCAGGCACTGAGTAAAATGCTTTACATACTTAATCCCATTAACTATTAAGGGAACCTTATGGAGGTACTCTTGTTCTCATTTTAGATAAAGAATCTGAGTCCCAGAGAGGTTAGGTGACTTGTTTGAGGCTATTCATTTAGTAAGGGTCAAGTCAGAGCTCCCTGCCTTCCATCCAGTTTCCTGTCTGCCATCCGGACTGCCTGCTCATATTCTGTGGGTTTTATTGTCTTGTCTGGCCAGCTAAGGACAGAGGCCGGACCCCATAGCTGATTGTCTTTCTGTTTGTCCACCCAGGAGAGCTGTGGCGTGACTGTGTGTGACGGGAAGGTCCACATCCTTGGTGGGCGGGATGATCATGGGGAAAGCACCGACAGGGTCTTCACCTTTGACCCCGGCAGCGGGCAGGTGAGGGCCCAGCCGTCCCTGCAGCGCTGCACCAGCTCCCATGGCTGCGTCACCATTGTCCAGAGCCTGGGCAGGTGACTCACACTTAGACAGCCTGAGCCAGAAGGCAGAGAGAAAAGGGACAACTCACTATTCTGCTTCCCTCATGGCACTTCCATGTAAATAGCCCCTTAATTTATTGCCCCCCTTCCTTGTAGAAATAAAACCTCATTCAAAGGTTGGGTCTGTGTTCTATCTCAAGCCTCCTTTGTCTGGAGAAGTCTCTGCCCCCTGCTTTGACTCTGCAAAGCACATTCTATTTTACCTCGTTTGCCTTCCTAATAGTTGTGTGGGCATTTTAAAAAAAAAATAATGAAATATTTCATGCATAAAATATTTTTAAGAATAATAAAATATCTGTGTTCCTGCCACCTAGCTTAAGAAATAGGACATTACAAATGCCTTTTTGGGCTCCTGTGTCTATTCCCAAACCCATCCCCTTCCCACACTTCTCCCAAAGGGAATCTCTATCCTTCAGTTTGAGATTATTATCAACACCTTTAACTTTTAGCTAGCTGACTATTAGTATCTGTATTTTACAGAGAAGGGACTGCCTTGAAAAGACAAGAATTGCTCAAGGCCACATACTTAGTAAGTGGAAGTCTCTGCTTCTTAAGATCTCATGAAGGTTCTGAATCACTTGAGGCAACTGCAGTCAGGATGGTTCTTTCTAAATCACCCTCTCTAATTCAGACACCTCCCAGTGATAAGAGTTAAAAGCCAGAAGACTAAAAAGATAGAGGCATGGGCTCGTAAGTAAGCAAACATGTCCAAGGACTAGAAACAGCAGAACTGTAAAACTGTGAGGAAGGCAGAAGTTTGAGCTCTGGGGTTCAGGCTCTGCGGCATAAAGGCCTTAAAAACAGAATTCCAATCCAGGCTCACTGCTAGAAGCCAGGGCCAAGATGGGGGACTCCCCCACTCATGAAAGAAGCTGAAACCAAACAGAACCTGAATAGCCTTGGAGTCCAAGGTTTTCAGGAGGGTGGGCACCAGAGCCCCAGGCCTCTGAGAACCCAGCCAGCCTGGTGCTGCATCTGGGCCGGCAAGATATGCCCAATGTCAACAGGGGCACAGGTCCCTGATGTCCTTATAAGTACCTGGTTGGTCTGGGGCTCTAGGGACGGCAACATAAAATTGCTGGATAGGGAGGGGTGAGCTCAGAGGAAGAGAGAGGGAACGAAAGGTGCCACAGATTCTGTGAGGTAGAGGCCCAGCAATTCAGGTTCTGTGCCTGTGTTTCCAAGGCCTGGAGGACAGAGGAGCTGGCCAGACCCCATCTGGGGCTTCCTCTCATTTGCACTCAGATTGCCTTTTGAAGAGTTATCATCTGCTCCTTGCTACTCCTCCAGCAGAGCCAGCCCCACGCCCCTCCCATCTTCCAAAGCCCCAGGGCCCTGTCTGCCTGATCTTTCCAGCTGGGGCTGGCCCTTCATACCCCAGCACAAAGGCCCAGGACCCAGCAGGGCTCCTACCCTCCGATTATCCCTGATCAAGGAGACTGTGACCATCTGGACACAACTGATAATGGCAGTGGGGTGAGGGAACTGGGGTGGGGGCTCAGCCCCTCAGGGCCTGCCTGTCCCCACCTCCATGGATAACACCCATGACAAAGCTAAGGCGGACGTATTACTTGTCTATCCTGGCAAAAGCCTGAGTAGGAAAAATAGGGACAAGCTCTCCCTAAGGACATGGGTGCCTCACCTGGGTTGGGCACTTCCTGTGTGCCAAACAGACTGCCCCACTTCCACCACGATGATCTTTCATGCCCCCAATGCCCTTTCCTGCTTTGTCTGGGTAGGCCTGACACCCTCCACCCCAGGCTGACCACTCTCCTTGTGTCCCGTCCTCATCTGCGCCTCTTCTATCACATGACGTACCGTCAGGCTTTTATGTCTCCAGTCTCCCGACACACCCATAGGATGCTCTTTGAGGCAGGATAGGTGTCAGCTTCATCTGTGTCCCCCAGTGCCCAGAACAAAGCCTTTCAATGTGCGTCTCCTGGTTTCTACCTCATAATACCTATGAGTTGATACTCTCCGCCCCCCCCCCTCCCGTTTTACAAATGAGGGCAGAGACAGAGTTTTGAAGTGACTTGCTTACTAAGGTCACGGAGCTGGTAAGTGGTGGCAAAGACGGGATTCGAGCTGTCTCCAAACCTGGGTCCAGCTACCTCCAAAGCCTGCGTCCTCCATGCAGCCTCACCCAGGCGCTGCTAGCCTGAGAAAGCGAATCCATTGAGTGAAGCACAGTTGTTGTTTAAAGTAGGAAATACATCATTTCCACCAAGGGAAATCCCAGTCTGACAGGATATTGTCCTGCCAATAGGATGAGGGGAGACATGGTTCACGTCCCTGGTGAGTGAGGCTCGCAGGAACACAAAAGGTGACACACCATATGTCCTAATTTTCTAGGACTAGTTTAGACTAATGTATTGGTCTCTTGGTTTAACTAGTAGTCCATATGTGGAAGGGCTCCCTGCTTCCCAACCCCCACCCTGGCAGCCAGACCACAAGTCCAGAGCACTAACCCTGAGCATGGCTCCTGAGACACACAGGTTTGCAGAACAGACCTTGACATACCATCAGAAGCCACAGAAGCCAAATTTGATCTTTTGAGTTTCTTTTTTGAACAGTTCTAATTGTAAGGATTAATATTTGATGACTGTTATTCTTAATGGGCTTCCAAGGAAGAATGAAGAAATATACTTATTTTTTTAAAAATTGAATAAACTCATTTTATCTTCAATGACCATATGGATTCATTGGATTCTTTCATAAATCTAAAATAAATTTTGAGATCTTGATGAATTTATCTTTCCTATATCTTAAAAAACTTTGCTATGTCATCCTAAAAATTATTTCATATTATTCATCAATTATTCCCAACTATGCCAAACAAGACTAAGAAAGGAAGAATGATGGTACTGCCTAGAAGATGCAATGAAATAAATCATCACCATTACATCATCCTTCAGTTTCCATATTGCATTGCCCAAACTATTGATTATCATCTTTCAAGAAGGTATAAAAGAAGTCTAGAGACATCAGTTAAGAATTCAGGATTTTTCATTTTCCACCCATAATGACAAGAGAAGAGAAAATTGACAGAAGACATTTCACAATTATTACAAATTAGAAAATGAATGCAGAGGCAGACACACAGCACCACTCTCGTCTCTAAGGGTGATGGGGAAATTGGTCACATTAGCAAAATTTTTCCTAGATGAATTTTTTCAAACTCAGGAATTGGTGAACAACATATTTTTAAAAACAGAAAGGGAATATGGTATGTTAAGTCATTATTTGGTGAAGTCATTCAACAGGAAGCATTTCATCACACAAAATATTTATAACCAAAACCTGGACCACCCTGTCTTGCTAAAAGGTGGTGTGACAATATTCTTTCATCCTTTATGATGCTTATGCCCCCAAATTGACTTGATACAGTTTGTTCCATTTCGCAAGTGGCGACATGCTGAAGACGGTTGGGTACAAAGGTGATTGGAGGCAAACAGATGCTGTAAAAAAATTTAATTCATTGGCTTGGTCATTCTTATAAATCCAAAAATGAAAATGTTTTAAAATTATGAAGCAAAGAAAATGGCTCTTCTTTCTTCCACAAAATTATGAGCCATCAAAAATATTACATGTTGACAATGCAAGTGCAAAAAAAAATCTAAACCAGAAAACCCCCAGAAACAACGATAAGCTAGAGCCTATTAAGGATGTATTTGAAGTCTGGAATCAGTAGTTCGTGACTAAGTTCCAGCTTCACACATAGCAGCTGATGAGCACTTCATTGCATTCAAGGGAAATTGCTCATTTTGGGTACATATACCTTCAGACAAGGAAAATTTGAAATTGTTTGCTGTTTTAATTCATACATCTATATACATATACAGAGATATATGTATTTCATATATAAATGACTTCGAGATATAATAAACATACCATAAAATTCACCCATATGAAAAGTATAATTCAGTGGTTTTTAGTTGATTGTGCGAATACTTGTTAAAATTTATAAAATTGTTTTTCACTATCCCTTTATTCTTCTGTAAATTATTTATAAAATGACTTAAAATAAAGAGGTAAATCCATATGGTGATAATGACTATTTTTCCTGGTATACTGACCAGTGATCAAAAACTCCATCTCCTCTGGACCCCCACCTTGATGGGAAAGTGACCCTATTGCTGTCTATGTGCTCCTTCCTCTCCCTCTAAAAAGCAAAAATATTCTTAAAAGGCCAGGAAAGCACGACCCTTTTTCTAGGCAATTTAGAAGATTCAAAGGGTCAAACTCCTCTGGCTAATTGCACAAAGGGCTGCCTGGTGCAGGCTGGTCATGGGGCAGTTGATGGCCCACCAGTGAGGGCGGGGTGAATCCATCACAGCAGTCCTCCCTGCTCAGTGGACAAAGGCCCGGCTGCAACCTGGCCCACTAAGTGGTATAATACTGGACTGAGGCTCAGTGGTTTCATTTGAATTTGAGCTACCGAGGCTCCCTCTTATTTGTGAATGTGAGGGTATGGGATCAGGGAAGTTGTTACTAGGGTCTCATGCTACTTGTTCTGAAATCAGAAGTGGGGATCTTGAGATATTCTAAACATTTTTCAAAGCCTAAGAGAAATCACACATTCCCCTAAGATGTATTACATTGGCTCACTAAAATCGCTTAAGATGAGGATAGTAATGGAATCTGCCCTTTACAGGGATGTTGAGAAGATTAAATATGTTCATAGAAGGCCCAGGGCACATAACAATTACCTTCTTACCATGGTCATGCTGCTTAAGTTATGTTAGCTTTAATAACAAATATGGAAATGGTTTTATAGATTCAGGAACATCAAAAATCTGATGTCCCTGAGGAAGATAATAGTAAGAAAAACAATCTTTGAGGAGGAAAACGTTGACTCTCAATACCTAAATGTTTTCCTGCTGATGCTGGCAGGCTCTACTGACATCCAACAGCTGAATTTATACACAGCAACATCGGAGCGCAGAAACAATCACTAGATGAAGCATGGCATAGTAAAAGGCCAAGTTCACTACCTATAAAATGGGGATGCCTGCAGCAGAAAGCATGGCCCCAGTGGTCAGGGCCCTTAGGATGGGGAGACTCCATTGACATGAAGTAAGCTATTAATGGTTTCCAAGAGCACATGCTTAACTAAGTAGTAATGGTAATAGCTAGCATTTACTGAGCACTTGGTATGAGTCAGGCACTGTGCTTACAAACTCTACATGCAGATGAGCAAACGGAGGCAGAGATGTAATTGATGTATCGGTGCTCATACTGCTAGGTGTGGACCTGGTTTTGAATCCGGAGTCTGGCTTCAAGGCCTGGGCTCTTAACTGTCTCCAGAGGTAATATATTAGATCAGGGGTTGGCAAACTTTTGAGACGGAAGAGCCGCCAGGGATCAGCAAACTGCGGCTCTTTGGGTACGTACATGTGGCTCTGAAGTAAAATTGAAAATGAAAATAAAACCATCGTTGTTTAATTTATGAAATTTTTAAAGGATAGTATTCACATAATGGTGACTATGTAAAAATATATTTATGGCTCTCAAATAATTTTTAAATTGTTGTGAGGGACAGGATTGGCTCTTCCAGGCGTCGGCAAACTTTTGAGATGGAATGTACCCAAAGAGCCGCCTGTGGCTCGTGAGCCAGTTTGCCGACCCCTGTATTAGATAACAACTAAATAGACATGTATCGGTATTTAGATTTCCTTTAACTTTCACACAGCCCTGTGAGATAACCAAAGATCAGAAAGGTCGAAAATCAGCCTCTCAGTGAATTGGTGCTCGTGTCAGGATTTGAACCTAGGTTTCTGATTGTAAAGCCCAGCTCCTCCCTTGTCGAGTTCCCTTTGTAAAATGCTCTGCAGAGAAAGGCATCCTCCACCCCATCCCATCCTGGCTGACATAACTTTTGCCTAATTTACCAACTAGGATTGGAAGGGGCTGGCTGACAGGAGGTGGTGGTGAGCTGGGTCTGTGGCTGAAGTTTCATGAACCCCCCCCTTGGGAATGAGATCATAGCTGAGGGGTGCAAGTTCCGCACATCATCCCTCTGCTGTGGGCTCTAGCAGCCTTTAAAGAGTGGTTTGCAAGCCCAGCTTCTGTCTGGAGGCAGTCCTCCTGCCAAAAGACTCTTTACCTGTTTTCCTCTGACCTTAACCGATGTTATTTTCCTGGTTCTCCAGTGCTGTCCAGTGGTCCCCAACCCTTGCTGACCCTTTGGGCTTATTCCCAAGACCTCAAGACTTCAACAGGTGTTCTTTCCTTGCCTGATGGGTCAATCAGCGCCCAGCTCATTTGAGGCCTGTCACCAGCTGCCACATATCCCAATGACCAGAACCTAACTCTTCAGGACCTGGCAGTAACCTTTCAGTGAAAAGTTCATGAAAGGCACTTGCTTCCATATTGCCAACAGCCATATTTCCAGCAGTGGGTCCCGAGGGCTATTTCAACAAGTTTTGGCTGCCCAGCATCAACACCTTGCCTACTGAGAGGGGGGCAATGTGTGAGTTTGGGCCTCATCCCCACTGTGCAAGCCTAAGGGCCCAGCTATCTTTCTTACCTCTGGCAGCTGGGTCAGACACCAGGCTTGGCCAGTCAAGATGCTTATACCTTAGAACCTTGAACCTTAAGGGAAGTGACATAAAGAAAAGGACAGCTGAAAAATCATTCACTGGGAAAATCTGAGGTATGGTGCCTGGGAGACTATGAATTCAACAAATATTTCTTGATTATAAGCTGGATGGCCTCAACAGGACTGAAATCTCACTGAGGTAGGATCAATGCCTTCATCATCTCTGTACTCTCAGAATTGGGCACAGATGATACACAGGGCACTACATACATTTAGTATAAGGAAGTGCCTTGCAGAATGCTAACGTCAGACTTAAGCCCTATACTACCCTATGTGCTTCTTAAAATTCCTGATTCCTAGGAGTCATGAGGAGTGAATAGGGCCTTAGAGTAAAATTAAACATTTACCATTTCACTTTTCATCAACTGCACTAGAAAGCTAAACTAATTTTTTAAAGAGTAGAAAGAATTTATTCAGCTTGTTGGGCATACACAAAGCATGGTTAATAAAAGCTATGGAAACTAGGAAACAAAGAACTTCAAAGAAAACAGAATCAAGAAACATCCCCGAGCGGATTAAGGTGATGGTAGCTTACATCTTTTGATGGGCTGTGGTTACGGAGTGCTCACTCACTAAGTGCTACCTTTATCTTGTGTGGTTTTTTGAAATAAAATTTTTTTTTAAAATCCCTCCCTTTCTTGATCTAAGTAATGGCTATAGAGGGGTGTTTGTAATTCAACCTGTACACTAATTTGCATACTTTCCTGCATTAAGTCCCCAACTTACAATGGTTTGATTTACCATTTTTCAACTTTATGATGGTACAAAAGCAATAGCCATTCAGAAGTTTTACTTCACACTTGGATATTTCTAAAGTTAGTAGTATGAAGTACAGTACTCTCGTGCGCTGTGCAGTGAGCTCAGCTCTCAGTCAACCACACCATCACCAGGGTAAACAACCAATACTCTGTATTGTACTGTGCTGCCAGTGTTTTTTGGATAGTGTTTTGTTTTCACTTCCTGTCTACAAAATGCCCATCTGTGTCTCCTGGTGAGAAGAGGAAGGCAGTTATACTTGAGATGAAACTCAAGATAATTGCCAACTGTAGGCTAATGTGTGTTCTGAACATAATTTGAGGTAGACTAGACTATGATATTGGTAGGTTAGGTGCTTTAAGTGCATTTTTGACTGGTATTTTCAACTTATGATGGGTTTATCCAGATATAACCCCATGGTAAGTCAAGGAGAATCTGTACTTTAGTAAGTTTTTATTTTTCCCATCCCAAGATGATACTTTGGTGCACCTTCTTTGTTACAGCACCATCTGGTGGGAAGTTAATAGCACTACTGAACCCCAGACTAATTTCCAATTTCAGTGGACTGAGGTTTGCAGAAAACTCATTAGGAAAGTAAAGAATTTCAGAGCCATGACTGTGCCAGTACTAGATGCTAAGATCCTAGATGACCAGGACTGTCAAAACCTGTTGCCAGCACCCAGCCCTCTGGATGCTCAAATTAGCTGAACTACTTTCACTAAAAATAATCCCCTCACAACCGAACTACACAAGTCCAGAAATACAATAAAGCAGCTTAACTCAGTTCAAACACCAGCATTTCCAATAAAATTGCAAAATGCCAATAGCTTTACCCACAAGGGATAAATAAAGCCTTAAATAGTATCTACTAATGAGATATGGTCTCATTACTGACAAAAACAGTAAGATGTTAGTCTAGACCAAGTCAATATAAACATCAAAGACTCTTTAAAAAAGTGAGAAGGGGGGCCAGAGATACATTAGTCAGTACTCTCCCAACATAATTCACTCACTTTACTAAGCCCTCACCATGTGCCAAGCAGTACAAATAATGTGCAGTATCTGCCCTTGTGCAGCTTAACCTAGTTGAGAAGACAAGCAATAAATAGTCAGAGAACCCACTAAGTAGGTGGCCTGTGAAGCCAGCGTTATGTCACAGCCACACCTCATCACCACCTGATGATCTGGCTACCGTCCTTGGCCTCCTAGGCAATGACAGCTGCCACGAGGAAGGAAAGTCCCCTCTCTGATAAATCAATCTGGTCATCATTAGTCTTGTAGAACTGTCACACCAGTCTGTCCCTCACTAGTTTCACCTGAATATACCAGAGCGTCCAATTGCTTATTAACAGACATCAGTAGAAAACACTTCAAAATATGACAGATAAAACAGTAGACAATTTAAATGTTCTTTACTTCTGTGCTCCAGGCTCTTCATCAGTGGCATACATTCCCTTCATACTTGATAGAAATGTTGAGGATTAAATGAGAAAATATATGAAGCACAATACAACTCAAAATATAATGGCCACTGTACTAATCTCCTGTATACAATGTAGATGCCCTTACTCATCAGGAAAAAAATCCTCTTAAATATCTCTCTCTTCTAAACCTACAACTCTGAACTACAGATGAGTTCATCAAGGTTCTGTCCTGTTACCGATAAGCCCTCACTGTCACCATTTACCCCCAACAGGGTCTCTCTCTGGTTAGATCGGCTCATACCCTCCTGTTCTGGCCCTTGCCTCCCAAATACAGTCGAAACCAAGAGATTTCAGGCAAAGCACAGAAACGCAATGAGCAGGCAGTCCTAAGAATCAATCAAGTAATGCTCCAACGGGGTGACGTGACCCTCAGTCTGAATACTGGGTGTACAGTCTAGTCAGGCCATGTATCTTTTAAAAAGATTTTATTAAACATCTTTAACAGAACAACATCCTGGCTCCAGGTCCAGCTGCAAGGAGACCCTAAAACCAAATAAAGCACAACAGTAAGAACAGAAAACTTCATGTGAGTATCGGATTCTTTCATTTACCAAGTGGGTATATTCTCCCACTTAAGAAGGTTTGCATGGAGATTAATAAACTACACACAGAACACTTAGGAAAAAAAACAGGTGTTCTGGTTTAAGGGGGTTGCTGAAGAATAGATAGCTATTTACTAGTAAGAATGCCTTGAATTTTTTGAGCAAATAAAGGACAATAAAGGAAAATTCCTATTTCAAGCACAGTAGTAAACGGGAATTGACGAGACCAAGGCCAAACACCCCTCCCAACAGAATCCTGGGTGAAAAGGGTCCCTGGCTCCAACCTATATTCTCCCACATAAAGTGTAAGCCAATTATCTTTCACGTAGTGCTCACCACAGTGTGCAATGGAACTATTCATAAGGAGACAAAGAAGAGGGCCCCAGTCCGCTCGAGGCTGCTCCAGACATACCTGTTATGCTGTGGGTACTGGCTGGGGCATGGCAGGCGGCTCTGGCTTCCCGCCTTTCTGTTCTGAGATGGGGGTGGTGGGCAGTATCTCATCTTTGGGTTCCACAATGCTCACATGGTCAGGCAGGGGCTTCTTAGGGCCAATCTTACCACTTGGGTCCCAAGGAAGCATGATCTTTACTTTGATGCCCAGCACACCTAGAGGAGAGTTAGGACCAAGGTTAGGACCTAGCTATGGTTTCATCAGCCCCCACTACACAAGAGGATAGGATAGAGGAAGAGAACAGTAAGTTACTCTAGCACCCCTGGATCTAGTCCCTTCTCAGACAAATGCCTCTAATCAACCAATGAACAGGACACTTTTGCAAAAGGAACCCATGCAGTGCCACAGAACATGGCACTGACAAGGACCAAGAGCAGGATGTGGCCTTTCTGACTCGTCATCGTGTCATCACTGAAGGGTATATAGGTGGCTGAGACAAGGACAAACCAACTCTCAGATCCGACTTATCTCAACAATTCACTTCTTTCAGTTCAGTGCAGCCAATCAATAAACCCAAGGAGAACAAACATGCTCTACTACTCCCAGAATGCATTCCCCAAACACTGAGGTATGCATGGAAAACGACATCTATCCGCTAAGGCCCTTTGCCCCAAGAACTCCTGGCTGCTCACCCTGCCTGAGCAGCACATGGCGCACGGCGGTGTCAACATAGTAGTTAACAGGGTCCCCACTGTGGATCATCAGACCATCGACAAACTTCATGGATTTAGCCCTCTGGCCTCGGAGTTTCCCAGACACCACGACCTCGCAGCCTTTGGCCCCACTCTCCATGATGAACCGCAGCACACCATAGCAGGCCCTTTGAGAGAGCAAAAGACAGATATCCATTTGTGTTACCACCAAAAACAAGATCACCCAACCCCATCCTGCTAAAAAAAAAACAAATAGGACTTATGCCAGGCCAATAGGCAATTTGGGAAGGTAGGTAGAGTCAAGCTCAGGCATAGGTATTTAAAAAATACTCCCCAGGTGATTCTACCGTGCAACCAAAATTGAGACCCACCCTCTTATTAAACTCATGATCCTCAAATTGACAACTCCCTCCCCCATTATGGAGCAAGCGTTTCCAGACCAGTCTATCTCTGCCAACTCAGGATTTCTGAATCAGGCAAGCAATCAGTAAGAACCCAGAAGTACCCCCGTTACTGAGCAACTCCATTATGTTTTACTGAAATATTCCATAACCTCCAGAGTTCATGTTCACTGGGAACTCGAACTATTAATATAGGATCCTAGCTGCCTTGACTATTAGCGTGCTGGAAAAAAAAAAAGTTTCCAGGCCTGTAAACTCCTTAGAAAGCCTTAAAATATCATGCCCTGCAACTCACTCATTAGGTTACACACTGGAAGATAATAATTGGAGCCAGCCGCCACTTTCAACAGGAAAGTAAAGAAGTAAGATCTACCACCATGACCCATATATCCTTTCACATTATCTCATTTAATCCTCACAAAAAGGTGATGGTATAATGATCCCTATTTAGAGACAGGAGATCCAAGGATCAGAGAAGTTCAATTAAGTTGCTTAGGGCTCAGAACTTCCAAGTCAAACTTTAACGTGTGCAAAAATTACCTGGAAGGCTTGTTAAAACAGACTAGCCACGCTGAGAATTTTTTCCCCTAAATTCTCAGATGATGGCCCAAGCATTCAAATCAGGCAATCTACTACGTGTGCTTGCCTAGAGCCTTTCCTACCCATCCTACCTACCTAGAGCACACAGCCCTCATGACCTTCCTCTGCTGAACCAACTCCCCACCCTGGGCTTTGCATTAAGTACGACTAAATTCCAAACAGCCTGGTAAGGTATTCCAATTATTTCACAGTCAAACGGCACAAAGAAATGCCTACTGAAATCTTATCAGCACCCCCAGCTTCAGGGCCAGTCTAATCACTTTATGTCCTTTATAAGTCCATGCCTCCTCATATTACTATCTAGTACAGCTTACAAAGATAAAGTGACTAGATTTTAAGCTCGCTCCCATCTGAACTATGTCTTATCTCCTTATAGTCCCCAGAAGAGTTAACACATGAGGGAGTTGAATGACTTCAACAGGAATCCTACCCTCCCCTCCCTGGAGTTTTACACCCCAAAACTTACAACAGTTCTCCATCAAAACCATGATCACTCTTTAAACACCTGCTTCTTTACTAGTCTTTCTTACTAGACTGCCAGTTCAGCGAGGACATGAATCCACAATAGCTTTGTTAAAACCCTCAGAGATTAGCAATCTGCCAAGTAGAAAGAGTTCATTTGAATTAACAAGACGGCACACACCACGTTCTAATCCACAAAAAAAGGGGCACTCACCTGCGTACAGCAAGGCCTCCGAGGAGTTTGTAACGCAGTGACTCTGCCTGAGCAATTGCACACAGACCTCTTGTGGCCACCTTTTCAGCATACAGCTTTCAGAAAGAAACAAGGTATATCTTTAAATGTGTTCCTCTCATCGTTTTCGATGAAAAACCAGCACATTCATCATATGTATAAATTACTATAGTATCCCTCAAATACTAAAGCACTTCTACCCACACAAAGCACACACCCGGTGACACAGGCTGAGCCATTCCTTATTGCAGCTCCCTCGCCCAGCTCTTCCTACAGCCAAACCATGGAGACCGATGGGGCAGCCAGCCCATCATATGTATCGTTACCATCCTCACGATGACTGTAAAAATCCCTTAACCAGAAATGAGCAATACTCATTGACCATGAATAAGCAAAGTCTTCAATGTGATGGTAGGGGTTTTTAGAAAAACCATCCTGAAGAGCCATTTCTAGGTTCACAGTAATCTCTGGCATAAGTCAGGGTCACTCACCTCTACACTGCCCTCAGGGAAGCCAAACCTCTTCTGAACCACAGCAGTCAATTCCCGGATCCTTCGGCCCTTCTCGCCAAGAACATTCTGTGTCCTGGGGAAGATAAAAAAAAGTGACAACACTTCACAGCTCTCAAAAGTTCCAGATGTTAAGTTCAAATCTTGCATGTATGTAGCAGTAAAATCTCATTCATACGATACAAGCAAGTATAAAGCTTGGATGACAAGAATAGAGTTAGACTCAAAAAAAATTACACTTCCTAAGGCCAAATTCATTGGCTGTCCCCTTAAGTTTACAAAATAAACCATGTTAATATATATAACAATTATAGGTGATGGCCAGGAAAATAAGGTTTTTACCTGGTGGCCAAAATAATGATTTCTGTCCTGGTGGGTGTAACTCGGACCTCAACTCCAGAGTAGCCATCTTCAGCCAGCTCCCGAGTGAGAAACTCGTTCAGTTCTGCTTTGAAGATGCCATCAGCAACAAACTAACCAAAAAGTAAAGTTCAAAATTAGATCGTATGCAGGCTCACTTTTTCCTGCCTAGCCTTTCAGCCAATGCAACCCTCATCCAAATTCCAACACCTCCAACAAATTCCCCATCAATCATACTACCCTTGTTCCAAAATGAATGTAGCAACCCTTCTCAGACAAATGCCTCTAGGTCATCTTTTGGAAGTTACTCTGACCCAGGACCCTCAAAACTGTGTCACAGAACGCAGCACAGAGTAGGGGCACCTGGACAAAGACAACACCTCCAGTCAGACTCGTCATCTTCTCTTCACTGAAGGGTTTTTGAGGCTGTCACTTACATGTACGTAAGTTAAAAGAAAAACTTCTAAAATGGCACGTTTACAACTCATTCATTCAGCACAGCAGGAACGCCACCCAAGTGACAGATTAAGCAGTCACACTGCAGCCACAACTTGGACCATCAGAAGAATCCCGGCCGTGTTATCTTGCCTTACTTGATGTACCTGTCTTACCGACCTGACAAATCCTCACAAAAGCGTGTGGGTTTAACTTAAACATGGATGTAAGTATACAAAAAAAATGTCTAAATGCCTACGTCTAAAGCAAATAAACTTAACAGTTCTCTCTCATGAAAAGGTGCGAAGTTGAACCCAAGGAAGCGTTCTTCCCAGGTCTTCTCCTAGATGGAGCAAGAAGTTGTCAGCAGCCTTTCCAGTTGGAAGTCTTTGGGGTCAGAAAGCTGCACGCAGATACAAATATTAAGGCGGCAAGAATACACTACTACCTCCCCCTGCCAAAGCCACGGTGTTACTATCTGAAGGGAATGGCTCATGCCCTCAAAATACCACACGTTTACTAACTTTATCTGTTCACTAAGAAATGCTCGCAAGCGCCTTCTCCGAGACAGGAGAGGCACCCAGTGCTCATCTCTGCTCTCCGCCCGTAACCGGCAAAAATCGTCTCTCCCTCCGCCACACGGCCCTCGCCGCACTCAATCCACCGCCATCCGCGGCCTACGGGAATGCCTCGGAGTCCAGGCCACTTCCTGGGGCAGCGCACGGACCTCTGGGTCCGCGACAGCACGCCGAGAAGCCCTTGACCCATGCGGCGCTGCAATCCCCTGGCCCCAGGCCCCAACACCGCACCTTCCTCTTCTTAGAAATTTGCACCGCCATCTTGCCGCCGTGCGCCGCCGAAAGGAAAGGAAGGGGCTCACAAGCGGAAGTGGGTATAAAGGGCGCGGAGTGACGACAAAGAACTGCGCGACGTGGACGCCTATGGTGCTCATGGGAAATGTAGTGTTTACTTTAGGAAGACTTTCAGGGCAAGGGAAGAGTAATGGAGCCACCTACAGGCGGAAACAGGAGGAGCGGATCAATCTGAAGTGGGGAGTTAACTGGGGAACTTAGAGTCCAGTTCTCATAACTATAGTTTAAAAATGAGCAGCATTTTTATAGTTTAAAAATGAGCAGCAGTAGAGATGAAACTTACAAGTATAAACTCACAGAGCAGCAGAGTTTAACAAGCATGGAACCCTGGTCCCTACACTCTACACTATAATGAAAAATTACTGAAAGTCTATAATGATATTCTTTTAGGCGTCCAACTCTTCTAATCTGTTTTCATTTTCTCCGTTCTAAATGATAATATCTTTATGCATTCTAGGGACTGTTCTATGTCCTTTATACTATTAACTCATTTACCCCTACCTCACCTTCATAAAGTCTGTTACAACTTGTAACAAGTAACAAAGTAGTGGCTCATGGGCTCACAATTCTTTTTCAATTAACCCCCCCCACACACACACACACATTTTACTATGAATATTTTCAACTGTACAGAAAAGTTGAAGAAATTGTGCATCCCCATGTATGCACCTAGGTGCTGCAATGAACATTTTTGCTATATTTGCTTTACCACATATTTCTCTATCCATCCCTTTACCCACCCACCAATGCATCTTTTGACACATTTCAAAGTATGTTGCAGACATCATCAGTACACTTCACCCCTAAACACTTCAAAAGTTTTATTTTAAATTTGGATAGTTTGCCTGCACTTAAAAAACAGCATATTTCTCTATTAAACTGTTTTAGGTTGTTCTTTAAAAATGTAGAAAGATCTAGCAAAATATCAGGCCTACATTTCCTCATGACTGTGTTCTCTTTCCTTGTTAGATGACAAAGCGCTTTCCCATGTGCCACAGTCCCTGGCAGCTTCATTCATTTCTTGTCTGGTCCTAGAAGCCATCTGAGCTTTTCCCCAGCACTAAAACAACCCTGATGCAAAGATCTGTCCTATAGTCATGGAATTAACAGAGTTCTGGAGGGAGCTGAGCAGAGAGACCAGAGAAGATGAAAGAAAGTGGATGAACCGAAGAGATAGATAGGCTGTGAACCTGATGTATCTTTTTTTTTAATTTTTAAAGATTTTATTGGGGAGTTGGGGGAGGGGAACAGACAAGTTGCTGTCCTTTTGTTCTCCAGTCTAGTTGTGGAGGACGTTGCTTCACTGGTCCACGTTGGTATTATCATTGCACTTTTCCTGGGTGAGGCAGTCGCTCGCCGGCCATTGGACGGCCGCTCACAGTGGCTCACGGCAGCTCAGGCTGGCTGGCGGCCACTCACGCTGGCTGCCAGCCACTCACGGTAGCTCACAGCAGCCCACTGCAGCAGGGGCTGCAACCTATGCCGTCACTGGTGACTCACGGCAGCCCAGCTTCAGGTTGAGCTGTTATTCACCATCTTAGCTGTAGAGGGTGCAGCGTCACTGGCCCTTGTGTGGGATCCGAACCAGGGCCCTGCTTTTCAGAGTAGGTGTCCCAAGCCAACTCTTAACAAACACACCACTCGGCCGGCCGAATCTGATGTATCTTGATGATGTATCTTGATGAGGTTAAAGGGGGAAACTGAGAATGATGCCCTGGTTTTTTATTCCAGTGGTCGATGCTTGGTGACAACCCTCACTGAGATGAGGAACCCAGGCACAGTTTTCTTTCTTCATGTGTCACCTCCCTCTGTTCTTCACTCCCCTCTTCATCCAGCTCATGGCCTATTAATTCAGTGTTGCCAGGTTGCTAAAATTTCAACCGAGGTGAATCTGCCTACCTGACTTCACTATGCCCTCACTTGGGATGTGGGCACTGTGGGAGAGTACTCGGCCTTACATGCTGGAGCCAAAATATTTCCTCATTCTGTTATGCCTCTCATTCTCACACAGTGCCTGTTATAATCTTTCTCAAATCAGAACCTCCTTCTCATTCTTAGCAGTCAACCTGCCTCCTAACCTATTGCCTCCCAAATAGATTGTATAGGCAAGAACTGCCTCTCACCTATCCTATAATTGTGTGTGCCCTTGGTCATCCTTTCCTTCTTCCCTCCCTATTCAAGAAAGAGACCCTTTTTTTTTTTTTTACCAAGGTCAGCCTCCCTGTGTGTTCTAGTTCAAGTTTAGTTCTGTTCCTTTGAGACCTTGCTCTAGCAATCATGCCCTCCCTTTGTGTGATACTCTTCTTTTACTGGCTGTTTCCTTCCCCACCCCTCATGTTAAATATGTTACTTCCTCCAGGGTTATGACGCTCCTAGTTGTAGAACAAATTTTAAAAGATTTTTTGTTTTTACTGCTTTTGTGTCATTGTTAAAGGACTCACACTTCTGATACTGCTGCTTACAATAAAAGTAAGATCCAGTGTATGGAAGGGCATGAGAAAACGAGCATCCTCACACTGTAGGTGTGAACTGGGCTTCTTTTTTGGGGGCGGCTTGATGATACCCACCATAATTTAAGATATGGATTCCCTTTGGCCCAGCAAATACATTCCTTTTTATCTACTCCAGAAAAACACCTACCCAAATATACAAGAAGGTGGATGCAAGAATGCTCATTATAACCCTGTTAATAATAGTGGAAAAAATACATTAAGAACATCCCAAAGCCCTTCAGTAAGGAAGTGGTTATGGAATATTATGTAGTGATTAAAAAGAATGAAATGGGGCCGGCAGAGTGGCGCATTGGTTGGGGGCTGGCTTGGGATGCCAGAGGGCCCCAGTTAGGATCCCACATATGAGGGCCAGTGACACTGCCCTCTACAGCTAAGATGGTGAACAGCAGCCCGACCTGGGGCTGGGCTGCCGAGAGTCGCCAGCGACGGCGTAGGCTGCAGCCACTGCTGCAGTGGGCTTCCATAAGCTACTGTGTGTAGCCGAGAGCCAGTGTGAGAGGCCAGCAGCCTGCAGCTGATCTGCCTTGCCCCGGAAGAGCGCAATGATGGTGCCAGCTTGGGCCAGTGAAGTAGCATCCTCCACAACTAGACTGAAGAACAAAACAACAGCGGCTTGTCTGTTCCCCTTCCCCCAATTCCCCAGTGCTGTTCCCCTCCCCCAATTCCCCAATAAAAACCTTTAAACAAAAAAAAGAATGAAATGGCTATATGTACACATATGAAAAGAGCACCAAGAAATATTGCTATGTGCAAAACAGAGTTGCAGAACAATATGGACTGTATAATATTGATGTACAATAAAATAAAAACATAAATGCATGTAAATGCCTAGAAGAATCTATGCCCAACTAATAGATAGCTAAACTTACTTCTGAGAATGGAGCAGTCCTGGGGGGAGGTTAAGAGGCAATTTACTTTATTGCTCAACTTTTCTTATAATAAAAATATATTCACATATTACTTATGAAATTGAAAATGAATTAAAAAAGAAAAAATGCAAGGGCCACAAACATAGATGGATTTCTGATCATGTGGTCACTTGTGAAAAAATGTGAATGGTCCAGCCTCCAACACCAAATCCCATAATCTTTTCTTCTGAAATCTTAGGGTAAAGAAAAGTTTATTCTCTTAATCCAACTATAAATCTCTACTGTCTGACATGGTAGCCATTGGCCTCATGGACTATTAAGTACGTACTTGAAATGTGGCTGGTCTGAGTGGAAAAACAGCTCTACGTGTAAAATACAAGTATATAAAAAAAGAATATCACAATCATTTTTATATCGATTCCATGTTAAAACAACATTTTAGATGTATTGAATTAAATAAAATATGCTATTAAGTTCCCCTGTTTCTTTTGCTTTTTTTTTTTCTTTCATGTGGCTACCAGAAATTGTAGAATTACACATGTGGTTTATATTTCCGTTGGGCAGTGCTGCTGTAATCTTTCAACCACAGAAATCAATGGTGTTTTATTCTCTTTGTTTCCATGAGATTTGGCTCAGTGATTGGCAGAGAGAAGGCACTTAGTTACTGTTTACAGGCTTATTGAACAAAAGAAAGCTTATAAGGAGTCTTGCCAATCTTGTTCCCTGTTTGCCCTGGGCTCTGGGAAACTCTGAGCCCAGTTTCATGCTCATTTGAGTTTCTGGGACCCCACCCTGGCCCAGATCAGCTTTGGATGGGTGGAGGAGGCCTATTATGTGGAATTCAGGATTGGTTCTAGAGCCCTGGACACAAGAAAGTGAGACCATCACAGCTCCCTCTTCCACATACACATACCCTTTCTCCTTTATGAGACCCAAGTGGTCCAGTGGGCAGGTAGCGGTGAACTCAGTGAGAGCAACCATTTAACCTTGGTCAGGTTTTTCTGAGCAAACTGCCTGTGTGGCCGCTGGATCCACACAGCCAGCTCGGGTTTGCATTTAAATCCCTGCCATTGGGGCCAGACAAAACGTCTTTCAGATTGAATGATGCTCTGGAGAAACTATAGTTTTTTTCATTCAGCAAAAGTTTGCCAAGCATCTGTTTAGCGTGGTCATAGAACTGAGCCAGACAACTTGAGTTCACACTCCTGGTCTGACTGTTTACTAGCTATGTGGCCTTGGTTGAATTATCTCTGTATACGTTTTCTCTGCATAACGGGATAAAAATAATAATAAACCCACCCCATGGGATGATTATGAGATTACTAGTGTTGTAATGTGTAGGGCAGAGAAAGCTTCCTTAAAGGAAAGACATGGGAATAATTGAGCCAGAGGTCAGACTGCTGAAGCAGAAAGAAGTGGTCCAAGGAGAGAAAAAGGTCAGGGAAGTCCCAAACCATCAGGCTTTCTCTTAGGAGTGTGGGATTAAGGTCTGGTCTGGAGAGGTGGGGCCCAAGAACAGCTCTAACAAGAAACTGCCCGGGGCTGGTGAGGGAGTGGTGGTGGTGGTGGGAGGGGTGCAGGTAAGAAACACCAGCTGGACTCTTCCTGGGGATGAACACAGCTGCAGTAAGTTTGTCCAGTTTAATTTTAGAACGCGGAAATTCCACTTTTCCTGAACTGACACTCCCAAAACTCTGCGCACTTCGCCCTCTGGCGGTAATCACTGGCAACTACAGCGCCTTGGTCACTCTTTTTCCCAGAAAGGGGTGGGGCTTCGTCTCTCCTTACCTCTTCAACTGATCCGCTTAGTCAAGTGGCCATGTTTGGCGACTCATTTAAGAGGCTGAGAATGTGGGACAGACATAGCTAGGGAGGTGAGCGTGCTCCACAGAAACAAGAGGCAGGAGACTGGCTTCCCAAGATTTGACTAGTGAAACCCACACATAAGGGACTGAATTGACTGTGACCCCACTGAGGTGACCAGAGGACGGGAAAAAGATGGTAACAAGCCAGTGCTACCAACTGCCCAGCTTCCTGCGCAGAGCAAGGCTGTGTGAGCCGGCAGCTGGTTAGCTTGGAGACAAAGGGGAGGGGTAAGAGCCAGGAGCTGGTATACAGCCAGCGCTGCCCAGGGACAGGAACCAGGCCTGGGGTATGACAGGATTGGCTCCAAGCAGGGAGTGCTCTTTCTTAGAGGTGAATGTTTTTGGGCCTTTGTAGAGAGGAGCCATTAGAACCATCTAATCTAGTTCTCCAGACTGTGATTCCACAGGCTAGAAAGGCCTGAGGTTCTGGCTCCAAGTAAACTGGTAGCCTTGCACTTCTGCAGAGAGACAATGGACATGTCTGCCTTGTAAATGGTACAGAACTCCACGCAGTCATCCAGCGCTGGGGATGAACTGGACCAATGGAACTTGCCTCCACTACTGGGGGGAATGTAAATTCGCGCCAAGTGGCTTTGGAAAGTTTATTATCCTTGAGGAATGTTGATGTTGCATCCCCAACCCCAGCAATTCCACTCCTGGTTATACAGCTGACGGCCTGGTCTTCAAAATTTTGTGCTCACATTCTCCCTTTCAAGAATATGCAAGTTGTGGTTTTCCTTTGTACACTCTAAATTATGTAGAACTTTAATATAGGTAGAATTTTTCACCATGTTTAAATAAACTTGCAAAGACTGATTTCCAGCATTATCATAATGTCAACACTTTGAAATAAAGCGGTTAGTCACGCTTTTAAATGTCTCCATGGGAATATAAATGCCACAGTGATTTGATACCCACAATTATCCATTTAAAAAATACACAGACTCGTTTTTCTTGAGCAGTTACGCATTTTATATTGTTTCATTTTCTCCTTGAACTTATATTTCCAGTCTGCACAGGCCTGGGAATGTCTTCACGCACCCTAGTAAATCCAGAGTACCCCGTAGAATGGACCCACGACCCCTTCCCTGTCCACTCCCCATGCCCTGTCTGGCTGAGTGAACTCAGGTCTGGTTTAGCTGGGTGATTTTCCAGGAAGATCCTGAACTTGCTGGGTGTTTTCCCAGCTCAGTGACCCACTAAGATTTAGTTTCTTTCCATTGCCCTTTGTTTACTTGTCAAGAAGGATCTGAACCAGGGTCCTAGCATGCAGGAGCATGTGAGCTTCTAGCCTTAACACTCTTAATAGATTGCTACTTATGTAAGCATTGAGTAATTTCAATCACTAATCACTACGTATATCGAGAGCTTATCATGTATTAGTAACTGTGCTGAGTGCTTTATATATGTTATTGCTCCATAATCTTCACAATGCAGTTTAACCTATTTACCATAGGATTAACTCATTTTACCAACAAAAAGAAACTGGCTTTCTAAGACCAAAAATCTAGCCCCCCAAATAAAATTACCTATTAACACCCAGGAATTTAAAGGGTTAGGCAATATCGTTTTCCAGACATTATCGATAATTTTCCACCAACAAAAAACCACAGTTGGAGAAGTTAAGATGTCTCCATCATAATTGTATTGAGACTTCTTGAGAAGATGGTAACTAGGCACCAGGACATTTCTTAAATTCTTTCTGTAAAGCGACTTTGAATTAACTAAAATCAAAACAGGATGGTAAGTGAATGCAATAAATGATTGGGGACCACAAAGTGTTGCAGGATACCAAGTCCTGTCCTGTCCCATCATGAAGGTGGGATTTCGCAGAAGAGCAGGACAGCTTGGAAAAGGAGCCGCTAGAGGGCAGCAGAGCACAGCGGACCCGGCCTGGTCACAGGAACTGCAGCCGGGGTTCTGTTGTGAAGTGCACCCAAAACAAAACACCTGGCAGAGAGAACATGTGACTGCCCAGCTTCTCTTGAAGGGGAAGGGAGGCAGGTGCCCGGAAGAAGGTTATGGACCAGCACTGCCCAATAGAAATATTGGGTCTCCGGAAAAGTCACGACACATGTTTACAACAGATGGCACTAGTTCATTTTTGGAAGTACTAGAGTCATTCGCATCTATGTTATTGCTATGTCATTTGACAGCTGACAGTTCTAGCTTCATTCTAAAAAAACAGTTGGGCGATTTGGTTGAGTTTTGGAGATTTTACAACAAGTTGAAGATGGAAGACCAAACAGTGCATTTTCGCCATGTTTTACTGTTTTACTTCCATAAAGGGAAGAACGCGTGTCAAGCTTGTGAAAAGTTGCATAAAGTTTACAGTGACAATGCTCTACAAGAACGTCAGTGACAACGATGGTTCATAGAATTCCATGCTGGTGATTTTGATCTCGACAATGCTCCTCTGTCAGGGAGGCCCAACGAGGTTGATGACGACAAAATAAAGGCATTGATCGAGTCAAACCTATGTTACACAACACAAGACATTGCAGAAACATTGAACATCCATCATTCAAGTGTTCACGACCACATAAAGAAGCTGGGATATGTAAGCAAGCTCGATATTTGGGTTCCTCATGAACTCAAAGAAGTTCATTTGACGGCGCGTATAAACATCTGCAATATGCTCATTAAATGTGAGGAAAACTATCCTTTTTTGAAGCAACTGATAACTGGTGATGAGAAGTGGATTGTGTACAACAATGTAGTGTTCAAACGGTCTTGGTCCCGACGTGATGATTTGCCTCAAACGACATCGAAAGCAGACATTCATCAGAGGAAGGTTATGTTCTCAGTGTGGTGGGATTTTAAAGGTGTCGTGTTTTTCGAGTTCCTACCAAGTAACTAAACAATCAATTCAAATGTGTACTGTCGGCAATTGGACAGTTTGAACAAATCGATCATCCAGAAACATCCAGAGCTTGTTAATTGTAAAGAAGTTGTGTTCCATTGTGACAATGCGAGACCACACATAAGTTTGATCACCCGTCAAAAATTATTGGAGCTTGGATGGGATGTGTGGCCACACCCACCATACTCACCTGACCTTGTGCCATCAGACTTCCACTTGTTTCGCTCTCTTCAAAACTCCTTGCGTGGTACAACATTCAATTTAGATGAGGCTGTAAATCAGCACCTTGTTCAGTTTTTCATAAATAAAGACAGGTCCTTCTATAAATGAGGAATTATGAAGCTCACTGAAAGATGGCAAAAGGTTACCGAACAAAACGGGCAATATATCATTGATTGATCTTTGTTCTTTATATAAATAAATGACCTTTGAAAAACATAGACAAAATACATCATGACTTTTCCGAAGACCCAATATAATGTGAACCACATTCATAATTTCAAATCTTCCAGTGCCACTTATAAAAGAAAAAAAAAGAAACAGGTGGCTTTAATTTTAATATATTTATTTACCCCCACATATCCAAAATATCATTTTAGCATGTAATTAATATAAAAATTTATTGATATCTTACTTTTTTTGGTATTTGGTCTTTGAAATCCGATGTGTATTTTCTATTTACATCACTTCTCATTTCAAGGGTTCAATAGCCACTTGTGACTACAGACATTTAATTTCCAGCAGGTAGGCACTTCCTGCAGGACAAGGGGTTTAGGAGGATTGCAGTATCATCCCAGGGAGAAAGAAGGTCAGGCCAAGGACTTCTCCTGGCCCTATGTACAGTCACCCGATGCACCAACACCTCCTATAAATATTTCTGCCAGAGCATTGCTATCTCTATCCTCATTTCTCAGGCCCTCTCTTTGCTCCACCAGAGCTGCTTTCTAACGTTCCCAGATTAGGAAACTTTCATGGCTCCTCCTGTCCCCTCTGCTTCCCTGTGGTCTGAGACCAGAGCTGTTCAGGTTTGCAGAGGTTTGAGAGTTTAGATAGCTTCACTTCAAAAGAGCACAATGATTTGGAAGACTTGACAACAACTTGATTCTTGATCCAGTTTCCCACTGAGAGAGGCAGATCTGCAGAGGTGAGAGCAGGCTGTGGTCTTCCCCAAGCCTGGTGTGGATCTCAGCAGTGTGGCCTTGGGCAAGTGGCTTAAAGCTGCCTTGGTGCCTCAGTTTCCTCATCTGTAAAATGGGAATAATAATAGTAGTTATCCAATAGGCTTGTTGTGAGTATTAAATGAAGTAAAATTGTGCTTGGCACATAGTCAAAGCTAAATAAATGTTAACTTTTAAAAACCTATATTTGTATAACTGCATTTCAACCCTTTTAAACAATTATTATTTGGCAAAATATATAAACTACTGAGAACTGACAGCTGCCGTACTGGGCCTGGCATTGCTCTGATCAAAACTTTGTGGCGCCTGGATTGGTCTGTTATAACATCACATCTTGTCACCTTCAGCCAAATAATGAATCCCATCATTACCAGTCTGCCAACTAAAATTTTATATATATAATTAAAGTTTATTGAGGTGACAATTATTAGCAAAGCTACACAGATTTCAGGTGTACAATTCTGTAATACGTCATCTATAAATCACAATGTGTGTTCACTACCCAGAGTCAGTTCTCCTTCCATCACCATATATTTGACCCCCTTTACCTTCATCTACCACCCTCCTCTCCCCTACCCTCTGGTAACCACTAAACTTTTGTCTGTGTCTGTGAGTTTTGTTTCTTCATTTGTTTTTCTTGTTCTTTTGTTGTTTTCAGTTTTATATACCACATATCAGTGAAATCTTATGGTTCTTGACTTTTTCTGACTTATTTCGCTTAGCATTGTAATCTCAAATCCATCCATATTGTCACAAATGGCACTGTTTTATCTTTTCTTATGGCAGAATAGTATTCTATTGTGTATATATACCACAACTTTTTTTATTTATTTATTTTTACAACTTCTTTCTCTAATCATTTATCGAAGGATGCTTTGGTGCCAACTACATTTTTTAAACAACATAAAGAGAAAGATTATCAATTAAAATACCTTTGAAAACAATTTTGGTTTTTTTGCTAATAAACAGCTAATGTTTATTAGTCAATAATAAGCACAGTGTCAGGTGATATTTTTTTCTTTTTTAAACATGCTTTGACACATTTAATTTCCACAACAACTTTATGAATTGGATTCTATATTTTATAGATGAGGAGACAGGTCGCAAAGCTGGGAAGTGGTATAAGTAAGATTCAGATCCCAGTCTGGATCCTGAGTCTGAGCATGGGCCACTCTTTTCTACTTTTCACCAGAAAAATCTATAGGCCTTTAGGCCTCACCTTAAAAGCTCTCACCTCTGTAAAGTCCTTTCAACTGCCCCCAGCCTAACACCCCCACCCCCACCTCCACCGCAGCCCATCATGTGCTCCTAGGCCTGTGCTTCCAGGCACTTGGTTCAGGCCTCTTGTCATCTGTCACGTGACATCACCCTGAGTTACACGGGAATCTAGTTCCTCATACCAGGGTGTCAGCCTCCTGCCTGGTGACAAGGCCCAGGCTCAGGCCCAGAGTAAGGAGCCCGACAGGCTGAGGTTTGATTTCTTGGCTCTGCCATCTACTTTGTGGGATGCCTTAAACAAAAGCCTTAATTCACTGTACCTCCAAGGTATCAGAGTGCTTTTGGCAATATGTGTAAAGTTTCTGACATATAATAGATGTTTTATAAATCATGGTTTCTTATCATCAGAGACAATGGCTGTGCTGTGTTTTTCTCTGAATTAAAAAATAAGGCTTTTTGCAATCACAAAATGACATAATTAGTACATTGATATGGAAGGCAATTCGGTTACAACGTAAACACTTTAAATGCACTGGCCTTTTGACCCAACAATTCCACTTCTAGGGAATTACCTAAAAATATATTCCCACATATGAGAAATTATATATATGCATAAAGTATTCATTGTAAGAAAAAGATTAGAAGCCACTATAATGTTCAACACCAGGGAATTGTTTAAGCAAATTGCAATATACCCATCAGATGGGATGCTATGAAATCATGAACAAGAATGACATGGCTCTATGTACAGTGGAATGAACCACTTTCCAGATTTTGTTTTAAAAATGAGCAAAGTGCAGGACAGGTGGAAATGTTACAATTTGTGTAAAAACTAACGAGAAAGGCTGTGTATGTAAGTACTTATGTATGCATTGAGTATCTCTGAAAGGAACCTCCAGAAGCTGCTTTTGGATATGGTCTCTGGACTGGGGGCTGTTAGGCTGGGCTTCAGACATGGAAAGGAGGCTGACTTTTCACTGACCACCCTTTTTGAATATTGTATGATATGCATCTGTATTGATTACATTTTTAGTTAATTTAAAACTAAAAATGAACACCCAGAGATACTCAATCTCAGTCATAACATTTTCTCAAAGATTATATAGAAATAGCCAACAGATATATGAAAAGATGTTTGACATCACTAATCATCAGAGAAATCCAAAACTACAGTGAGATATCCTTTCACACTCAGAATGATGTCATAAAAAAGATAAGAGATAACAAGTGCTGGCGAGGATGTGGAGAAACGCGAACCCTGTGTACTGTTTGTGGGAATGCAAATTGGTGCAGCCACTCTGGAAAACAATATAGAGGTTCCTCAAAAAAATTACAAATAGAACTAGCATATGATCCAGCAATTCCACTTCTGGGTATATGTCCAAAGGAAATTAAAACAGGATATCGAAGAGATATCTACACCCCCATGTTTATTGCAGCATTATTTACAATAGCCAAGACACAAAGCAACCTAAATGTCCATTCATAGATGAATGGGTAAAGAAAATGTGGTGTAAGTGTATCTACAATGGAATATTTTTCAGCCATAAAAATAAGGAAACTTTGCCATTTGCGACATCATGGATGAGCTGTGAGCTCATTACGCCAGGTGAAATAAGTGGGACACGGAAAGACCATTACTGTGTAATTTCACTTATATGTGGAATCTTAGAACACAACAAAAGAAAACAAAATAAACAAACAAACAAAACAGACTCATAGAAACAGAGAATAGATTGGTGGTTGCCAGAGGTGGTTGGGGAAATGGTTGGAGGTGGTCAGAGGGTACAAACTTCCAGTTATAAGAGGAATAAGTTCTGAGGGCCTAATTAATGTATGGTATAGAGACGATAGCTAACAATACTGTATTGTATACTTGCAAGTTGTTAAGAAAGTAGATCTTAAAAGTTCTCACCACATCCACACAAAGAAGGTATCTATGTGAGGTGATGATGTGTGAACTAATCTTATTGTGGTAATCATTTTGCAAATAGACATATACCAAATCATCACATTGAATACCTGAAACTCACACAATGTCATATTTCAGTTATATCTCAATGAAGCTGGGGAAAAAAATCTCATTCCTAATGAGGGAAATGCAAATTAAAGCAACGGGAGTATACTTTTCACCCATCAGATTGGCCAGCATTTTTAAGTCTGGTGTCAAGTGTTGGCTCACGCTGGTCCTGTCATACCTTGCTGGTGGCAGACTTAAATGGGACAGCTAACTTTCAAACAACTTGGCCATCCATGTCTAGTAAAATGTACTTGCCTTATGACTGTGTGATCCCATTTTCCAGCGCCAGTTCAAAACCAAAGGTAGAACCACGTGCCTGCCATAGTCCGACATCAGCCCTGCAGCAGCAGATATCTCTGTGGGGGACTAGGACCAGGCTGGAGGTGCTTGCTGATCAAAGGAGATTGGCCCTGCTGTACTGTTTCCAATTTTTTTTTTAATATAAGGAGAATGTACTCATGCATTACTTACATAATTAAAAGTTTAAAAATTCAAAAATATTTTACAAACAAGGAAAATGTTCTCAGGAAATGTGTGGGAAAAGAAGAAAATGAAAGAGGAAAAAGTGTTTCAGTTGCCTTGATATTTTAGTCATGTTTCCTCCATTGACTTTTGTTTTATGTGTAGTTTACGCATGTGCAGTGGTAAGAGGGGGAGAAGAGGGTGAGGACAGAGTCTGAGAGCTTGGTGTTCAGGGGGCAGTGAGGGAGACTTAGAAGAAGTGGTCAGAGGGATTGACATCAAGAGGCCAACGGAGAAGAGTTCCCAAGAGGGAGCCGTCAGCAGCAAGCAGCACTGCTGAGAGGCAGGCCAGCTGGCACCTTCAGTGGAGGGCATTGAGGACGCTAGCCAGCACCGTTATGAGCATCACGCTTTAGGACGAACTTTCACGGGCAGAGAAGATCCAGGGGAGGACCAGGTGTCATTGGGGAAAATAACTGAATGAACTGGGGAGTCCAGCATGAGAAGAGAGCCTACCAGGGCCATGAGCTATGCATAGCTGCAGTTCCTCAGACTCAGAGAGCCTGGGTTGGCAATGCTGGTACACCCTTGTTTCTGACTCACTTTTCTCCAACCCAGCTGGTCTCTGAGCTCGTCCTTGGACGTGCCGGATAGGGTCCTACCTCAGGGACTTTGTACCTGCTGTTACCTCTGCCTGGAACACTTTCCCAATACATCCTCATCTCCTTCAGGTTTTTACTCAAATGTTATCTTTTCCATTAGGCCTTCCTTGACAATCTGTTTAAAATAACAACCCCGCCCCCCCCCCTCAAGCATTACCTAGTCCCCTTTCTTACTTTATTTTTTCTCCATAACACATTTATCACCATCTAATAAAACCCATATTAAATTTAAGAATTTTTAGGTTTGATTTTAATGGATAGTGTGTTCACATGGTTCAAGATGAAAAGTTGTGCCCAGTCTTTTGCTATTACAAATAGCACTGCAATCAGTAACCTTGTGCCTACATCAGTTTACTGTGCCGATGAAACTCTATCTAGCCTAAAGTCCCAGGAGTGGCATTTCTGGGTCAAGGGGTAAGTGCATTTATAATTTTATCTTACTTATTAATTTTTTTCCTGCTTTCCTGACTAGAATGTAAGCTCCAGGGATTTAAATTTTTTTTATCCATTGCTATATCTCCACTACTTCATACAGAGCTTAGCACATTGTAGGTGCTCAATAAAGAACATGTTGAATGATGAATGAGTCAACCCATTCCTGGAAGCCTGAAGGCACACTCCTGAGGACCACTCCAGTGTGCCTCCTTCCCAACCTCAGGGCTATGGGTCCTTAGAGACCCTTGAACTCAGCACACAGTCCCTGCCGGTCCCACACCCCCTCCAGAAATCAAAAGCTTTTCCCTCAGCAGATACAGGACAGGGGTGCTGTTCTAAGTCTGTTTGTTGTCTCCCTCTGCTTCCTTTACTTTACCCAGGAAGGCACTTAAAAAAATATGTCTACTAAGCAGCATGCTTCATTTCACCTCTCAATTCCCTTCCCTGACACAGTTTTCTTTTTTCCAAACATTTACAAAAATCACTTAATGCTTGGAGAATGATTAGGTGGCAGAGAGACTGGGCTAATTTTCAAAACTGAAATTCATTCACGGAGGGAGGGTTTATTTGTGCCTGGCCCTGGGCTGGCAATGAGACCAGGTGACGAGAATGTGATGAAAGTTGTCCCTGCATCAGGGGTTCATCATTCACGGGGAGAGAGTACCCAGGACATTTCCTTGAGGGCAGGGACTCAGCATCCACTCCCACAAAAATGAGCTAGCTGATGTTTGAGTCCTCCAATCCTCTAAGGCAACAGGGAAGACGTTGACTTGAATAATTCTCTGATTTTCCCCTCACCTGTCATAAGGACTGTTTTTGTTGGTGGGTTGGTTGGTTGGTTGACCTTTGGTTTCATGTTTCTGGGAGTGTCTATTGATATTTGTCTGAGTCAACTGTTTAACTGTTTAACTTGGCCATTCTGATACTAGGTGTTTCCCTTTGGGCCCATCGGGGAAAACCCAGGCAGCATTAGGGCTTTCCCCATTGGCTCCCAGTTTCCATGAGAGTGGGGAAAGGAAGGAGGGGCTAAAATATGGAGCCAAACTGACTTGGATTCAGACCCTGGCTTGACAACTTAGTAGCTATGAGGTCTCAGAAAGCTAAGGTCAAAGCTCCCTTCATCTTGTGTTCCATACTTCCTGCCTTCCTGCCCCGCCTATAACCAGCCACCACAATAAAGAGGAGGAAAGGGTAAAGTCCAGAACTTATCACCCAGAACTGGGCAGAAGATTCCATGATGGCAATCTGTGTGCCCCAGGCCAGGCTACTTCCTTCATCTTTGTGGTCAAGCGGGCTCTTTATAACAAAGCCTGGGGTCCATGGCTGCAGATCATCCCTGAGGGCCTTTTGTGGCTGCAACTTCAAACATATTTTGGCTCCTAATTTAAACTTTCTGGATTTTCTGAGAAGTCCAGATATAAATTAGAGCATTGTTTGGATCTCTTTAATCCCACTCAGCACTCAAGTATCCATGATATGTGTAACCAAGGGTGCTTTTACTAAACTTCAGTAAACAGAAAAGTCCAGAATATTCCTAGACATTGGACACCTGCCTCAGTGTTTCTGCTGCAGTGACAGGTCCCCAATTTCTATATAGACTGAACCACCAAGGCAAGGTCCTTTAAGATTGCAAGAAACTGGAGATTCTTTTGACTCTAAAGAAACTGAAGATTTGAGAGAGTGCGAAGCAGCCTGAACCGGAAGACTACCCAGTGGTTATTTCAGGAGACGATAGTGATTAAGACTAAGGGTTTGGTTTTGGCGTAGGGACAAAGCAATCCCTGCAGGTCTGAGATGGTGACTGGATCAGTAGAGAGAGGAATGTCATTTCAAATCCCTGAACTGGTGCTGTCCACAGTGGAGTGTTCCACTGTAGCCTTGGAGAGATTTAGGAGACATAGCAACTACATGCAACCTATAGATCTTATTTGGATTCTGACTCAAACAAACCAATTATAAAAAAAAGAAAAAACATGGGACATTTAGAGAAACTTGAAAACTTATTATCTACTTGAGATTGAGCAGATTTTGATAACCATTGAAGCTGAGTGATGGGTACATGAGATTCATATTGCTGTACTTTCTACCTCTGCATATGTATGAATTTTTCCATAACAAAAGCCAAATAAAATAAGGCCAAAAAATGGAATATCTCAAATACTTCTCTCTCCTTACATATCATCAATTGCTTAAAATCATGCCACATATTTGTTTACTTCATAATTGAATCACAATTTTCTGGTATAATTTTGTGTTTTTCCTGGAGTTTCTTGGCACCATTTCCATTCTTTTCTGAGAGGGGAAACGTGCCTTTTTTTACCATATGACTAAGAGCTTCTAGCTTCTTAATTGTATCTTCTGTTGACTCGAATTTACTTTATTCTTGAAGACTTTTTTTTTTAAACAGTTAACCAGACACAAGTTTATTCAAGAGATAAAGTCAACACAGGCTACTGTAGAATGTCTTACCTCATTGAAGACATTTTTAACACTCTGTTATCAGAGACTTCTGTTTTTCTGTTCTAACTTAAATCAAACACTCTAGACAAACAATTATTACCCCGATAGTTCTTTTCAATGTGTGTCTGGGTTAGTTCTATTGTTTCATGGCTATCATGTGTCTTAGGTCAGGCTCCCCAGAAGCAAAGCCTGACAAAGATTGTGGTGAAAATGAGACCTCTCTCTCAGTTAATCGTTGTCACCAGGATAGAGCAGGAGAAGAACACTAAGCAAGGTGGTATTCTTGGCATGAGACGAATTTCACCCTGGTCTGATGGAGACTCTGGAGTTTGTCCCCCTTGAGATAGGGGGACATTTTGTGCAGCAATTCGCAGCAGCTGGGTGACAGGTGCACCAGAGTAATGAAGGAGGTTTGAGAGCACCATCTGCGACTCCAGTGGTTCTCAAACTCATTAAAATGCAGCTCCCTGGGCCCCATCCTCAGAGTTTCTGATTCAATAGGTCAGGGGTGAGGCCTGAGAATATACATTTCTGATGTTGCCAGATTCTGCTCCTGGAACTATACTTTGACAATCAAAGCACTACATCATATGTTCCTTTTTTTGTTTGTTTTCCTGAAGCACAAGCTCAAGTAATTTTTTTCAGCAAGAGTACATGGGAAGTAAACTTTATTCGTTTTAGCAAGTCTATTTTGCTCCTACATTTGTTTTTTTTCATTCAAAACATTCCTCCTTGGAACTTTGCAGGTCACTGTTTATAGGTTTCTAGCTTTAGAGAAGCATGATGCTAATTTGATCTTTATTCCCTTATAGATTACCTATTTGTTTGCTTTCAATTTCCAGAAGCTGTTAGACTTTCTGAAACCTAATGAGACTCTAGGCTGCATGTTTTGTCTTTGATTCTTCTCAGCGTTTAACGAGCACTTTTAATAGAAAGTCTTCTTTTCTTCATTGCTCTGGGGAAATTTTTCTTTTATTATTTCTCTAATTATTTTCTTGCCTCTCTTTTTCCTTTTCTCTCTGGAATTTTCATTACACAGATATCAGGCCTCTTAAATTGAAGCTTTATGATTTGATAGTTTCCCCTTCGTTAAAAAAAATTTTTTTTGTCTCTTTATTCTTGGTGAATTGTATGACTTTTGCTTCTAGATATTTTTAAAGCAAATTTTTTACTTTGAAATAATTTTAGATTTATGGAGAAGTTGCAAAGATAATACAGAGAATTCCTATAAACGCTTCACCCACTTTCCTCTAATGGCAGCATCTTACATAATCATAGTACATTCAAACTAAGAAATGAACATTCATACATTACTATTACTGAAACTCCAGATTTTATTCAAACTTCAACAGTTTTCCCATTAACATCCTTTTCCTGTCCCCTGACCTAGATCCAGTATACCACGTTGTATTTAGTCATCTTGTCACCTGAGTTTAAGTGTTAGTTTCTCAGTCTTTCTTTGTTTTGTGTCCTTTTTTTTTTAAATTGCTTTGACAGTTTTGAAGAGTACTAGTCAGTACTAATCATTTCTCATGATTAGACTGGAGAGAGAATACCGCAAAGGTGAAGTACCCCTCGCATCACCTGACATCAGCTGGTGACTGTAAACTTGATCACTTGATTAAAGCAGCTTGTTAGATATTTCCATTGTAAAGTTACTATTTTTTTCCTTTCCATACTCTATTCTTTGGAAGTAAGTCACTAAATCTAGCAGACATTCATGGCAGGAGAGCCAATTAAGCTCCATCTGGAGAGGAGAGTAGCTACATATGTTACTTGGAATTCTGCTGTAAGGAAGATTTGTCCCTTCTCCCTCCCCGTGTATTTATTTATTCAATCATTTATTTAGATCAGCCTGGACTCATGTGTATTTATTTTAGACTTTAGCTTATCTTGCAACTACATTATTTATTTTGCTGTTCAAATTGTCCCAGCTTTGGCTATTGAGAGCTCTTTCAGGTTGGCTTCTGTGTCCCTTTGACACTCCCCATCCTGATTTACTTAATTACTTCCTTATTTTCTGGCACTAACTTCTAGACTGTCAAATTCTACTTTTTATTTTGGCAATCATAATTTTCATTTCTCAGAACTTTTTCATGTTTTCTGATTCACCCTTTTTATTAGCAGCCCTTTCTTGTTATGGACCCGATATTATCTCAAATTAGAATTCACTTCTAATCATAAATTTGTAAATGGTGTTTATTGGATTTAAATGATCAGACTCACTCTCTAGATATAGTACAAAAGACTTAATTATAGTTACAGAACATATGTAAATATGATAACTTGGCAATGTAACTATAATAATAGTATAACTGTTAGAGTCAGAAGGTTAGGAGAGGTGAAACTGAGTACAGGTGCTATTATAATTTTATTTTACATAGTAGAAATCATGAGATATAGCTAAAGTAGATGGAACTGGAAATAAGTGTTTAAAATAATTATTGAGCTTGAAGAAATCATCACTAGAAGAATAAATTAACACTATAACGAACACAATGTTGGAAGAAATGGAAGAAGAGCAGTAGTGTAAGTGAGCTGGTTTCTTTGTATTTTTCATGAGCGGAATCAGTACATATTAATTCAATTAATCAAGAAATGGAGGTATGTATATGCATTAATCAGGTTTGTCGTGAAAGCCACCACACATCAAAGCAGAAAAGATTGCGGGTTTCCTATAGAGAGGGGGCCTATTCCTTTAGAAATAAGGTGGAGCAAAACTGAGTTTTTCCTTAGTTAACATCTGTATTGAAGCATTTAGAAAAAAACATGTTATACTTTGATTAAAATAGTTTATGAAAATAATTTCAGTGTATGTAAATGTGGAATGCAAAATATGCTGATGCTTGATAGAATGTGCAGGGTGGGAAGAAGAATGACAGGGCTAGATGAGTGCAATGTGTGTGGGATCTTGGCTGCAGAAAACAACCCACTTTGGGTCGGGAGGATTCCCAGAGGCAGGGCCCTTGTCTTCTGCTCCTTCAGCCTGTGTATTCATCTAACAATTTACCCAAAACTGGCTAAGCTTCAGACCCTGTTTTGGGGCAGAGCCTCTGCAGCTATCTTTGCTCTTGACATTTAAACCAATCTTTACAAAAGACTGCTCACCCTAGAGCTGGAGCTCCTCACTGTGGGAAGGGTATGTAGTCCAAGTGCATTTTCCTTTTCAGGATGAAGGAGGTTGGTGGGGTTGGGTTGGGGCAGGGACTCCTAGGAGGTATGGTGACTAACCCTCCTGGTTTGCCTACCAGTATCCCAGTTTTAAAACTGAAAGTCCTTCGTCTCAGGAAAACTCTCTGTTCTGGGCAAACCTGGGCATTTGGTCACCGTTTCCAAGGAGACAGTACTGGCCCCGCTTCTCACTTCTCCTCCATCTTTGTTTTGTTGGAAACCAAGGAACCCAGGGCTTGTTGTGGGTGTTACCTCTAGAGCAGACAGCATGATCTGCTTTCTGAATTTTGGAGGGTCTGCCGTCATAGGGTAGGCAGAGCACAGATCAGGGAGCAGGTGATGCTGAATTCTGCATGGTTAAGGTGAAGGAAAGAGAGGGCTCCAAGAGAGGGAAGTAGGAGGGGTGGAGGGTGGGGTAGATTAAGGTAGGGTGGTTTCTTAGCCTCCAAAATTGGTTGGCTGGGGGACATTAGAGTTTGACCTTGGGAGACCAGATTGTTATACCCACCTCATTCCTTAAAATACACTTATTTAGTAAATGTTGAGCACCTATTATATACCATGCTCTTTGACATTACATTACGATCATTCCTTATTGCAATGGCTAGGACCTCTGGTATCAAATTAAAAAGAAGTAGTGAGAACTGAGATCCTTGCCTTATTCCTGATCTTAAGGGGAAAGCATTCAGAAAGGTACAAAGATTCCCCATATGCCCCCTACCGCCCCCCCACTTGTATAGCCTCCCTTACTATCAACATTCTGCACCACAGTGGTACATTTGTTACAATTGATGAATATACATTAACACATCATTATCACCCAAAGTCCATAGTTTATGTAAGGTTCACTTTGGGTGCTGTACATCCTATGAATTTGGACAAATGTATAATGACACGTATCCACCAATATAGTATCATACAGAGTATTTTCACTGTCCTAAAAATCATTCGTGATCACCTATTCATCCTTCCCCTCCCTCTCAATGTCTGGCAACCACTGATCTTTTTTACTGTCTATAATTTTGCCTTTTCCAGAATGTCATAAAGTATGAGTCATAAAGTATGTAGCCTTTTCACATTGGCTTCGTTCACTTAGTAATATGCATTTAAGTTCCCTCCGTGTCTTTTCATGACTTGATATCTCATTTGTTTTTAGCACTGAATAATATTTTATTGTCTGGATATACTCCAGTTTATTTTTCCATTCACCTACTGAAAGACATCTTCGTTGCTTCCAAGTTTAGACAATTATGACTAAAACTGCTATAAACATTTCTATGCAGGTTCTTGTGTGGTCATAAGTTTTCAACACATCTGGGTAAATACCAAGAAGCATGACTGCTGGAGTATATGGAAAGAGTATGTTTAATTTTGTAAGAAACAGTCAAACTGTCTTTCAAAGTGGCTGTACCATTTTGCATTCTTACCAGTGATGAATCAGAGTTTCTGTTTCTCCACATCTCTGCCAGCATTTGGTGTAGTCAGTGTTTTAGATTTTATCCATTCTAATAGGTGTGTAGTAGTATTTCACTGTTGTTTTAATTTGCATTTCCCTGATGACATATGCTGTGAAGCATCTTCATAAGCTTATTTGTCACCTGTATATCTTCTTTAGTGAAGTGTCACTTCTTTTTGGGGACTGAAATTACATGATTTTGTCCACAAGTCAGTGAGGCAATTTTTTTCTCTTTATTCTTCAAATTAGATAATTTAGACCTATCTTCAAGGTCACTCATTCTTTCTTCTGCTGCCACCAATTTATAGCAAGTGCAACTAGTGAATTTTTCATTTCAAATATTGTATTTTGAGCTTTAAATCTTCCATTTTATGTTTTTTCCATTTCTGTGCTGAAATTTATCCATCTGTACAGTCATTATGAGCCTATTTTTCTTTAACTTCTGGAACATATTTATAATAGTGAACTTAAAATTTTTGTGTGATTGTTCCAACATCTGGGTTATCTTGGAGTCTGTTTCTTTTCTTTTTTTGGGGGGGGGGAGAGACTCAATTTTATTTTACTTTTAAATTCAGAAAACAGGAGCATTAAATTTTATCACAGGGGTTTTTTTTGGGGAAAATAGTATAAAATACATCTCTGAGTAACCTTTATTCTGTAATTATTTAAAAGTCCACAAAAATACTTTACTTGAATATGGCTATGACAGCCATCTTAACCTAATAACTAACTTAACTGGGCTACAAATATTAGGGTCAAAATAACCTTGCTTACAATTTATTTGCATTTATTTGTGACTTAAAGGAACTTTTGCCACCATCATTTTATTGTAAATGTTTTAAGAATCCAAGAAAGAGGGAAACAGCACTGTCATTTCTCGGTAATTCACAAAGAGAGTCTAAGACCCTGCAACAGTCAACACCATGAGTCAAGTTAGACTTTCTGGCTTTATTAGTTATTACAAAAGTGTTGATTTCGACTACACTAAGGTCCTGAGTTGCTAAAACTCCTCTGCGAATCCCCAGGATCTAAGGACGTAATTGATGTCAAGCAGAGACAACTTAGAACCATTTGGGACTCTGGACCCGGGGCCTCGTGGGGGCTGCGGCCTGGGGCCTCGGCCATCCTCCCATCGCTGAGGGCGGCAGGACACGGCCACTCCTACATCCCTCCGAGCCCACCATGCTCACCATGGGGCACTGCTCCTTCTAGGGACAATTGTCAAAGGAAGCTTTCCTTTTTTTTTTTTTTTTAACAATTTTTACTTTACGAGTCAAACAACAACTTAACGCTTTCCTTTGTCTGAATATAGAACATATGTGTTTTGAAAGTCACCCTTTAAAAAAAGCATCCCTGGACGTAGCCATCTCTGTGGCCTCAGATCTGAGGGACTCTGGTGGGATAAGAGCCTCGATACTGCACAGCAAGCATCACCTCGGTCACTCTGCCTGCTCCGCACCTGCCCCCCTGAACAGGGGCCTGCCCAAGGCCTAGCGCACTGTCGGAAGGAGGCAGCTGGTGGACGGAGAGCCATGGTCCCGGGCTCCCAGGCTTTCCTGCTGCAGGGGGCCTGGGTTGTCTGCTTCTGAAGAGCTCTAGCTTCTAACGGTTACCTGCCCCCCACCCTTGCCCAAAACTCTTTTGAGTTTCTGTTCCTTGAAATTCCGAGGCTTGCCTCTGGGAGCCGCAGCTGAGGATCTCAGCAGGTAAATTCGGAAAGCTGCAGGAAGGGCTAAGGTTGGTAAAATCTCTGGTACACTGTAAATACTGGTTGTGGGTCCCAAGCCACCACTGAAGGCAGAGTCCATCTGCTCAGGGATCCGGTAAACAAGCCATCCGGACGCTAGGCCACCAACCTGGGACAACATAATCCCAACATGTCCGGTGTAATTCAGGACACCCCTGCATTTGAAAAAGCCCCTTATTCATAGCACACCCTGCACAGCTGTTCAGTAGTCAGAGGTCACAAAACACATTGCACTTTTCACGTTCTCCCTCTGCCGTCACAGGTAGTGACGTGTCACACATAATGTAACATAGCTTGAACAGTTTGTAATGATGCGGCGAGCGCAAGCACACACATCTTTACCACCCACAGTAAAATCCACATTCTTGTAAAACAACTTTCCTTTCAAAAGACAATCCACTTGTCTCTTGCATTACTATGGAAAATCACCATCAAATTCTCTTAAGAATTGATGTGCAAAAAGAATTAAGAGTCGATACCACTGGAAGCTGCTGTTTATTCCAAACTCACATTACCCAGGGAGAAGGCGCTCTTTAGATGACCTCAAAGTCAGTCGGTGAATTTGATGGGATGAGAGAAGGGATTAAAAGCTAGGAAACAGTTCATGTCTTCTGGGCTTGCCCACACGGAACCAAGGGCCCTGTCTGGGCCCTTACCCCTGCTGGTTATCACCTCTTCCCTCATTTCTCTGCAGACACACACGGTGTCACACATGCTGGTGGCAGGCTGAGAATCTATATCTAGCAGCAGCAGTGGTGTGAATGATACGGTGGTATTTCTGTGAACCCGTGTTCCACGCTCTTTGGTGCATGGACTCTGTTTCTATTAACTACTTTTTTGCTTGACTATGAGTTACATTTTCCTGTTTCGTTTGTTTTTCACATGTCTAGTTATTTTTATTTTTGTACTGGATCTTATGGATGATATGCTGTGGAGACCCTGGATTTTGTCATCTTCCTATGAAGAGTGTTGACTTTTGTTCTAGTAGGCAGTTAAATTATTGGCTGATCATCCTGAACTGTGGAAGCTCAATTTTATGCTTTAAGGAAGTTATATTTCATTTATTATTATTTTTTTATGATTAATGGAAAGTTTCTTTTAGCTTAAAAATCTGTTATTGGTTATGTTAAATACAGTTTTAAGGTTGTTGTCAAATTTGATACAAAACTTTAATGTTTATTCATATATGAGCTTTAAGAAGGTTTCAGGCCTGTTTGTTCATTATTTTTTGCATATGGTAACTAATCTTAAATACACTTTTACTCTTTAACTAGTTTGTCATTGAGGATGTCCCTGTAGTACCCTGTTATTAATTTTTATGTTATCTTCATCACTGTCAGTATTTTATGTTATATTTGGAAAACATTAAAAACTTTTTTCAATGTGTTAGTTTGATTATTCAAACTATTCATTAAATGACTTCCTCCTATTCATTCGGAGGAATTGAATAACTCCTATTCATTAATTGCATCATGGAGCAATCTAAGAGAACATTCATCAATTCTTTTTGAAATTTATCTCCTGTTAATTAATTGCCCTTTTAGGGATGCTCTGAGAAAAAAATTGTTACAATTCATGGCTTGATGTTTAAAATAGTTTCTGTTGATTTTATCATTTAGTTTTTAAAAAATATAACTTTATGGAAGCGTCTTTTACATATAGGCATCTCATAAGTCATAATTTCAAGTGTACGAGTCAATGATTCTTTTTAGTATATTTACCAAGTTTCAGAACATTTCCTTCACCCGAACTAGATCCCTCATTACTATTTACTGTCAATCCCCATTACCCCTCTTCTCACCCTTGCCCCAGGCTATTAATCTACTTTCTATCTCTACATTTTTGCCTTTTCTGGACATTTTATATAGATGGAATCATACAACATATGGTCTTTTGTGTCTGGCTTTTTTTTTTAAATCACATAGCATAATGTTTTTGAAGATCATCCATGTTATAGCATGTATCAGTATTTTGTTTCTTTTAATTGACAAATAGTATTCCTTTGTATGGCTATACTGCATTTGATCTACCCATTTTGTCTACACATGTTGGTGGGCATTTAGATTGTTTCCAGTTGTTGGGTATTGGGTCTATTTTATTTTGCCTTTAATCTTGGGCCAAAACCCTGGTCTTGGGACACAGTTTTTATTGTTACAGTATGGCATTTATGAGGATTCAGTGGAAAGCCCAAGGTGGTCACTAAGCTGCTGTCACTTGGGGAGACTCAAATTTATCTCCCCTGTGGTGGGAAACGTCTGAAATCTCTGCTTAGATCTCTTGGCTTTCTAACTACTACTTTCCCTTGAGATCATCCCTGTGTATATGTACAGTTAAGGGTCAACAAGGACTTGAGATCAGTGTATATGTAGATTTGGAGTCTTAACCCCTCTGTGGTTCCCTCCTTTCCAGGATCCCCCCCACCTCTTCAATTTCTAGCCATTCTAGCAGCCCCAAATTCCTTTCCTCTAATACCTCAAGAAGCTTGTTTCTCCCTCAAGTTTTCTGCTTGAATTCTAGCTTCCCCGCACTGCCAAGACTGGGGAGTGCCCTTAGGAGAAAAGCATATAAAATTAGATTTTATCCAGTGTGATTCCCATCTTTCAAGAGTGAAATCTCCTCCAATTTCAATGTTTTTGTTTTCTTTCCGGTGCCTTAAAATCCTTGTTTTTATATTTTTTTCTCAAAGTTTATAATGTTACCTGCAAGAGGGTTATTCTGATACAAGATACTTCACCATTGCTAGAATCAGAACCATTCTCTCTTTTTTAGAAAGCTAACCATACTAAGAAAACCTGGCAAAGGTCTTTCTGTTAACACTGGTATCTGTCCTTTCCTGTCATCTTCTGGCTCTGAACTTTTTTTTTCTTTTTAAAGATTTTATTGGGGAATTAGGGGAGGGGAACAGCATTGGGGAATCGGGGAAGGGGAACAAACAAGTTGCTGTCCTTTTGTTCTTCAGTCTAGTTGTGGAGGACGTCGCTTCACTGGCCCATGTTGGTATTATCATTGCGCTCTTCCCGGGTGAGGCAGATCGGTCGCCGGCTTCTGGACGGCCGCTCATGGCGGCTCTTGACAGCTCACACCGGCTGCTGGCTGCTCACGCTGGCTGCCAGCCACATGGTAGCTTATGGCAGCCCACTGCAGCAGGGGCTGCAGCCCACGCCGTTGCCGGGTACTCACAGCAGCTCGGCTCCAGGTAGAGCTGTTGTTCACCATCTTAGCTGCAGAGGGCAGTGTCACTGGCCCTCATGTGAGATTCGAACACAGGCCCTGCTACTCAGAGCTGGCGTCCCAGGCCAGCTCTTAACCAACGCGCCACTCGGCCAGCCCCTGGCTCTGAACTTTTACTGTAGCTCCCCTGGCTGCATTTCACAGTAAAGTGGATATTTGTATTTTTTGGCTACTCACTCTCTAAACTTTGTTCTTATGTTTGGGGAATCCTCCACCCTATGATTCTTGGAGTAATTAAAGCCTGCCTCCCATATGCATGTCACAAATGCCAACAACAGTTTCTGTGTCCTTGCTGCAATGGCAGGGTCACATGACCTAGGGCAAGGGCACATGACTAGGCTTAGCCAACAGATGCATGGGGGACTTTAACTCAAAGATGTAGGCCCAGTGAAGAATCCTTTCTGGTGAGAGGTGGCAGTGGCCATATCTAGTTTCTGGGGCTAAGTTTGGTTGCTGCAACAGTGGGCGCATGTGTTACAGTGTTCTTTATTCAGCAGTAGCACCTACCTGAATTTCCTGCCAATATGTTCTTTGTATGTTTAAGTCAGCCAGAATTGGCTTTTTGATTACAAATGAGAACCTTGAATTGTCCACCTAATGAGAGTTAAATACTAGGAATCCCACCATGAAGAAATCTTATTAGACAAACTGGAGATCTAAAACAGCCCCTGCCATATTGGGAGCTGACCTATCTGTGAGCCTGCTTCCTCAGGATATAGCCCCATCCTCCTTTCCAGACCCTCCCCTCCCCTCTGTGTGCTCTGGCCACAGATCCAGCTGAATTCCTCCAAAGTGTCTTGCCCTTTCCTTCCTCCCTGGCTTTGCAGCTGTTGAATGTCCTCTCCCTGGAATGCAGTTATCATCCCTCCTGTAAATTGCTGACTGCCTCCTAATTGGTCTCCTTCTCTGGCCCATGTCTAATCCATTCTTCACACAACAGCCAGAGCCATTTTCTCAAAATGCATGTTTGAGCATGTCACCATTCTGCTTAAAATCTTTCAAAACTTCTTTCTTGATTTTTGGATAAAGACCAAATTCCTTAACATGACCCCCTGGCCCAGCATGGTCTGGCTCCTGCCTACCTCTCCAGCTTTGAGGGAGACACTCAGGAGGTAGCTGTCCAGGACTGACTTGATAAGGATTGAGGGGAGCAAAGGAGGAGTCAAGGATGACACCCAGATTTCTGTTTGGGGCAGAGGTAGGGAAGCTCCTTAGTTTATTAACCTTTAACATCTCCAAGGTATGGATGGATCAGTCAGCTTCACATCCTTTGTGGGAAAGGGAGCTGAAAACTCATCCACCCATTCCCTAACACTTCAACCCGACATTCAACTGCCTGACCAGCTAAGCAGAGTCTTTCAGTTTGAGCTACGGGTCTACCTCTTATTTGCTATGTCCTTGGCCCAGGAACTTTGCCTTTTAGAGCTCAGAGCTTTTGTTTTCTCATCTCTAAAGTAGGAATAATACTTCTTTTCTCTCCATGTATTTATCGTTTGGTAAGGAGTTATTATTGTGAGTGGTAAATTTTCAGGCAGGTGACTGGCCCAAGTTGGGGCATAGTTGGAGATGACTATCTCTTATGAGCCTCAGTAGTAGAATCTATTTGACTTTTAGAAAAAAACCTTGTGCTTTTCAGGTGGACGATGTATTACAAATGGGTTGAGGTAGGATGGAAAGAGCCTCCAGGTCCTCTTGACCACCAGTCCTATTTGTCCTATTGGTCACTATCTGTAAGTTCCTAGAACCACGCATGACACATTCAACAAACAGTTATTGAATGAAGAATAAATTAAGGGCCACATTCTGGTTCTACTATATATTAGGTTCCCTTTGGGGAGGGCTAAAGGAGGAGAGGTCAGAGGCCGAGGTCCAGAGGAGGCTATGGATTTGGGCAAACTTAGCTTCTCCAAGTGTCAGCTCATTTATAAAAAAGGGAAAAGAGCATTTATCTCATAGAATTGTGAGTGACAAGTAGTGCCAGGCACACCATGATACACCCCCTCATGAAGTTTATAGGCTAGCGGGGATGTACTTGAAATACTGCATGTTGACTCCACAGGCTACCCATCTGTTCAGTGTCCGGAGAATGTTAGAGCCATGCTTTCCTAACTGGACTAGGAAGAGCTGTGTGCTGACAGGGGTTACCTGAAACCATTTGATGCATCTTCCTGGGTTGTTTGTTTTACTTGGAAGTAATTTACAACATTATGTTTTAGATTGAGCCAAATGATGCTTTGGGCATCATCATGGGGAGAGTCACTGGAGATGATGTGGTTTGGTGGAACACTGTTTTTTAGGTGGGAAACTGATGCAGGGAGGGAGGACTTGACCTCTTGATCCTGGTAAGAGTCCTCTTTAACTCACACAGTGAGCTTCCCGTCATCACACAGAACTCGGTTGTACTCCTCTCAAGATCCTTGACCTTAACAGAAATAGCAGGTGGCTACCTCTCCCTCCCCTGTGGGAGTGAGGGTGAAGCCCAGAGGCCAATGCCAGGAGGAGAGTTCTGGGCCTTAATCCACACTCTCCTAGCTGATAACGTTACCCAGACCCTGGACCACCCTGCCTGCCTATCAGTCCCCCATACCTCAACCACTTGCCCATCTGGGCATAATTATAGTAATTCTACTTGGATGTCCTTACCAGGCTATGTATAACCAGCATAGGTAACTTTCTGAGCATAATTACAGGAGATATTTACAGACCCACAATCACATCGGAATAAATAATAGCTTCGTTTCCTCCTGTTAATATGCCAATATTAGGGACCTATCAGGGCCAATTAGCCAAATCCCAGCAGTGACAGACCTCACACTCTGCCACTACCTGCAAAGCAGGGAGTTCCAGCCAGGATTTCTCAGGACACCAAGAGGCCTGGAGGGAGTTGGGCTAACATGTACTAGGCACCTACTATGTGTCGGGCACTCAGGAGAGACCAGCAAACACCTATGACCAATTCTGCAAGCTGATATTAGTCTCCCACTTTACATGTTTGGAGATTGGTTCTGAGTGGGCTGGTGTCCAGGGTTACCCACAGCAGGCCATGGAGCTGAGCCAGGGTGCTTCTCATCATGCTACCAAGCCAGGTCAGCCTCTGAGGCTGTAGCATACCAGCTCTAGGCCCTCTTCCTTATCTCCTCTTCTCACTCCTTCCTCTTCCGGGGCTGCCACTACCGCTGCCCCTGCTCCCTCGGGTCCCCTCCCATCCTCATCAGTTCCCCAGCGTTGACGCTCTTCTCCAGCCCCCTCCACTCCGGCTTCCTGTCCCTGTTGGGTGGTTGGGTGTTATCTCTCCAGAAGGGCGGGGAGTTGGGGTGGAGGAGGGTTGAGCAGAGGGCGAAGGCCTTGCCAGGCCCCCGGGAATCTCACACTTACCCCACCCCTACCCCACCAGGGGCGCCGCCAGGAGCTCGACCATGGGGTGGGTAGACTCTAGGCTTTCACCTGCCCGTACACACACAAAGGCTGCCCCCGGCGTGCGTGGGGGAGTGCGCCTGCACACACGCACAGCTGCACAAAGACGTGCACACAGCCTCATCCGTACAAATACACTCCTAATCGTCCCGCGCACGCGGCGTGCACACGTACCCGCGCCGGCACACTCCAGCACGAATACCCTCCCCAGAGAGAGCCTTCACGTGCGCGCGCGCGCGC
>NW_017731482.1:2442354-2458795 GCF_001890085.2 Hipposideros armiger | reverse complement strand
CACACACACACACACACACACACACACACACATACGCGCGCGCGCGAACCCCCAAATACTCTGCAAGCCCTCCCTGTGGTGTCCGGCTGCCCTGCCCTGGGCAGCTCGCTGAGCGGCGCGCGCGCACACAGACACGCGCGCACACACAGACACACACGAACACTCCCCGCACTGCTCCACGCCCCTGGCCGCGGCCTGGGCGCTGTGTGGCGCGGCAAGCCGGCGGCAGGCAGCAGGCGGCAGGCGGCAGGCGGCGGGCGGGGACCGGGGCGGAGGCAGCGGCGGCGGCGGGAGAGCGGAGGAGGCGGAGCAGGCAGCCGAGAACCGGCTGGCCCGTGCTCCTCCTGCGGGCCGGGGATTTTCCAGCCTGGGTACTGACGCCGCGGACCTCCCTGCGGCCGCCGCGGACCATGGGCGACAAAGGGACGCGGTGAGTGCAGGCGGCGGTCCAGCCCCGGGGTGCGTGGGGGCGACCTGGGCGAGGGCACCACCAGGGGTTCTAATCCTTGTTCTGACTCTGCAATTGTGGTCACGTCAAGACCCCCAACGCCTGGCTGCGGGGGGGGGGCGCACTCTGTTCTCCTCTGCCCCAGATGTCTCCCATGTGGTCCCTGGCAGGGACGTGGGCTGGGGTGGGGGTTACGAAGAGAGGAGGACCAGCCGCCCCATCAAGCTCCGGCTCCTCAGTGCCGACACACACACACTCACTCGCTGACACCCAGCCCTGCTGGCCAGCAGCAGCAGAGATGCACAGGGGCAGGTTGACACACAATGGTACACACGGTCTTGTGGACATACGGGCACACTCATCCATGGGCACGCTCATGCTGGCACACACCGACGTTCACTACCACACACTCATCGCATACAGTGACACACTGTCACACACCGGTACACACTTGTCAACACATTCTTGCTGACAGTCATGTTGGTATACACAGGTCACACTCCAACACACATGAACTCTAACATACCTTCATGCTAGCACATACATGTGGGTCTACACTGATACACATACACTGTCACTTTCACTTACTCTGGCACACACATGTTGTCACCCTTATTGACATGAACACTTGTGCTGGCACTTATCTCACTAACACATTGTTTGCAAGACCACGCCAACACTGACCCCCACAGACACAAACCAGACTAATCCCCACACCCGACTGGTATGCTTTGGTCACAAGCTAATAGATCTTGGGCTGCTGACACACTCACTCCAGTCCTCACATGGCAAGAAGTGGAAGCACACACACATGTTACACAGGGTGAGAGGCCCCCCTGGAGCCTGGGAAAACCGCATCCCATCTGCGTATTTCCTTTCTGTCTGACCTCCTAGGGCCGCCCGGCCTGACTAGGATCTGTATTGAGCTGGGGTGGGGAGAGGGGCTCCTATGTTCTTATGTGCCTTCCCTAACTTAGAAAGGGAGAGGCTATGCCTCAGACATGGGAAACTGGGGCAAAAGGGGGAGGGGCTGGGGCTGGGCAGCCCCTGGGGACAGCCCTGGTCAGGCGCTCAGCTTTGTCTGTCACCTTAGATCTGCCCCTTTAGTTTACCAACTTCCTTAAGTTCTGATAGAAGCTTCTCCCTTATCTCCTCTTACACCTTCTGCAACCCCATTTTGCATTTTTTTCTCTTTCCTGTCTCCTATCCTTGTGCCCCACTCCTCCCTCCTCTCTTCCCTCTCTCCACCCTCCCTCTGCCACTCCTTGCTTCCAATAATTATTTATTGAGCACCTGTTGTGTATTAGAAATAGTGTGGGGATCAAAGATGTGTCCTGAAGGAGCTAATAGGCTAGGGAAAAATGGCCCCAGAGGTCATCACGTTTTGGAACCACTGACAAAGCAGTTTCACGCCCACTGCCATCTGATACTCTCTCTCAACAGCATGAGAAAGGTCCTCCTGAGATTATTTCCATTTTCCAGAAGAAATTGAGGCTCAGAGGTAACTTGTGCTCCTAAGGCTTAGAAACTGCTTCCCAGCCATCTTCCTGACAGCTCTTCAAGGAGGTGAATTTTCCTCTTCCCTGTTTCCCTCAAGAGGAACCAGAGCTCAGAGAGGTTACCTGACTTGCTTAAGGTCAGGAGGGGTCAGAAGCAGGGCCGAGGCTAGAGCCTACTCAGTCAGTTTCTCTGTGACTCTTGCCCTTGGGTATTGCTAGCCCCTTGTGGGCCCTGGATTTGAGGCCAGGGTGGGGTGCCCTACTCTGTGTGGAGGCCAGACAGTGGGGGAGGCGTCAGAAGAAGATCCATGAGGCATCTGCATGTACCTTGATGGCTAGTCCCCATTGCATCCTGCTGACCAGCACTGTGAGCCAGGTCCCTGTCCTCTGCAGGAGGATGTGTGACTTTCTCCTCCACCACATCCATGTCGCCCAAAGCCAAGATCCTCCTGACCATTGAGGTTGGACTCTTCCCTGCAGGGAGTCAGGAGCCCTTCCTCTCCTTCGTTCCTCCTGTGCTGCTTCGCTATCAGGGTGACTCAGCCCCTCTTGGGCCTTGGCTTGCCTCTCTGTGACTTGGGGGGGAATGTCATTGGTCCCCTGTTGCCATGGGTTGTCAGCAGGATGGGGACACCATGAACAGCCAGGCACCTATTGGAGACTCTATCCTTGGGGCCAGGGCCTTTGCTATGACTCCACCTGCTCTGTCTCTAACTCACTAGGGGACCTTGGGCTATTGTCTTCACCTTTCTGGACCTCAGTTTCCCCATCTGTAAATTGGAGCTATTAATACTTAAAATTTTCAAGGCTCTCTTTGTGTGTGCTGAATTCACTGGACAGGGGGAGAGGTGCTGCCTGAATCTGGAGCCCAGAAGTGGCTACACTCCACCCAAGGGTAGCCCTGCTCTCCTCTGTCTTGCCTGTAGCCCCAGGAGACCTCCCTCTCTTTTCCAGGCAGGTTTCCTGAGTAATTTGGAAGAAAAAGGCAAAATCAATAATGGGCTGTATCTTTCCTTTTTCTCTAAACCTTGGGACTCTGCTTTATCTCAGACTTAGACAAGGAAGCTGCAAATATCCAATACTCTAGAGGTCATCATATTCATCTCTGCAACTAGATTTGCACCCACCATATGAAAGTGACAAAGGGAATTAGTCAGAAACTGTCACTGCCCTCTAGAGACTTCTGGGGTCAAGAGGGATGAGATAAATACCTGGATAAGACTCATTACAGGGTAAGTAGTATGCTGACTGTTCTAGCTAACAAGGTGTTCTGGGAGCAATCATATATCCATTCAACAAATATTGACTGAGTGCCAGGGGCTGGATGTTCAAGATGCATAGCTCCACTCTGTCCCCAAGGGATTTAGAGCACAGCAGGTGATTATAATGCAAGGTGACATGTGCTGTGGGAAGTTAAGGAGGAGTCCCCAACCCAGTCCAGATGGGGGCACAGTAAAGGAAGCTTTCCTGGAAAGGAGGTGGCATTGGAGCTACTGAGCTTCATCTGGAAGGATGAGGAGGCCAAGGGAGTAGGATTAGGAACATCATTCCTGGCAGAGGGTGCAGAATGTGCAACGACTTGGAAGCCTGAAGCAACACATGCAGCCTGCGGGTTGTACTGAGGACCCTGGGTGAGCCGTAAGGGGTAAACACGGGCCAGTCATCAACAGCCTGGAATGTCAAGCGAAGGAGAGAGCTTCTCCTGAAGTTGATGGTGATTCAGAGAGGCGTGTGAGGAGGGGAGGGATGGCAGCAGATCTGCATTTCAGAGGGGGGCCTCTAGCAAGGAGGGTGGACGATGGGAAGAGCAGGCCTGGAAGCAAGGAGACCTGTGAGGAGGCTGAGGAGGGGCCTGAGAGAAGGCGAGCTCTGAACGAAGACTGTGGAGAGGATGGAACTGAGAAACATGAATAAGGAGGTGGAGCCCCTTAGTCTGACTGGTTGGGTATCTGGTATGTGTCAGGAGTTACATGCATGATCTCATTTGATTCTCCCAATGATCCTATTAAGGGATTGTTGTTCCCATTTCACAGATGAAGAAACAGACTAGGAGAGATTAATTGGTCCGCTGCCCTTCAGCCAATGAACTTCTGAACCCAGGCGGGTCTGCCCACAAAGCCCATCTGCTCTCCACGCTTTCACTCAGAGGGAGGGAGCTTGTCTGGCTCACAGTTGGCCTCCCCCACCTCCCTGGCAGCCTGTCCTCAAGTTGTGCCTCCCTTCTGGTTCTTGCTGTTGCTACTAATGCAGTTGGCAACATGAAGATCAGTTAGATAACAGGAGGGACTTCCTGAAAGGCAGTGGGATGGAATGGATTTTCCTTTCCTACAAATGTTTATGAACTCTTCCTTTTTGGCGGGGGAGGAAGGCGTGTGTCATGGGGACATGTAATCACCAGCGCTCCATGAGCCTTGGCTGTTGTCTCTCTTGGTGGTTAAGCTCTGTGTGACCCATCTTGGCTAGAACATGGGGAAGTCCTGTGGTTGTGGCCAGGGTCACTTGTGGGGCTGCTGGGAACAGAAGTAGAGCCTGACCCATCATCTCTGAGCCCCGATTCTAGGCCAGCCTCTGGGTTTCAGGCTTCTCCATGGCTCTCTCGCTTCCAAGTTTGGACCTCCTTGCCTGGGATTGAAGCATGGGTTCAGGGGTCCCGAGCTGTAGGCTGGCCAGACCTCAGGGCTGCGGCAATGGAAGAATAAGCTGGGGGGTCAGCGTGCCCCGAGTGGCTTCCTGGCCTCCGTCAGACCATCCACCACTGTTGCCAGAGTGACCATGCTGACCGTCTAATGGGGCCTGCAGGGGGTAAAGGGCTTGGCAGGAAGCCAGACTGGAAGTTGAGAACATGTGGGGAGACTCTTGCGTAGATAAGTCAGGACGTGGGGGTAAGAGGCGGGTAAGGATGAAGGTGGAGGGTGGGGATTTGAAAGTCTTGTTTAGAGGTGGTGGTTGACTTGGGGAGTGTAGGGAGAAGGTGTGGCCCATGAAGAGAGGATGGTTAGGGACAGCTGGGGCCTTGGAGAGTACCCATGGCTGAGGGTGGAGAGAGGGGGGAGGACACAAGGGAGGCTGTGTCCTAGGAGCCAGAGAAGCAGGGAAGGACTAACGGAGGACAAGCTGGGAAAAGACCCCTGGGATTTAGCCAGAAGGCAGTGGCTGGTGACTTGATGAGGGAGTTTTGATGGACTGATGAGGACAAAGCCAGGTCCAGGGCCAGAGGACTAGGGGAGGACTCTGCTGTTCTCCATGCCTGGAGCTGGGGTGGGCCTCTTGGTGGAGGGATGTGAGGCCCTGGGCTGGGGGCAGTGGGGGCTCTGGGCATGGGGACCTGGAGTGTGAGGCTCAGCAGAGGGCCGGGAGGGACACTGAGGGCATGTGAACTGGTCACAGGGGAGGTATGTCTGTTCTGGCTCCTGAAAGATGGGCACCTGACTCAGGCAGGGTGTCTTGGGGAAGGCTTTCTGGAGGAGGTGCCCCCTGAGCTGGGTCCTGGGGTATGAAGAAGGCTTAGGTGTTCTAGACAGAAGGAAGAGCCTATGTCAAGGTGCCGATAGTGGGTGCGGGTGCACGAATGTGAGGGGTGAGGCTGCGGAGGAAGGTGGCAGCCCTGGTGAGCGGGCCTTGGGTGCTGGGGTGGGTGGGTTTCAAGGCACCTTCTCACTCATTTATTCATGCCCCAGGTGTCTTTGTTCAGCAGCTGGTGAGCTCCTTGTGGTTTGGAGCTATTTCTGTTTGCTGGTCCATTATTCACCTCTGGGTCTGGTCCATAGGAGATGTCTGGCAGGGATTTGTTGACTGAACTGCCGCTCTTTTTGCTTCTGCTATCAGCCTAGGAGCTCCCTGAGTGCTGAAATTAGGTCTTCCCCACAGGGGAATCCTAAGAATGGAAGGCATGCTTCCCACATTAGACTGGGTGCTGGGGAGGCCTCCTCCATCAGACTGGGACGTTCTGAGGGAGGGGAAGTACCACCCCTATCAGAATGGGGTTCCTGCGAGTGAAGTCTGTTTCTCTTCCATCAGACAGGCTTCTGCAGGTGGGATTCATATCTCCTACATCTAGCTGGGAGCTCCTGAGGATGGGCATGTCTGCAGCATGATTCATGGGACTAGAACAGGCATTACCCCTGAGGGCTCCTGGGCACCCTTCCGCCCTCCTGTGTCCCGGAGAGGTCCTGCTCCGGGGGTGGCTTGTGTCCTAGTAGGGGGGTGTAGAACAGAGGGCGTGGGGTAGGATAGGGTGGCTGCTTTTGAGAGGGGAACAAAGGATGCTGTTGTCCTCACCCTCCCATCCCCCAAGGGGCCCTGGCAGGGTCATCCCTCTGGAGACGCACCTCCTCCTTCCTGGGACCAGCCCATCTTTAGTCCCACTTTAGAAGAACTGCTTGTTCCTTCTCAGGAGACCTGGTGCCAGACGAGGTCCCCAGGAGGTCAGGGCCCAGGGACTGGACCAGACAGGTCCCTGGAGTTCTGTGTGACTGAAGTCACCACAGCAATTGAGCAGTTTCCCTCAGCCCAGCGCTGGGCTGCGCCTGGCTAAGACCACAGCCGGTCCTGTGGGGCCCGCTGTACCTGGAGAGGGATCTAAAGAGCCTGGGGCAAAGCGGGGTGCTGTGGCTGACATCAGGCCAGCAGGAGACCTGAGCTGTTCAGTGGTCGTGCAGGATGCAGCTTCTCTCTCTGAGTGCACCCAGAGGCCCAGAAACTGAATAAGATGAGGCAGGAAGTCTCTCCCACACCGGCCCTGAGCTTCTGGGTGCACTGAGAGAGAAGCTGCACGCTGTTTTCTTTGGCAGCTTTATCCCCTTCTCCCAGCCTGTGAAATCAGTGGGCATGGGTGCGTTTTGGCAGAGGACCAGGGGAGAGGGTGGGGAGTGGACATCTGGAATGCACCATCTGAGGAGGGTCCCAAAGGTATGCTCTAATGTTTACTCATTGCGGTGTGACCTTGGGCAGGACATTACCCTCTCTGGGTCTTGGTGTCCCTGTGGAAGTCAAATCAGCAAGCATGTGTGGGGCCCTTCTGGCTAAGTCACCCCTTTCCTGTGTTCTACTAGTGTGTTTCAGAGTGACCTTTCTTCTGTAGGATCAGAAGTGGGGAGTTGGGCAGCTCAGGCCTCTGCCATAGGCCAGGGGGCTGAGATTGCTAGGGTCTGGGTGGTGTAGTTGTGCCCTCTCTCACAGGTCCTCACCTCAGCAGCCTTCTACCACTCAAAGCACCTGCAGTAATCTGCAGGTCCTTGAAGGCTTCATTCTCTCTGCCTCATGGACACCCTCCTTTGGATGTCCACAGCCCCCTCCGTGATCTGATTAGCATAGATTAGAGGCTGATTAGCATATTGAGTATGCTTTAACAAGAACCAGATTTCCTGGTTTCAAATGCCAGCTCTGCCACTTACCAGCTGGGTGACCTGCCCTAATTATTTAACCCTTTCTCTGCTGTAGTTCCCTCATCTATAAAGTGGGATAGTCATAGTGCCTGCACAGTAGGTTTTCATGAGGGTTAAATGAGTTAAAATAGGTAAAGTGTAGAGACAGTCCCTGGTACAAGGGCAATGCTCTATGAGGTTAGCTCTTGGATGCCCTCTCAATGGGTCTGCCTCCCTCACCAGGCTATGAGCTTCCCAAAGGAGGGACCCTGTTTGATTCACATTTGAGTCCCCAAAGGGCTCAGCACACGCCTGTTTCATCGTTGGTCCTCTGCATAGGGCTGATAACCTGACCTCACACAATGCCTTTCTTATCTTTCAAGAACTGGATCACCTATATGCCTCCTCCTCTGGGAAGCCCTCACTGATCTCCAAGTGCCTTGTGACCTTTTGTGTCATTCTCTCTCTCTTCAGCACTGGTCCCTCCCTCTCTGCGTGGGTCCTGGTTATTTGCACACTTGTGATGTCTTCTCTGTGAGGCCAAAGGCACCTGGCCTGAGCCTGTTTTCCCCAGCACCTGTGCAGACCTGGCACGGCCCTGAGCTTCATAAATATTTGTTCCGCAGAGGAGGCTGAATGTAGGTGTTTCACTGGGAAAAGCTATACTTGGGGGGTGGGGTGGGCATTGTGGCTGGGGCAGACAATGGGGCATCACTGCTGAATTCGAAATATCTAAAGGCGGCCCAGAGCCATAGGTATTAAATTATTCTTTGTAACCCAAAAAGCTGGTTGACCGGCTTTACCTTGCTAAGAGAATGTGTTTTCTGACAGCCAGCGCTACCTGGCAAGGGGGTTGGTGGCTCATTCCAGCCTCCATGCCTTTGCTCCTGCTGCTCCCTGCATCTAGAATGCCATCTTCACTTCTCTCTGCTTGTCCAAATCCTACTTCCTAAGTAAGTGCCCCAGCCATGGAACCATCCTTTTCTGAGGGTGGGCTGCATTCACCATCCCTATTCTTAGACATTACTCAGCCTTGCCTGGGTCCGGGCAGTGGCACAGGAGAGTGGGGAGTCCCCCTTTAGAATGGACATCTGGATCTGGCTACAGCATATCCAGTGTGGTTTGACCTGGCCTGAGGAGGAGACCATGATCCACTGTTGATCAAGGAACTCTTTATGCAGCTGGAGAGCACATAACTCCCCATCGGCTTCCACTGGGCAAGTACTCAGAACCCACCTAATTACTGGGGACAGAGTTCTGGGCACTGCGTCCAGCAGGCTGAGGTCATAATCAGCTAATTAAACCACCCAAGAATTGCTTCTTGGACCAGAGGAGTGGAGGGAAAGGAGGTGGGGGTGATGAGGCTCAGAGAGACGTGAGAAGGAGAGGGATGCTATGCAGGGGGAGTTCAGACCCTGGGCCTGCTGAGCAGAGCTGGAAACAGGAAGCCAGAAGTGGAGAGAGCAGGTTGGGAAGCAGTGAGAGAGACAGGTGAGAGAGGGTGCTCTATGGGGACAGTACCCAAGTGACATGACTGAGGAGCAGGGACTCTGGCCTGGGAGACAAGGCCCCACTTCTTCACTGTCCCGGTGATACCATGGAAAAGCTGCTTTTCTTCTTTGGGCCTCCATTTCTCCATGTATATCAATCAGGAAGGAGGGGAGGCATTGACCCAGAAGGTTTCTAGGACCTTTCCTTCTTGCTTCTAGAGCTCGAAGAGCAGAAAACATCAACAGCAGCTGTGTTCTAGCTTGGCCTCTAGCAGCCCTGTCCTCTGGAAGCGGCAGGCCTCTAGCCTGAGATTGAGTTGTTGTAGGTTCATCAGAAGGGAAGACTGGTGGCAGTGGGCAAGCCCTCAGCCTCTGTCATGTCCTCACGACTGTCCTAGCAAACTAGTGTCCTCAATGAGAGTCCATGTAAGGCTGCACAGTGTCTTTTCCACAGTCTAGGAATTTCCCAAGGAGCACCCCCAGGTGTGTGGGGATGGGGCTCCCCGAAGGTAGAGCCACGAGGTTTAGAGTATGGATTTGTCAGACTCAGCTTTACTGTCCAGCAGTGTTGCTCACTATCTCCAAGATCTTAGGCAAAGTTCTTAAAGTCTCTGAGCATCAGTTTTCATATTTGTGAAATAGGTGTAATAATATCACCCACTGCATATGGTGGCTGGGGGCAGAGACAGTAAGGACTTGATCAAAAGTCATTGTTATTGTTTAAGACCTAGAGTGGATCTCAGCTTTCCTGTCTCTGCCTCCTCTCTCCTGTATCCCTCCCTCCTCTGGCCTGTTCTGGACTGTGCACACAGCTAGGCGTGTGGGGGCCGGGGCTGCTTTGGGCCACAAGAGAAGCTCATATGATGGCAGGAAAGGGAAGTGAGATTGCCTAGTGCCAGGCAGGGTGGAGCCCTGTGGTGCCGGGGCAAACTGGGCCCCCTGCCTTTTGGCCCCTCACCCACAGCAGATTCTTTAGGAGGAAGTGGGGAGAACGTGGGGCAGGAAGCCAGGGGCATGGGTGGGCGTTGTGGAGGGCCCGAGGCCTCTCTCCCTTAGCCTCTGCCTCAAGGTGCCAATGAGGAGCTCAGGGCCTGGTTTTCTGTTAGGGAAGCCAGCAGGCCACTGTTTCCACATACTCGGACAACAACACCCTTCTTGGTACCCAGCTCCCTAGCGGGTGGTGCCTCCTTGGAGCTGGGGCGCTTGGGAAGAAGGCCTGCCACAGAGATCTGCCGAGGTCTGGAGGAGAGGCAGCAAAGGCAGGGAAGAAAGTGCCTCCCCCTCCCCCAGCCTCTTCCCAGAGGGCTGGGCTGTGACACACCAGGGCCTCTGACTCTGAGGAAGCTGGTTACATAACTCAGCACGACTCCCTGCTTCCTTCTTCCATTCCTCCCCAGAGAGGCCTTGGTGGAGGTGCTGCTTTGCTCAGAATTCCTGGACCTTGAGAGGTCCCTGTGACCAACCCCCTGCCTGGGTGGTGGTAGGTGCTGCCCACACCGTTTTGGGAGAGGAGCTGTGTGTGCGACCTTAGTGCATGCAGGCCACGGGGCTTGGCTCTGCCCACTGCCCCCCTCCCTGCCCTCCTGGGAGGAGAGCTGCAAAGGGAGAAGCCTCATTAGAGGAAACAGGCCATGTCCTGAGACAATTTGCTTGCAGAATGCCCCCAGAGGGGAGCTGGCCTCTATGCAGCCACAGGAACAAATAGCCAGCATTTTTCAGTTTGTTCCATTCAATTTCACAAACATTTCTCAAGAGCTTGCTGCGTGCCAGGCCCAGACAAGCCGCCTGGCCCACCGCAGTGGCATGTCCCTCTCCTAGGGGGAAGCCGATTTAAGGTGCAGCTCTGCTCCTGTCTCCCATTTAAGACCGTGCACTTTCTCATAGGCTGGGGCCTCAACCTTCTGGGTTCTGGGGTGGCAGGGGACATCATGACAGGAACACCACCCTCCGGGGGGCCTCCGGACTAGGCATTTTCAGGGTTGGCATATACCCTTTCTATCTAACCACCCCTGCCCTCCCAAGTTGGTGCCTGTGAACAAATACTTCTGTGAGTATCTGCCACATTGTGGGCCCTGGGCTGGGCCCTGAGGTATGACAAGGGAACAGACAGGTCTCACCCCTAGTGCTGTTCCTATCTTTTGGGGGAGAGGAACTGGATTTTCACAACACACTATAAGAAGGGGGGTGCTGGGGATCAGTTTATACTGGTGCAGAGCGAGCCCAGTAGGTAAGGGTCAGAGGCAGCTCCTCAGAAGTGGGGTTACTGGAGCCAGCTTTGGATGTGAGTTTGAAGTGAGCCAGAGGGGACACTTGTCTTGGTGGTATTTGTGACAGATGGTTTCAGTTGGAACTGACTTCCTTCATCAGATACTTGAGAACCCACTATGTTCCAGGCATAGTGTTGGACACTTGCGTCATCTGCTGTCAGTAAGGAGTGTCCTGGGACTGCAGACTGCCTGAGGACACAAATTTTAGGGTAAAAGTGAAAGTTCTGCCACGTGGCATCCAGTGAATGCTTGAGCCCAGACAGAGGAACTGGGGTAGGTATATGAGGAGACACCGGGCTCAGCGAACCCCACCGCTGGAAACCAGGGTCTGCCCAGGTCTCCTCTGGTGGAGGGCAGCGGGACCAAAGGCTTCCCTCCTGCGAAGAGACCCTGCAAAGGTCTGAGGACTGCTCCCAGATGCGCGATGGAATAGTTGGGAAACCATGTCTTATGAGAAAGAGCGCTAGGCTTTGGGGCTGTTGTGTGGTAGATGGGGTCACGGGTACTGTCTCTGTAGCTCTGAGGGCCTGGGGTGTGGTGGACAGAGGCAGTGGCTGGGGTTCTTACCTCCCCTCTATCGCTTTGAGTCTGTGGTGAGTTTTTCAGCCTCTGTGCATAAAGTTCCCATGCTTTTTCTGTTCTATCTGGGCTAATGAAAGTGCCCAGCACATTAGTAGGTTGATTTTATTATGGGGCTGTATAGCCCCAGTGCAGTGGAAGAAACCTGGAAGCATTTTTAAACTCAGTAAGGATAACTTTTTTTTCAATAGGGTTTTTAAAAATATACTAAAAATGATAAAGATGATCAGACAGCAAAACTGAGCAGTTAATATACACATACGAGATCAGACAAATTAAGTTCACGAACTCATCCTAGAAAAAGTGCTGCATATCTCACTGCTGAATATCACTACCGTTACCTTTGAAGTACTCCCCTTGGGAAGCTATGCACTGACGGCAGTGCCTAGTCCCCCCTTCAAAGCAATTTTGGAACTCTTTTTCTGGAATGGCCATCAGAGCTGTTGTCGTATTTCCCTTGATGTCCTGAATGTCATCAAAATGTCTTCCTTTCAATATTTCCTTTATCTTTGGGTAAAGAAAGAAGTCATTGGGGACCAGATCAGGTGAGTAGGGAGGGTGTTCCAATACAGTTATTTGTTTCCTGGCTAAAAACTCCTTCACAGATAGCGCCGTGTGAGCTGGTGCATTGTCGTGATGCAAGAGCCATGAATTGCTGGCAAAAAGTTCAGGTCGTCTAACTTTTTCACGCAGCCTTTTCAGCACTTCCAAATAGGAAACTTGGTTAACTGTTTGTCCAGTTGGTACAAATTCATAATGAATAATCCCTCTGATATCAAAAAAGGTTAGCAACATCGTTGCAACAAGTTCACGAACTTACTTGTCAGACCTTGTATTCATTTCTCATATTATTTAGAGTGCTGACTTCAGCAGCAGTGACTCAGTATGCATGCTTGAAACAATCCAGCCATAGCTTCTGCTCTCATTTTACAGAGTCAACTTTGCAAAAGAAAAGAAAAACAGTAAAAATTTTTAGTGAGAAGAACTTTCAAACAAAGAACTATGACCCAAAGATTGATCTGGCTCCCCCCAGCCTCAGCTTCCCTTGGAGTGTAGAGCTGGGGAAGGGGGTGTGTGTGTGCACAGAGCTCCACAGGAGAAGAGAAATCCTAACCCTCGGGGTACCCAACCTGATGGTGATGGATACATGTCCTCATCACCAAAGTGCTTTTCTTCTCCCCATTCCACTGCCACCAGCTCAGTCTACACGCCACCTCTGGCCCGGGACTATTGCAGTAGTCTTCTGGCTGCCGCCCCTTGCCCAGTCTAAACCTTCCAAACCCTCCTCTTGTTCTGAAATTCACATCTGACCCTGGTCCTTCCGCTGCTTAAAAATTGATCAGTTGCACTCCATTTCATAGGATAGTCCGTGTTCTTCAGGTGGCACTGGAGGCCCTTCACAGTCTGTAGCCAAATTTCCTTCCCAAGCTCCTTTTCCACCTCTCCCCACCACACAGCCAACACTCTGGCTACCCTGACTTTCTGGATGTGCCTCTATAGTCTTTGTACTTGACACACTTCTTTGCCTATGTTCAAGCAAGTCCCTCTGTCTGGAATGCCTTCCTCCTCTGACTGGTGAAATCTCCCTTACCTTTTAAGTTTGAACTTAACCTCAACACAGTTCAATCGGACATGTTTCACTGGGCACCTGCTGGGTGCTTGGGCGTGATGCCTGCCCAGGCAGAGTCAGTGCTCTCCTCCATGCTCCTTTAGTGCCTTGCAGGCTTCTGTGATGGCATGTTGTATCGTAGTTGACAGTTGACATGTCAGTTTCCTGTGCTAGAGAGCAGACATGTGTCTGGTACCTCTTAGACGCCAGCTCCTGATAGGAGCCTCAAATAAGTTGGGGGCCAGAGTTGTGTGAGGGAATGATTCAGGGAAGGGTTCCCTAGAGGAAGTGAGCCCTAAGCTGCTGACCCAAAGGAGAAGCACTCCTTCCCTCTTCTCACTTCCTTTCTGGCCCTGATCCTGAAATAAAATAACTAAAACTGACTGTAAAAAGGGAAATCTATAGATTTTGAATTGGGGGTTGGGATTTTCTAGCCTTAAATAAGGCATATACTCCCTCCCTCCCTTCCTTTTTTCCTTTCACACACATTTTCTGAACCTATAGGACATGCCAGACACCGGGGCTTCAAAAATTGATTAAATAAGACATGTCTTAATATTTTTCTGTCTTCTAAATATTCATGCTACAACCTGCCCTTTCTTTTATGGGCCTCGTTGGCTCTTAGTTCAAGTCTTGGTATGTCACTTACAGCTCTGTGACACTGGGCAGGTCATGCCACTTTTCTGAGCCTTAGTTTTCTCATGTATAACACAGAGGTGATAATACGCTCCTCGTAAGGTTGCAAGTTGATAATGTGTGTGAGGTGCTGAGCAGATGCCATTGACAGTGGTTCCTCATTGAGTGAGACCCACTCTCAGCCTGGAAGCTACCTGAGGGCAGTAACTGTGTCCAATGTGTCCTCAGTGCCCAATACAGAGCCAGACACACAGTACATTAGGGTGATCAATCATCCCAGTTCTCCTGGGACTGTCTCAGTCCTGCATCTTGGGAAACCCCTTGGTCTTGGGCGAATGGAGACAGTTGATCACCCTATGCTCCATTCTCCTTAAGGGTTTATAGAATGGATATATGAATGAATGAATCATGAGGGAAGGACAGAGGTGGACTTGGATGAGCAAAAGCAAGCGCTGGGAGGTTGGCTTGTGGGTGAGAAGTGGTCTTGTGAAGGGTCCGGAAGGGAGGTGGGCATGGTGTCTTCCCACACCTTGGCAGGGTGTGGGAAGACACGAGGCCCTGAGTCTACAAGGCTATTGCTTTTAAGCAAGTTTCAGGCTTCCAAGGCCCATGCACTCTTCCTCTGACACACCCAGAGAGAAAGCAATCATTGATTTCCACTTTTTTTGGGGGGGGTGTTGGGGGGGAAAGGCCTATAACAAGCCCCCAGCTGCTCCTCTGCCTCAGTAGCTGGAGGCCTTTTGCTCTCTGACCCACTGCATTATAGCATGTCTGCCCACTGCTTTCTGAGCTGTTCGCGTGAGGCTGCGATGAGATTGGGCAGAGGCCAGGGCTGGGAGGTGGGAGAGCAGGGCTGCAGCCCCATCCTCAGGCCTAGGCCCGGAGACTGAGCAAGGCCTCAGTTTCCCCACATGCTCCATGGGGATACAGCTCTTCCTGCCAAGGTATCTGTGAGATGTCATTTGTGAAAGACACCTTGGCATGTCTAATAGTAGGTATAAAACAAATGTCATCTATTGTCACCTTCTGTAAAGGGGGACAATAGAACTTTCTTAGCATACCTCCCAGGGCTGTGGTGTGGGCCAAATGGGATGTGGGATGTGGGAACACTGGTAAAACGCATCATACCCTTCAAATATTTGGAGACCAGGTTCCTGATAGAGCTGCTCCTGCCTGCCCAGGGCTCCAGGCACAGGTGGAGGCTGACCCTGTCCACTGAGGCGTAAAAGGATCTCCCCAGCGATGTGCTCCAGGATTATAAAGAAATCTAGTGGTGCTGTCCAGGTAACACACACATACCCTGTGGGCAGGCCCTGCAGTCAGATGGTTCTGCTTCTTCTGAAACCATGGCAAGAGAGAGAAAAACAGACTTGGATTGACTGCAGGGAGGGTTTAGTAGCAGCAGGATGCATAACAAGAAGATGGAATGTCCTCCGGAGCCAGAGCCACCTTGGAGCCTCCTCTGTCTGTTGGGCTGGAGGCAGGGCCTTTGTGAAGGCGGGTTGTACTCAGATCGCCTCTGGGCCCTTCCTCCAGCCCAGGGGCGGATTCACCATGAGGCCGGTGCAGCCGCAGCTTCAGGCCCTTCATGCTCCAGGGTCCTTTCAAGGCCTAGCAATCAATGCCTCCGGGAGCTCAGAGGTCTTGTGAAATGTGCAAAAGGAAGAGATTTTTTTAATTTTTATTTTTTAGGGAAGGCTTCCAAACTATATGAGCTTCAGGCCCGATCAAGCCTGGATCTGCCCCTGCTCTGGTAGGGTGGTCCTCTGTGCCAGGATGTTGGTGCCATGTTGCTGCATGTCCTCAGGGAGGTCTCATCTCACCATGTGGACCTGGTCATCAGTTAGAGCCCTCCTTGGTGAGGCAGGACCCGAAAGCCAGCTCTGAGCCAGGCTGAGCCTGCTTGCTGTGTAAATAAGAGACTGGAAATAAGAGACTGCTCTCAGTCTCACGCACTACAAACTGGACATATTGTACCTACACAGATAAAATTGCCAGGTACAGCCCCAGGCTTGTCACGGGAGCTCAGTACATGTTAGTGGAAGTGAGATGGAGATGGCTCAGGGGAGCCCACCCTTTCCACTGGGATGGAGCCAGTTCTGCTCTCTGGCACGTTCACTTGCACTGTGCTGTGCCTGATGCTGGGTGCCACAGATACAGGCTGCTTGGATAGGGTGGTGGTGGTCAGATGAGCTAAGAGGGCGAAAGTGTTTATAAGCTTTGAAGTACAGCTCCCTGGGAAAGGGCCACTGTAAACTGAGTGGCCCTTTTGTAGGGGAGGGGCAGGGTGGAAGCCTGGACTGACCTTTCCTGCTTCTGGGTCAGGGTTGCGGGGTGGATGAGGAGCCTAACTGGTTTTGTGCCTGAGAAAAGTTCCCCGGGCTGACAGACCTGACCTTTCCTGCTCAGAAAGGAAGCCAGGCCAGCAGGGTGCGCTGCTTTCCCCTTGCAGAGTCCAGGAAGGGTTGATGAATGGGGGTTGCCTCTGGTCCCTCCCTATTTAAGTGCCCTCTTCAGGCTGGGGAGGGAGAAGAAGCGGAGGGGGGGGTG
>NW_017731482.1:2435913-2442288 GCF_001890085.2 Hipposideros armiger | reverse complement strand
GGGTGGACCAGGGGACATGCTAAGAGGAAAGAACATGGCTTTGGTGTCAGGCCAGATTCCACTCTTATGGCTTGTTATGTCTGGACCTTGTGACAGTTATATAATCTTTCTGAACCTCAGTTTTCTCCTCTTTAAAATGGGGGGTGATAATATCTCCCCTCCACTCCAGGGTTGTGGTAAGGCTTAAATGAGATACAGTAGGGCTTAGCACAGTGCCTGGCACAAGTCGGTGCTCAATAAATGTTGATTGTCCCTTTCTCCTATCCTATAACCATCATCAGCCTGTCTTGCACTCCACCCTTTTACCCATCTGTGCAAGCCCCCAGTTGGACTGTGCGCTCCCTGGGAGCAGAGGTTATGTTTTGTTCTTCCATCATTATACCCCCAGCCCTGGCACAGTACCTTCGAGACACCTTGAACTGGTTGGCAAGAAGCTGCACTGGCCCAAAGAAAAGAGTCCTAAGTTTTAGCCAGGAACTCACTGTGCACCCACTGTGTGCTTCTGCTGAGGCCTACTGTGTGGTGTCTGCCTGCCCTTCAGAGCTCAAATGACCACTTGTAACTTGCTTTGACCCTCTCTGCACAAGCGACTTTGTTTCCTTTCTTCTTAGCATCCCTGTAATCAAATCATTATTTGGTCAGCGTTTAAGATCGGCCTCTCCCCGCTGGAATGCAAGGGCCACTGGAGCTGTGTCCCCAGGTCCCAGTGCCTGGCATTTCTGCTACATGAATGGCTGTCCTTTTCTTTCCTTTCTCTGAAGTCAGCCCCGGTATCCCTTCCAGCCCAACCACTTTCTAGTTGGGACAAGTCACCCTGCCTCATTCAGCTTCAGTTTCCACTTCTGTAAAATGGGGGAAGTAGTGGTCCCAGCACTCGATTAAGTGCTCAGCTGTGCCTGGAACAAGGTGAGCGCCCCATCACAGTTGTCGGCTGCTCCTTTTCAAATGATCTCTAAGGGTCCTTCCAGTTCTGACCTTCAGTGACCTCACCACCTCTGGCTGGGAGGAGGACTGGGGAGAACATTCCATTCCCCAGACCCTCTCTGTTGGCCTCACAATGGATTTGGAGCTCTGTGCAAACTGTTTATGTTTCCCCAGCAGAGTTTATTACCCAGCCGGGCCTTCTGCAATTAATTACAAGCAGAGAAAATAACTTGTCCCTGGGAGGCTGGGCTTGGCATAAACAGTTACATCCAGCCAGGGGCCGGCCCAGGGGCGAGGCTCTTCCCTCCAGCCTTTGGAACAGAGGAGGGATTCGAGGATAAGGGCTGGGAGGGGTAGGATGGGGCGGTGAGGTAGCCAAAGAGAAACATTTTCTTACAACAGCTTTCCCTGGACTCCTCCTTACCCCTGAGGTGCTGGCATGTCCTTTCTCTTTCTATATTCCTAATTGTCCCACAAGGAGAGAGTCTCTGTTTGCAGATGAGGAAATTGAGACTCATCTAAAGTAAGCAGTTTTCCCAAGGCCACACAGGAGGGGAGGCAGGATCTGAAGGTTCACATGGCAGCTGTGCAGAAAAATAGACTAGAGAGGGTAGAAGTTGAAATCACCGAGGGATCTTTCATTTGTTCATTCATTCATTCATTCATTCATTCACCATGTATTTGTCGGGCTCCTGTCATGTGTGAAGGGGACTTTAGGAGGCAGTTGTGACTATTAGTGACTGGGCTAAGACTGTTTGCCTTGACACTGAATGCCAGATACTCGCTCAGAATGGTCCCATTAACAGGCTTCTGTGTGGCAGAAGGTGGTCTCTTGGAGGACCAGGAACAGGGTGGCCTCTATGGGTCTCCAGTGGTCATAGCCACACCATCTTACACGAACAGATGGCTTGAATGGGAGTAGTCGTCAACAGGAAGGGCCCTCTAAGGCTAAGCCACTCCTCCCAACCTAGAATCTGGGATTCTTGATTCTTGAGCTCCTGCCTTTGAGCAGAAAAAGCTCAGAGAAGGTTTCGCTCCAGGTTACACGGCAGGAAGGAAGAGTGGGGACAAGTAGCAAAGGGCTTTTTCTAGTGTATTTATGTCTAAGAGGTGAAATGACTGACTGGTAGGGAGAACCCTCGCTGGCCCTTCTCATCCCCTGCTCCCTCCCCACTCCAGGGTTGTGAATTTTGTGTTTTCTGAAGGTCTGTCCAGCCTAGCAATTCCCGCAATACTGGACAGCCATGCTGTACAGAGCTCTGGAGACTTCTGCTGCGGGCCGTCTTCCATCTATACAGAGAGGAAAGCTGAGACCCAGGAAGGAAAAGGGCACTCCTGCCTCTGCACTCATTTTGGACATGATGTGCCTAGATCCTGGAACCCCCTGCCCTGGAGGCCCACCTCCATGGCTCCAGTCCATAGTGGAGACTGGAGCTTAGCCTGAGACATCCACTCTGTGTTACCAGCACCTGGCCCAGAGACTGGCATGTGGTAACTGGTGCCCAGGAAAAGTGTGACTCGGGATGAGTGACTGGCTGGTAGGAGATGAGGACATAGGGAAGGATACTCGAACCTTGGAGGTCTGGGAGGCTTCAGTCCAAGTTGCCGTCTCTACCATGAATGAACCTCAGTGTTGCCTTCTGGGAAATGAGACAGAACACCAGTCCTCACTCACAGGGTCATGGATCAAAAGGCAGCATTGACTATTCTCAGTTGCCACAAAGTGGAGACAGATGGCCCAAATGTCCATCAGTGGATGACAGGATAAACAGATTGTGGTCTATCCATACCATGGAATAGTAGTCAGTCATCGACAGGAATGAAGTACTGATGAACATTGAAAACACTGTGCTAAGTGAAAGAAGCCAGACACAAAGGTCCTATATTCTATAATTCCATTTATAGGAAGTGTCCAAGATAGATATGTCCACAGACAAGGAAAGCTGACATTGGTGGTTGCTAGGGGGCAGGGGTAAGGAGAGGATAGGGAAAAGAAACTGTTTATGGGTGAAGGATTTTACTGTGGAGTGATGGAAATGTTTCGGAACTAGATGGGATGGTGGTTTTGCACAACACTGTGAATGCACTAAATGCCACTAGCTACTCACTTTACAATGGCCAAGGTTATGCCATGTGGCTTTAACCCCAATAAATTATTTTTTTTAATTGCTACTAAAAGCAGCATCTGTTGGGAAGGGATACTGGGGATGAGACATGGGTGTTGCGATGAGGCCACTGGGGAAAGGATGGTGTGGGAGTGAGCAGCTGTGACAGTGTAAAGGTGTCAGTCAAGTGGGGGAGTTTGGCAGGCTAGTTAAGACCAAGGGCTCTAGAACAGGGCTGCCAGGGCTCGAAGCTGCATGGCCTTGGACGGCTTATTTAACCCCTCTTTGTTTCAGCGTCCCCATCTATAAAATGGGAATGATCAAGTTTTTATGATGGGAATCTTAATCTTTTATTATGGAAACCTGAAGGTTTTCCTGAGGATTAAATGAGTTAATATCTATACAGTGCTTAGAATATTGCTTAGCCCAAAGTCAATGCTGCATACATGTTAGCTACTGTTATTAGCACTCATTCACATTTTTATTTATTTGTTCATTTACTGAGTACCCCTGCCGAGCCAGACCCTGGGCTGTATTCTGGGGACACAGCTGTGAGCATGACTCAGGGCCTGCTCTCAAGAGCTTCCTTACATCCTGGTACTGGAGTCACACCCACAGGACCCTCCTCCCCTTGCTACGCCTGCAGCCTCAGCTGCTAATGAAAACTGTTCATCACCTCCTGCTTCTCCAGAGCTGCCTGAGCAGGCCCCGTCTCCCCCAGGATCAGGCAGGCCTTCTTCGTGGCATTTGAAAATACCCTGGGCTTGCAGGAGCCTTAGCAAGTCCTTAGTTTTTCTACCTGTCCCAGGAGAGGTCAGGCTGGCTGCGTTCTGGGGTTCTTCTCAGTGTTTTGTGACTTCCAGACCTCGGAGCCGCATAATTCACCAGCCTGTGTTTGGAATGGGCCTGAGGTGTCACATCTGCTGAGATTTAATTTATAAAAAGTGGATAGTTGGGGTTTTTTTGAATTTTTATAAAAATTTATTTGCACCAAACAGGATACACCTGGAAGCAAGATCTCAACAGACTGAGCTAAGTGCTTCAGAGAATAACAGCTTGCGGGGTTCTTTTATGCATTTGAGATTGTGAGGGAATGTAAGGAAGATTACACGAACGTAGAAGGAAGCACGGACAGTCTCCTTTGGGCTGGCCAGCCGGGGTCGGGGTTACAGTGGGAGTCAGGGGGTCCTGTCTGAGCTCCAGCCTTCAAGGATTGGGCTTCTGTGTCCCCTTGGGCATGGCCAGCCCCCTTCAGTGTATTCACACACACTTGTGCTTAAACTGTGACATTTGGATCGCTGCTCTTTGTCCTTCAGCATTTCCCATGCCATTCACGTATCCTAATTTCTGTATTTGTTAATGACACACCGAGTTCCTTCCGTGATTGCTCCACAGTTTACTGAACTGCCCTCTTATTTGGCATGTACATTATTTCCAGTTTTTTGCACTGTTAAATGATGCTGACGTGATTAACTTGGAAGCTATCCGATCACTCCCTGAAGGCAGAATCATAGATGTTGCAGAGGTCCCAGGCTCTGCTGCCACCCTCCTTCCTCACCCCTGCATACCTTTTCTTGCTCCTAAGGTGAGCTTCTTACCTGTGGAGAAGAGGAGACTCCCTCCAGATAACTCCCCATAGGAGTTGTTCTGTTTATCTTTTGCTACATCACCAATCACCCATAACCTCGCAGCTCAAAACAACAGTATTCACCTTCCTATCTTCCTGTTTCTGTGGGTCAGGAATGTGGGAAGAGCTCAGCTGGGTGGTTCTGGCTCATGGTCTCCTGTGGTTGCAGCTGGCACAGGGGCTGGAGCAGCTGGGTGCTTACCACAGGATCCGGTGATATTATCCCTGGAATCTGGCCATGTCTTTCTCATTGCTACCTCTCTAATCTGGACCACCTTCACTTGTCACCTGGATAAATGATATCAGCTAAACACACAGCACTCTCGGTATTGTTCCAAGTTCTTTACATACATGAAGTTTCTCATTTAGTCTTCACAGCAATCCAAGGAGGCTGGTGCTGTTGTGTTTCTATTCCAGCTAATAACTGGCAGATCGGGTATTTGAACCCAGAGCAGGCTTGTTATTGATCCTGCTCCTTAACTGGTCTCCTGGTGTCCACTCTAGCTTCTCAGACCTTCCATTCTCCACCCAGCAGCCAAAGTGAGCGTATTAAAGTGTAACTATATCATGTCCCTTCCCTGCTGAATCCCCACTGTCTTATCACAGGGATGGTAAAACCCCGACTCCTGACCAATGCTGCCCTGCGCTTGCTGGCCTCGCCCACCCAGCTTCCTCAGTTCCTTTAGAAAGGAGTCTCGCTCCTTCCCGCAGAGCCTTCCCCGTGCAGGGTTTTGTTGTTTTTCTTCCATTTTGCCTCAGTGCAACATCCCCACTTCTTGCCCCTTTCAGAGTTATTACTGCTGCTGCTTTAGCTCCCATTTCAGATGTCACTTCTTGGGGAAGCCTTCTGGACTTTTCCGGCTGGTCAGGTCACCCATCCTGGCCTCTTGGAGCACTGCACTGGACAGCACTTATCAAAAGAGTCACCTCATACTGTTTATTTGTTTGATGCCTGTCTTATAGGGCTGTTGTGTTGTACGCTTGCAGGGGATGCTGTTGGCATTGTGGCCTGTGCCATGGCTCCCCCTGGAGCTGTGCCGTGCAGAGCCCTATTGTCTTCCTGAGCAGAAGGGAAACTCCATGTAGACAGGTTCCATTGCACGAATCGGTCGTAGTCACCATATGTCCCTGGTGGCCAGCAGTGTCTGACACACAGTAGGTGCTCAATAAATATTTGTTGAATGTTACTCATAATAATAGAGCTAATATGTATTACTAGGTGCCAAGCACTACGCTCATTTAATCCCCAGAACAATCCTTTGGGGTTGGCCCTACTGTCCTCTCTTATTTACAGAGGCAGAAACAGGCTGAGGGACAGGGAGTCCCTTAGATTGATGGCCCCTAGGGAGTGGAGGTTTCAACCAAGGCAGACTGGTTCACTATAATAAGAACGTGAATGAAGGAAGGACCTCTACATTCTAGCAGCTTCGAGCCCGTCAGACGAGGGATGGGAGGGGAAACCCAGACACAGGTCATCACAATAAAGCCGCCCACATGGTGGTGAGGACATGCGTATGTGTGGGAAGGGAAAGAGGAAGGAGAGAAAAGGCCCCTGCACAGGGAGTGGAGTTGCTTTGGGGCCACCCTCCCCCTTGGGTGCCAGGCCTGACTGCCTGCTCTTTTGACCACAGCCTATCTCCCAGGCTGGCTGTCCCATTTGGAGGCCTCAGGAAAGAGGGTACCTGCCAGGGATGGGGTGGGAGTGGGGGTAGGGGTAGG
>NW_017731482.1:2379756-2435363 GCF_001890085.2 Hipposideros armiger | reverse complement strand
TGTTAAGCGTTGTGGACTGGCCTGAAGTGGCTGGCAGCCCCTGGTTGTCTGGGAGTCCAGAGCAGCTTCAGTGCCCACACTCCCTCCTTTGAATTCCTTGGGTTTCCCACTGGACTGTGGGCTTTCTGAGGGCTAGGCCTGCACTCCCTCATCAGAGCAGTTGACTCCACAGTGTTTTCTGAGTTTATGCTAACTCCTTTGCTGGAGCCCAGCCCAGCCCAGCCCAGAAATCGGGTCTGGGGGCTTTGCGAGGAGTTGGTACCTGAGTGGGGCCTTGAAGGAGCAGTAGGCGTGGCCGCGTGGAGCCCACATCCCCTGCTTCCTGAGCCTCAGCCCCTTGGGTGTAAAGCTGAGCAGACCCTGGTGACTAATGGGGCCTCGCCCCGCCCCCACTCCTGGCAGGGCTACCCCACCTCTCAAACGTCCAGAGGCTCCAGCCCCCCCACCCCACGCCTTCCCAGCCACCTGCCCCTCTGAGGCCTCAGCTTCTATCCCTGGCTTCCTCCTCACAGGTTCAGTCTACTGGGGATTCTGTTTTGGTTGGAAAGAGGAGGCGGGGGTGTTTGCGTGTCTGGCTCTTTCCTCCTGTCTCATTCCTCCTCCCTTCCTCCTGCTTGCCTCTCAAGATGTTTCCTCTGCCAGCCTGGCTCCCCTCCAGCTTCGTCCCTCCTCGGGCAGACAGCAGCCATACTCTCCCACATGGGACACTGGGGGCCGTGGCTTTCCAGAGGGCACCCATAATGCTTTCTGCCCCCGAGGAGGGGTCTGCAGGGCATGTCCCCCAGGGTAGGGGCACATTGCCTCCTTCTTCCTCCACAGTTTAAAAGCCACATCTCCTGGGAGAGAAGGCTGCAGGCCTCCTGCTCTGCATGGGACTTTGGGCTCATTCCTTCGCGCGCTGGGCCTTGGTTGCCTGGGACAGCCCACAGCCAATGCGGCCCCTTGGCACAGAGGCACATAGCATGCCTTGTGTTTATTTGGTGGTAGTTTTGTGCTGCTTTGCCAAGGATCTTTACTTCTGACATGGAGGCATTGGGGAGCTGGACCCCACAATTTGGCAGTGGCTTGGAATGTAGAACTTGTGTCACTGCCCCCCCACCCCTTGCCCCCACCTTTTCAAATCCCCAGCTGGAGTCCCATCACCCCCTGGGGACCTTCACTGGCCCCCTCTCTGTCTGCTCCTCCTGGTAGAGGTTCACAGGGTGATGGAGACCCATGCCCTGGCCTGACAGAGTTCAGTCTGGGCCTTGTATCCTCAGCACCTTGCGCTGTGCCTGGAGCAAGGCATAGGCTGAATAAATATTTGTAGAATGAACGGTTGGAGGAGCAGCCAGGGAATCCGAGAGTGGGCGTGATGGAGTAATGGGGATGGACAGGGGTTTGAGGGAGCACTTCCCAGAGCAGGTAGAGCTGACCTGGGGTTTTGAAGGGTGAGTAAGAGTTGGACAGATAGGCAGCGTGGGAAGGGCATTCCAGGCAGAAGGAACAGCCTGTGCAAACTCTGAAACAGATGGTGTTTAGGGTGCATTGGGGAAGTGGCCAGAGGAAATTGGCAAGAAGGGCCTGGATGCGGGCCTCTGATCTGGGGGGTGGACACCCTGGCATGCTGGAATGATGTCAGCAGTTAGCCCCTCAGCAGTATCCCAGGTCTTTGTATTGCAGGCCTGGGCTTGGAGGGTAGGCAGGCAGTGCCAAGGGGGATGGTCCTGGGGGCTTGCCAGGGCTTCGGACTGTGTGAATCCATCCCAAGATTACTGGCCCTGCACCCCTGGGCTGAGCAGATAGTAGGATTAGAACCTGTCAGGGCCAGCTGGTTGAAGCAGGCTTCATGACAACACATAAAATAGAACCAGGTTCAACTGTGGTCTCCGTAATTTCCTGGCTGTGAACCTGGGCAAATAAATAATTGACTTCTTCATACTGCAGTTTCCTCTATAATAAAGATAATAGAAGTTACCTCTCAAGATTGTTACAGAAATTAAAACAAAGTAGCTGTGTAGAGTTTTTCCTTTTCTTTCCCCACTTCTCCCAGTCCTCCCTGACACTCCTTCTTAGCAGGGCGGGCCCTTTGGACTGAGGCGGGAATACAATTGAAGGACTCTGGGCATCTTCAGCCCTGATAGTCCACCCCTAAATGTCTCCTTCCACAAGACCCTGGACTGGGAATGCCCCTGTTAAATGTGCATTCTTTAGAGTAGTGCGTCTCAGTGTCTCAGGACCCCCATATAAGCATCACCTTTAGAAATGCAACAATTAGAACTAAATTCCCAGGCCCACTGTATACCTACAGAATGGGAACTCTGGGGGTGGACCCTGGAAAGCTGGGTTTTAACAAGCCTCCCAGGTGATTCTGACCCGTGCTCAGGTGTGAGAACCACTGCAGTACAGACAGGTGGCCAAGGACTCTCAGTGGGAGGAACCTGCCTTTGGGTCTGGAGTCAGAACATGTGCGTGCCCACAGGCTGGGATTCATGGGCTGCAACCTGTGCAGTCACACGGGGCCCTGAGCTCCGAAGGCCTCACAGCTGGTTCAGTGCTCTTCTGTCTCGTCTGGAAATCTGAACAAGGGGCCCTGCATTTTCATTTTGCACTGGGTCCACAAATTATGTGGTTGGTGCTGGGTGCTGGTGCCAGCTGTGTTCCAGGTCAGCTGGGTATCCTCGGGGAAGTCACTTCCTTTCTCTGAGCCTCACTGTTTTCATCTGTACAGGGGATGATCTTCCCCACCACGGGGAAGTCACTTCCTTTCTCTGAGCCTCACTGTTTTCATCTGTACAGGGGATGATCTTCCCCACCTCCTCGAGTAATTGTGAGGATTAAATGTAATGCTTAGCTTTAGCAGTTGGCGCGGTGCCTGGCCCAGGCAAGTGGAGAGTGGCTTCTTGAGGCTGTGTGCCAGCACTAGGCTCACTTCTGGGGACACCATGGCAGCAAACAGACACTGTGCTTGGCTTAATGGGGCTTATGTTCTGGAGCAGGGAGACAGCTGGCCAGAGATGCACCCTGTGAGAAATGTTCTGAGCGCCCCTAATGGTGGTGGTGGGGGGGCGGGATCTGACCTAGTTGGGGGTCACCGAAGGCTTTCTGAGGAAGTGCCTAATGAGTAAAAATCTGAGATGAAGCGAGACGAAGTGGATGTGAACTCGGCGTTGAGGTGGGCAGCGTTGTCCAGATGGAGGCAACAACATTACGATGTGTTATTTTCCTGGTTATTAATAAACAGATCTCTGGGGGGGGGGGGTGAGGCTGGGTGAGATGGCTGAGGTGAGACGAGAAGGCTTGGAGGGAGGAGATGGACCACAGGGGCTGAAGGCTTGTCAGAAGGCAGCCTCGGGGCCTCATAACCTGGTCTGGGTTCCTTCCCTTCAGAAAGGCTCTAGACCACAACTCTAGAGGAGGGACGAGCCCTCTCCCAGAAGCCTCCTGGAGCAGTGTAGGAATGTGGCTTTGCCAGCTAGTGCCGCAGGCAGGCAAATTATTAATCCTCCGGAAACCTTGGCTTCCTTTTCAGCAAAATGGGCCTCTTAACCCGACTCGTGGGCTGTGGTGAGGTCGGAGTGAGGTGATTGCAAGGAAGCCCCAACACAGCGCCACCCGCAGGCAGTGCTCAGTACCTAGCTGATCCCTCTTTCCTTCCACTCCTGTGAAAGTGGGGGGTTCAGGTTTGAATTAGGAGCCCTTCCAGCCAGGCTTGCTTCCTTGGGGTGGGGGTAGGGATCCTTTCTTTAACGGCAAGGAAAATGAGGTTCGTTATCCCTCTCCTAGAGACGATCAGATGAGATTAAGAACTAACCGGCTTTGAGGGCCCAGAAGCAGTGGCTTTGAGGATAGCTGAGTGCCCATCACTCCCTTGGGGTCAGGGGTTAAATTAAACCCACTAGGTATAGCACAGAGAGGGGTGAGCTCCCCCATACGAGGTCCTGAGTCCAGGCCCAGCTCTCTCAATGGTGAGAGCAGCTTTAATTGATCACAGGCTTCATTGTACCAGTGCTTCCCATGCATTCAAAAGAATAAAATTATTATTCTCATTTTAGAGGCGAATCAGAGTGATTCACTTCTTGCCGAGGTCACTCAGCTAGTGAGTGGCAGACCCCAGAGCCTTAACCACTACCCCAAACTGATTCCCTTTTGACACACTGTGAGGCGGAGGCGAGTCCCGCACTGCTCTGGGCCTCAGAGTTGCTGTGTGCCCTGAGGGGCGGTACCTGACATTCTTTGAGGCCCCCTCAGCTCCCGTGTCCTGGGGTCTACGTTTCTGGGAGGGCTTCTCTCCCTGGCTCTTGACACCACACACCCTGCCCCACCTCCAGGCTGCTGTCGCCTGCACTGTGTAGGAAAGGACCACCTTATTCAGGCCCGGTCAGCTCTGGCCTCCCAGGCCTCCTGCCATCTGAAGCTGGCCCCAAGCCCTGCTCCCTCTCTCCCTTACCAACAAGGAGGAGCAGGAGGGGCCAGAACCCATGGTGTCTTCACCACAAGTGTGTGTGGCCCGGGCCTGGTGGGGCTGGAGCCCTGTGGGAGATTCCCAAGTTAGAGTTTGGTGACTCTGGGGAACTGACCGAGAAGGTCAGCGTGGCTGGATGGTGTGTGTGTGGGGGAGCATGGGAGGGGAGGTTGGAAGGGAGAGCAGGGGCCAGATTGCAAAGGGTTTGTGGGGCGCACTTAAGAGATTTTAGGCAGAGGAGGGACTTGGTTTGCATCTAGAGTGACTGAGAAATGCCAGTGTGAGTTAAGGCAGTATCAGGCACTCAGCATTCAATAGCCATTAGTCATGGTGGTGATGCTTTTTTTAAGTCAGTTATTATGAGTACCCAGATTCTACTTCTTACTGGCTGTGAGAACTTGGGCCAGTCACTAACCCCGGGACCTCATTTTTGTCACCGGTAATACTGGAAGAAGGTTAAGGAGCCTTCCTCCCAGGGATTGTATCAGGATCAAAGAGAGATCATGGGGTGATTTCATGTAATCAACTCAGCCCACTGAGTCCAGCTGTGCAGCCAGGGCCCTTCCTCTGCAGTACATGCCTCCCTGCTTCACTGTTTGGGGCAGGGCAAGACTCAATCACTGGCTCCAAAAGGGCCCGGCCATAATATAACCCCTTGTAGGCAGAGCTTTATTTCCCCCAGATCCCGTCCCTGTCCTCAACCTCGGCCCTGCAGTGGCAGATTCCTGCCTCGTCCTGAGACTTTCTCCATGACCCTGACGCCCTGGCCGAGGGGCTCCGGCCTTAAGAGCTCATGGAGATTCCCAGTAAGCCAGTGTTGTGTGGAGGGGAGATGGCAGGACCTGAGGAAGTCATGTGTTTCCCCTGAGCCTCAGTTTCCCAATCTGCAAAAGGAGAATGGGGCTACCTACTATATTAGTCTCCTACTGTTCCTGTAACAAATGATCACAAATTTCGTGGACAAAACAACACAAATTTATTCTTTTACAGTTCCGGAGATCAGAAGTCCTAAAGTGGATCAGCAGGGCCGTGTTCCTTCCAGAGGCTCTAGGACAGAATCATTCCTTTGCCTTTTGTAGCTTCTAGAAGCTGCCTGCATTCCTTGGCTCCTGGCTTCATCCTCCATCCTGAAGCAGCATTGTAGCATCTTCTAGTGTGTCTCTCAATGCTTCTGTCATTGCCTTTCCTCTCTCTGACCCTCCTGTGTCCCTCTTATAAGGACCTTTGTGATCACACTGGTCCTACCCAGGTAATGCAGAGTAATCACCCCGTTTCCAGATCTTTAACTGAAATCACATCTGCAAATTCCTTTTTGTTACATAAGGTAATATTCACAATTCGGGGGATTAGGACATGAGCATCTTGCAGGGGAGGGGGGGCGGCATTATTCAGCCTACCACACATATATTTTGCAGAGTGGTTGTGAAGATTAAATGAGACAAGAAATGTAAAAGGCTCAAACAGTGCCTGGTACATGGCTGTCAGTCCCTCAATATACTTTTTTCCCCTCCGTTCTCTGGGCCTGTCTCCCCATTCATAAATTGTGGCCCCGTACAGCTCCAGCAGTGGGATCCCACCTTGTTTAGAGTGTGCAATATGGACAGGCCAGCTGTGCCCTTGGGCCAGCCAGGGATTCCTAGGAAGCAGCAGAATTGAGCCCTGCCCCCAGGAGACCCCCAGCAGCCCTTGAAAAGCCCCCCTTTCTTCCTCCCTCACTGGGTTAGGCCTCCTCTCAGTTCCTGGCTTGCTGAGCATTTCCCATCATTCCCAGGGATGGCTGATGGGAAAGGCTGAGCTCACTGATCCCTGGGGAGGGCAAGGGGTGGAGAGAGGAGAGGGAGAGGCTGGCGGCAGCCTGTGTGAGAGAAGGGAAGAGGAGAGGCCAGGAGAAGAGATTTACAGGGAGAGAGGTCGAGGTTATCAGTGCTCAGGATGAGTGGGAGAGGGTGGGGCAGGGCCTCCACGCTGGGCCTTAGAAAATGGTCAGCTCTTTCTCTGCCTCCTGGGCCTGGCCTTGGCCACACTGCTCTGTCTCTCTGCCAGTGCCCTTTCTGAGAGGCCCTGGGGCCCAGAGGAGTGTGTATGTATGTTGGGGTTGGGAGGAGGGCATCATAGAGCAGCAGGGGCCAGAAGTGAGGTATTGCTGACTGACAAGAATACCCACCACCCTTAATGAGAAGAGGGTCATCTCAGCCAGCGTCCATCCCCACCCCTTCCCTCTGTTCAGAAGGCAGTCACCATTTGCCCTTAGGCTTATTATTGGCCTTTACTGCACCTCACTTTTCTTATTTGTGTGTGTGTGTGTGTGTGTGTGTGTGTGTGTGATGGGGGTGGAGGCAGATAATAACACCATAATGGGATTTGAGAGAATCAAATGAGATAGTGATTTTTGAAATGTACACTCTGCTATATAAGGATGTATAATTCCATGCATATGCACACCACGTTAATGATTCTTTCTTGTGCACCTTGACAACCTGGCAAACTCTTAACCCTTCAAGTCCTAGCTCAGATGTCCCCTGCTCTCTGTAACTTCCTCAGCAGCCCCCTGCCCATCTGTGAAAAACTGAGCCTCTCCCTCCCAGAGTTATTGTCACCCCCTTTATAATCCCGTCTTATGGTGCCTTTGAAGGATAGTTGTTGGTTTATGCATCTGTCACCTCCATCATATGTGGGCATTCACCACAGACCCCTCTGCTTCTCAAGGTCACTGTAGTTGTGGCAAGACAGAGGCAGGATGGCAAAGGTACTAGGGGAGCTGGCCTCCTGGGGTCTGGCTTGGGCAAGGTCCCCACGTGGCAGTCCAGCCCTTAGATTTGAGCAGACCCCCACGACCGACTCAGACTCCCAAGAGTCCCAGCTCAAAGCGGGGGGCCAAGTCATCCAGACACAAGGGCCTTTTCTTCTCTGTGATGTGATTGCTCGTGCTCGCTGCCCGGGACCTCCAGCTGATAATCAAGACACCAAGGGGGCCATGTTGGTCATGAGGTTTCCTGATGAGGGTGAAACCTGAGCCAAGGAAGTGGGAGAGTGTTAAGGGAGGGACTGTCCAGGCCTTAAGGACATATTCCATACACTCATCGACCATACTCTAAGCGCCTCCAGGAGGCCCATGTCCCCATACCTTCGGCCCGCTGGATAACACAGAGAGTGCCATATAAATGTTGAGAGATGCAGCATGATGGTCAAAGGCTCCTCTAACCCCTGGCTATTCTTGTGCTTACTGAAGTCTTTTCCCCCACTAGACTTTAGACCACATGAAGGCAGGACCCTGGATGGCCTTGTTCACCCTGGCACTTGCGGTGCTTCTCAGTGCACTAATCCTGCCATATATCAAACTTGAACTATGTGCCAGGCATATGCAAGCATCAATTTGTTCATTCCCCTCAACACGCTGGAGGTTGATTGTGTTATCTCATTATCCAAGTGAGGACAGGTGAGTTGAGGAACCATGAAATGCCAGGGTAGAGATTCAGACCCTGTTCCCAATGGCTCTTCCCCATGTCCATCACCATTGGTGTGGCCTCCCTGGGACTCAGGGAAAAATGAACATCTAAGCTGGGACAGGTAGAGCTGGTTCCGAAGTTGTCACTCCAGACAGGTTGGTGGCTAAGGAAGGGGCCAGCACCATCCCTCCTGGCAGGTTTTTCACAATGCCCCAGAAAAAAGAAAGGCAACCAGTGTGAGGAGCGGGTGGAGGGTTTGGGGTGGGTATGGGGGTGTTTATTACCAAGTCCCAGGATGTGGTTTGGGAGAGGTTTCTTTTAAAAAATATTTTTATTGGAGAACAGCCATGATCATTGGTTACACATTGCTTTCATGCTACAATGGCATAGTTGACTCTTTTAGGGAGGGCGTAGCTCACAGTGGCCCATGTGGGGATTGAACCGGCAATCTTCGTATTATCAGCACCACGCACTAACCAACTGAGCTAACTGGTCACCCCCCTGGGAGAGGTTTTGAGGTGCCCCAGAGCACTCCTTCCAGCTCGCCGCCTCACAGGCAGCTGCTCTTGGCTCCCTTCACTGTGACCGCCTCATCTACAGGCCTGTGTGTTCTTGGAAGTAATGGAAATGCATTTCTTAAACATGCTCTATAATTCAGCCTTGTCCTAATAACAGGCCTTTGTCTCTGCCCAGCACTCTGGCCTCCTAGGAACTCCGCATACTCATTATCTCCTCTCAGCTGCCCAGGCCCCTGTGAAGTAACGAGACCCCCACTGAGAGCCGGTGAGCTGGCTAAAGCCAAGATGGACCGGAACCTGTCCAAGGCCAGCCATCCAGTCTGTTTATTGTGGTGGTTAGTATTTTTACCACTTACGGAGCTCTAACTATGTCCCAGGGCCTCATTTAACCCTCTGGACAGCTGAAATGAAAGCTGATGAAGCTACAGGCCTGCCCAGCCCCAAGCCCTTACCTCCCTTATGATGCACCTCTGTGCCAAGCACAGTCCCTGCCCTGGAGCAGCTCCCATCCTTGGGGGGGGGGAGCGGCAGGGGTGGGGGGCATGCTTACCAAGGCGGCACAGTAAAGCCTCCCTCAAGGGAATAATGCCTTTTCCCCTTGCATTGTCCTCCAGATGAAACATGATAAATATATAAGGTGCCTAGCCCGTGACAAATACGTAATAAATCTTAACTTCGGAACCAGCTCTACCTGTCCCAACCTAGATGTTCATTTTTCCCTGAGTCCCAGGGAGGCCACACAAATGGTGACAGGCATTAGGAAGAGCAATTGGGAACAGGGTCTGAATCTCTTTCCTGGCATTTAATGGTTCTTTACCTCACCTGTCCTCACTTGGATAATGAGATAACATGACCTACCTCAGGGTGTTGACAAATACATAATAAATCTTAAAATAATTGTTCTTGTGTTTTGTTTTCTAAATTTTAATAAAACTACTCATTTAAAGGTTTCAAAAGAAGGATAACACGATTTTAAGATAACACGATTAAAACATGATAAGCACATGTTTTACACTGTAATGCTGCTCTTTTATAGACCCTCTTACATTCTGAACTATGCCACTATATGTCCAATAGTGAATAGATTTGGTTTGGAACACACTTAGGATAAACTGTGTCTTTCAAAAGTATCTAATTCTTTTAAAAGTTGAAAGCATTGTTATATTTTTACTTCTTAATTTATCAAGCAGACGGTACATTTCTTATTTTCTGCTCTGTGACTTGGGGTAAGTTACTTAACTTCTCTGTGTCTAAGTTTCCTCATATGTAGAGTAGGGAAAATAAAAATATCTATCTTATAGGGTTCTTGTGAGGATTAAATGAGTTAATATAGTGCTTAGAATAGTGCCTGGCTTGTATGAAACACTTAATAAACATCAGTTTTAATAATAATAATAATAATAAATAATAATTGTTATTATTATTTCTTAATAAGAACATACCCCCAGATTAAGTTACCAAATCCAGTCAGGATGCTTTTCAGCGAATGCACATTTGGCTAACAGTTACTGAGTGCCGAGTGCTGGCCCTGGGCTTATTTGGGCCTTGGTGTTGGGCTCAGCTGTTCCCTTGCTCTGACCAGTGGTCTGGGCTTGCTCATTCCTGCCTCTCACTCACAGCCTTGGAGGCCCGGGTGAGGCTGAGCTCATAAAACGTGTAGGCAAAGCACTTTGTGGATCGATGCTAACTAATAGCAGCTCCCTAGAGTTGGCACGTGTAGGGAAGCCGATTATGGAGGTGGCTTAGACCAGGCTCAGGGACGGCCCCCGCTGTGGAAGGCCAGGGATATCCTCAAGGTGGGACCTGGGAAGGGCCCTGCTGTCCCTCCTCTCTGATGCCTCCTGCCACTTCAGCCAGGGGTGGGTGCTCTCAGAGTTGGGAGATTGGGGAGGGCAGTGATTAGTGGCCACAGAGGGAAGAGGTTTGTCCACTTAGTGGCAGAGCCAGGAGCAGAGACCCATCCAGCCCACAATCCAGACCAGAGCTGGGTGCACAGCCTGTGCTGGACCTCGTCTTGTCAGGGATCTCCCAGTTGCCCACTTCACTCTCTTGAGAAGTTGATGGCCGGGACAGATAGCCGCTGGCCTCTGCCCAGATACGTGGCTGTCTTAAGGATGGCAAGGAAGCTTCAGCTCAGTTGAGGGCATGAATGGGAAGTTGGCATAGGACCCTGTGCACGGGAGGATTTGGGCAAGAATCGCCCCAGTTCTACCCCAGGAGAAAGCCCTTCTCTGTGCTTAGACTGAGCAGAAATCTATTCTGGGAACTGCTGTGGGGGCCACAGACAGGGATTGTGCCCTCTGGATGCTCCTAGACTGATGGAGGAGACGTGGCCTTGTCTTCCAGGAGAGAGACTCCTGTCTGATGAGGCGAACATGGCTTCTGTTCCCTGAGACTCCCTATCTAATGGAGGGGACATAGCCTTCTTGTCCTCTGGTGGCTCCTTGTCTGAGGAAGGGGGCATGACTTTGTTCTTCAGAAGCCTCCTATCTGATGGAGAAGTCATGGCCACCTCCCTCAGAGAAGTCCTTATGGATAGAGGAGATCTAACCTCTCCCCGCAGGAAAGTCCTCTATCTAATGGGGGAGGCTCATCATGTCAACTCTCACTCAAAAAGCCCCATTTGATGGCCTCTTCCATTGCCCTCCTCCTCCCCGCCTCCCATCTCCCCACCTAATTCATGGGGAGCCCAGATCTACAGGCAGTAGCCACAGAGAGCTGGGCAGAGGGATGGGCTTGGCTGCTGTGGGGCAAGGAGAAAGGGAAGAAGGGGGACAGCAGAGGGGGCCCCATAGCAAGGAAGGGTGACACGGAAGGCTTCACAGTGGAGGTGCCTTTATGGGACAGTCTGAGGGACAGGAGGTGTCTGGCTGTGACTGGCTGCCCCAGGCTAAGAAGGGAAACTTGAGAGCTCGCTCCAGGGGGCACCTGTCTCCATGCAGGCCAGAGTGCTGGGGAGCAAAGGGCCCTGGAGACCCTCACCCTCGGCCAGTCCGTGTGCAGGCTGAGTGCTGCCAGCCCAGAGGCATCCGCCCTCCAAGGCCTGCGAAGCCCAGAGGAGGAGAGGAAACAGGACACGTATCTCAGGAACGCCTTTTCCTTTTCTTTGTAACTACCCCCTCACTTGGGGCTGGAGAGAGCTGATCCTGCAGGGCCTGCCCTGGCCTGGCTCTGCTGCCTGCAGACCCCAGTTCTAGGTCTCCCAGGGCCTTCCTCCACTGCATGCAACCCCCTGCCTCGGCCGCTGCTCCTGGGCTGGTCCCTTAACTTTGCTGAGACTCCTCTATAAAATGGGGTAAGACTTCCCATCTGCCTCGTAAGGAAGTTTGTTTTTCTCCCCTCTTTATAGGATTTACCTAATTGAGATGTGCATTGAGCGCTTCCTGTGTGCTGACCTCGGGTGAGCAGGGCAGAGAGCTTAGACGAGGAACAGGTGTGGGCAGACAGGAAGTCTGCGTGGCATTTGTCTGATGTCCCAAGCCTGGTTGGTGTGGGGTCGGGGAGGGTCTGGCTGGAGATGCAGAGGTGGATTCACCAGCATCTGGTGGCAGCTAAAGTAGCCAGGTGGGTGGAGTCACCCAGGGAACTGCTTGTCATGGGCTCTGGGAAGGGGTGGAGGCCAGACCCTGGAGCCCACAGCCAGTCGGGCTCAGCCCCGGAGCCTACAAAGAGCTGGGCACAGAACAGGATAGGGGACCACTCGCCTAGGGCTCTAGTGGCCAAGAGGACTGGGCATTGAGATGGGGTCACCGGGGGATGGTGCTCCCAGGGTGGGTGTTGAGACCTTCGCCTCAGCAGGCTGGGTGTAGGGGAGTGTGGGGAAGGGGGAGCCACAGATAAGGGCATAGTAAAGGTAAAGATGCTCAGACATTCACGAATGGGGTCAACCAGACTGGTATTTGTTTTTATTTTTTCATGATTTGAGTTGGCTAGAGGGCTACTGTGGGAGTGCATGTATTTTATGTGGTCTGTGTATGGTGTAGGTGTGTGGGGTTGTATGTAAGATGTGTGTGGGGAGCGTGATGCAGATGTGTAGTGTGCTTAGTATTTGTGTGTGTGTGTGTGTGTGTGTGTGTGTGTGTGTGTGTGTGTGTGGTGTGTGGTGTGTAGAGTTTGTGCATGTGGCCATGTTCAGATCCCTGTTCCACGCTGCATATAGCACAGCAGTCTGGTGTGGAGCTGTCTGCCTGGGCTGGAACTTAGGCTTGTGAATTTCTCTTCTCAACTGAGGGTTACACCCAATGGTGCCGTGGTGACAAGTGGCCGTCTAGAAAAAAAAGGGGCCTGGAGGTTGTGGTATTTGCCAAGTTCTGTGGTGTAAATTCTGCCACCACGGATTTCACACTACTAACATGATGTCCTTCACCATGGAGTTGGGAAGAGGTGCACAGTAGGACACCATCAGCTGGTATTCCCACCGTATAGATTAGTAGACATAAATCACTTCATGAGCATCATAGTAAAATTTAGTAAAATAATTAGTAAGTGATAAGTGATAAGTTTTGAGTATGTATTCCCTTGTTTTTAATATAATTTATTTAATTATAAGTTTAGATCAGGATGTTTCACCGTCAGCAATATTAACATTTGGACAGGCAGCATTCCTGGCCTCTATCTACTAGATGCCAGCAGTCCCCCACCCCATCCCCAAATTGTGACAACCCAGGATGTCTCCATGGTTTGCCAAATGTCCCCTGGGGTGCAAATTCTCCCCAGTATAGAGCCACTGGCAAGGGCTGTGTTTAACAACTAGCTCGCAAAATTCCTAAGAATGTGACCGTTGGCTCTTATGAGCCTGTATGAGCCAGCTCCAGCACATCTAAGGCACCATATGTGGCTAAATATAAGGCATGGAGTTCCCCCTCCCCCCAAATTTGTTCTCAGGAAAGAGCTCTCCCCTTAGGTTGTAGCTTTCAGTTCCTTAGAGACCCCTGACCGCAGCGGGCCCTCAGCCCCTGACTGGCCGCCATAGTGGTTGATGAGTTGGGAGTCAGAGATGCATGGCCATTCTGATCTTTTCTGACATTTTATGAAATGTGAGAGTAGGAAAAAAGTAATGCTTCTGAATTTAACATCTCATTTTAACATGATAGTCTATGTTCCTAAAAGTTTGTGTGTTCAAATTGGCAAGCGAAACAAATAAAACTTTGAATAAAATCTTCCCACTGGGGAAATCATAGACTGCCGGGTGTCTGGGACCGGCCTGTGCCTAACGGGCCCCTGCTGGGGCCTCGCAGGCCCACCTGTGTCTCATCCTCGTGGCCAGGCTGCCCGCCTCTGATTCGCTGCTTGGCCCACGTCCTATTTTCCCCCAGTTTTGAGCTCAGAGTTCAGCTCTCATTTATTCATTTATTTGTTGATTCAAGATATTAATTAAGCACCGACTGTGTCCCGAAGAAAGTGAATGACTGAAGGAAGAGGGTTCCTGGTCTCTTGAGTTCCAAGGCAGTCTACCAAGGAGCAAAGATGTGCAGGTGCCACGTGGCTGCTGAGGGGACACGGAGCAGGGTGGAGGGGAGGGAAGGAGAGGTGTACACGTGTCAGGTGGCTCTTGTGAGCCTAGAGCTGAGCTGGGCACATCCTCCATCGTATCGTTCCACCCTCATGCTCTGCTTTTCAGGGAGGGTTTGCTTATTTGTGGAACATCTGTCTCCCTGCTCCAGAGCGTAGGTGCCCTGGCAACGGGGAACAAGGGCTCTATCTCCTGCAGGTAAGAACAGTGCCAGGGTCAGAGACTGGGAAAACAAAAGGAAGAAAAGAAAGGAGGGAAGTAGGAAAGATGGGTGGAAAGAGGAAAGATGGGGAGCAGAGAAGGGGGAGGATCCAAAAAAGCACCCCTCTCCCTCCCAAGAAAAGAGGAGTCAGGGCAAGGGTACTTGAAGCTGAAGCTGTCAAGGAAGGCTTCTTGGAGGAGACGGCATTGGGAAGGATGGATGGGAAGGATTGCAGTTGGGAGAACTGACAGAAAGGCTCGTTCAGAAAGAGGGAATCACGGCTTGTCCCTGGAGATTTCTGGAATGTGAGGGACTAAACTGGAGTTGAGTTTAGTCCTAATCTGTTTTTCATCTGAGACTGGGAGGGAGACAGACAACTAAAAAAACTTCCCTGTCTCCAGCATGGGCAATATAAACACCACCTCCCACCCCCAAGGCCTTCTTACCTGAGAAACATTTGGCAGGAACTCTCCCTGGGGGCACTGGAGGGGTAGGCGGAGTGTTGTCCAGGGGAATGATGATAATTACAGTAATAATTATAGTACCACTGACGTAGGCTTCCCTTTATCAAGTCTCAGCTAGGTACCAAATCTTGATATATACCTTCAACCTACAGGGTCGATATCTTTCCCATTTTCCAGACCAGGCAAAGTATGCCTCAGAGAGGACGCTAAGCTCACTCAAGGTCACACAGGTCTCAGGCGGTGTCTGCTTACTTCAGTATCCGTGCTGTTTCCTCTGCCAGCAGCCTTCCCTTCCTGCCATCTCAACCCTAGAGAAGGCTGGAGAGTGTTCAGGTGTGGCCAGTGCGCTCTTTGGGACCCAGCTGCCAGCCCGCTCGGGGACGTTTTTATTAGCCTTTGACTCTTAGATGTCCAGTTTCTTAGGTTACCAGAAAATGGGCCATGCTTCTTTAAGAAACTCTCCCCTCTGTCATGGCCACTTGGTAGCTCCCCTCCTTCCTCACTCTGCATCCCCTAAAAAGCTCCACAAATATGGATCATGGCCAGAAAAGTGAACCCATGAGTGTGGAAGGAGGCTGGAGGAACTGCTGTCTGCTTAGAAGCCCATGGGAAGTCTTAGCCAGACTGCCCCCCCAACCCCTCTAGCCCCCAGGACTTGCAGGCCCCCCCCAGAGAGCCTGCAGAGGTCCAAAGGGAGCCGTGTGAGATTTTGAGCCGGGACGCGACAGGCGCACCGGGTTCTCCTCCTTGTCTGTGGTTCTCTGGGCACACCAACGAGTCTCTGAGCCTAAGTTTCTCCGCCTGAGCTCAAGACGCTTCCCTCCCTTGGGCTTTGCTTTTTCTATTTGGGAAATGAAGCAGGCTGCCCTGTGATCCTTCAGGCTCCACAAATCTGTGAAATAGGGGTGACATTTCCTGTCTTCCTGCTTCCTTCCCCCTCCTGGGCGGTCCTGAGCAGCAGGTGCACCAATGGTGGGTAAACAGGCAGGCAATGTTCTGACACAGGGAGGGCTGTTCAATTCTGGCAGAGCAGACAAGCCTGTACACAAATAACTCTGCTACCAGGGAGAGTGTGATAAGGGCCCTAGAAACCTCTTTGCTGCCACAGCCACCTGCTCCTCACGCCTTTCGGCTCCCTGATGGTTGTTCTCACACCCAGGAAAGTGGGTCAGAATGTAGGGCGGCTGTATCTCAGAGTGAATGGCCCCCTTGCATGGTCCCCACCCTACCCAGCTGAGCCATGATTGACGTCAGGGGTGGGGGAAAGTTACGGGGTCTGAGGTATCTCTGTGTCCAACATTCAGCCCTGGCCAGTCATTCTCCCTTCCCCCAAATGCCCAGGGCTCTCCGTAGCCTTCTGTATGGTCAAGTTCCTTAGCTTGGCATTCAAGACCCTCCACACCTGGTCCAGAACCTGGCCCGTAGACATGCCCCATGGCCATCTGCGCAGCAAGTGGACCCATCTCTGGCCCAGCCTCCTCCCTAATGCCCCTCCCAGGCACTCAGGACACATTTTAGCCACGCCAGTGTGCCCACTATCTCCCAAGCACTTCAGGCCTTCGCTGGCAGGGCCGGCACCGCTTTACCTCTGAGCATTCTTCTCCCTCTCTGCTTCCTCCTCCCTTGAAGCTTTTCTTGCCTTCTCAGATAGAACCACACAATCCCACCTATAAGGTAGAATTATGAGTGGCTAGAAGTGTGATCTCTGGAACCAGACTGCCTGGGCTCTAATGTCGAGCTCTGCCCCTCACTGACTGTGTGACCTTGGGCAAATTACTGAGACTCTCTTTGCCTCAGTTTCCTTGTCTGCAAAATGGGGATGATAGCAGTACCTCCTGATAAGGATGTTGGAGGAACGAATGAGTTAAGATTTATGACACATGTAGAGCAGGACCTGGCACCTGGTTTCTCTTCTTGATGAGTTTTCTGATGTTGACTGAAGATTGAGTAATATTTGAAGGTCTTCCCACATTCACGGTGTTCATAACATTTTTCTCCAACATGAATTTTCTGATGCTCACAAAGGAGTGCTCTCAAGTCACTGGTAGTGAGTCTGCATTCGTGGATAGTCTCCCCAGGATGTTAAGTAAGAGGAATTTTGTCTAAATGATTTCCCCTAGGTAGCTCATTCATGGGGTTGCTCTTTTCTGGTACTGGTTTTATGATTTGGGGTATTTAGGATCGCTGAGTCTTAGGTTTCTTCCCTGGAAAAAAAAAGGGAATATTTAGATGGAATGATATAATATTTTACCGTGTGTGAAGTGTACCTTGCTCACAGGAAGAACTTTATGCATGGAGGATGTAATACCGGTGGGTTTCTCTACTGTGGCTATACCATGGTCTTTTGTCAGCGGGGACCATGAATTCTTCATTTTAGTGCCCCCGGAGCCTGGCAGTGGTAGGGGCTGTGTGAATGTGGGCCAGTAAATGATAAGTGGGAGAGCCATTAGTTAAAGCTGAGTAGGGGCCCGTTTGGGATATATCAGTTGTATTCCTGACTCAGCCTGATGGTAGCTGGGAGCCTGTCCCTATGAAGCGTTTTCTAAGCCCAATGCCCATTGATCCTGACAGCCAAAGTGAAGTCTAGGCTGAAGAGATCCCTGGAGTCTACTCACCTAGAGAAAAGGATCCTCACCAGCCACCATCTTTTTAAACTTCACCCATCCTCACTGTTGACTAATTCTCTCTTAGAGCATTCATCCAAAAGCATTCAACCTGTATTTATTTATTGCACACCTACTGTGCTCCAGGCACCATGCTGTGCCCCAGGGATCCAGTATCAATAACACAGAAAATATTTCTATTCTTATTAAAGTTATATAAGTGAAGCAGAGGGTGAGTAAACAGACGGTTATAAAGTGTGGGACATGCTGTGAAGGGGGACACATTGGGTGTGGGAGTTGGGGAACCTCTAATGCAGACTAGGGGGAAATCAAGGAAAGCTTCCTGGAGAAAGAGATAGCTGAGCAGAAGACACAGCACAGGAGCTCTAACAGCTGACCCAGCAGGCCTGGGGAGGGATCTGAGGGATCACAGGGATATGGACTCGGGATTATAAAATTGCAGAACCAGAGACTCTGACATCAAAGGATTCAGTCTAGGATCCATATTTCTCTACTTTACTTACAATATTTTTTCCAGACTCTCCTTTCACCAAGACTTAAGACATATCTTGGTAGGAAAGCCCTTGCATTTTTGTAGAGTAGTTGATGCTTATTGTACAAAATGGAAAACAAGAGATATAAAGAAGTGGATGGGTGGGTAGAGGGAGTCTCGTTCAACCCCTGTTAATATTTAGGCACATTTCCTTTCATTTTTTTGGGTTTGTTTTTAGTTTTATTCTTTAAAATGGAGATATAATTTACGTACCATAATAGTCACAGTTTTAGTGTAAAATTTCATGGTTTTTAGTATATTCACAAGGTTGTATAACTATCATCACTATCTAGTTTCAGAACATTTTAATCACTCCAAACAGAAACTCCTACGCATTAGTAATCACTTCTTATTTCTCCCTTCCACAGCCCCTGGCAACCACTAATTTACTTTCTGTCTCCATGTACTTGCCTATTCTGGACATTTCATACAAATGGAACAAACAATATATGGTCTTTTGTGACTGGCTTCTTTCACTTAACATAATGTTTTTAAGGTTCATCCATGTTGTAGTGTGAATCGTACTTTATCTCTCTTTGTAGCTGAATAATATTCCATCGTAGGTATAGATCACATTTAGAAAAATACATCCATCAATTGATGAACGTTTGGGTTTTTTTTAACCCTTCATTATTATTATGAATAATGCTGCGCTGAACATTTATGTACTCGTTTTTGTGCAGACATCTGCTTTGAGTTCTCTTTGGTATATTCCTAGGAATGGAATTGCTAGGTCATCGTTAACTCTATGTTTAACTTTTAGAGGAACTTCCAAACTGTTTTTCAAAGTGAGTGCACTGCCTTACATTAGAACCAGCATATGAGGGTTCCAGTTTCTCCACATCCTTGACAATACTTGCTTTTGTCCTTTTTTGATTATAGCCATCCTAGTGGGTATGAAGTATCATCACATTGTGACTTTGATTTGCATCTCCTCAATGACTAATGATGTTGAACGTCATTTCATGTGCTTATTGGCCACTAGTATGTCTTCTTTGGAAAAATGTCTGTTCAAATCCATTGTCCATTTCTAATTGGGTTATTTGCCTGTTTATGACTGAATCATAATAGGGTCTTTATATATTTTGGATACTAGACCCTTATCAGATACATGATTTGAAAACGTTTTCTCTGTTCTGTGGGTTGTCTTTTCACTTTCTTGATGGTGACCTTTGGAACTCAAAAGTTTTTAGTTTTGATGAAATCAATTTTATCCGTTTTTTCCCCTTTAGTAGCCTGTGCTTTTGGTGTCATATCTAAGAAACCATTGCCTAATCCAAGGTCATGTTTTTTTCTAAAAGAGTTTTATAGTTGTAGCTCTTACATTTAGGCCTTTGATCCATTTCAAGTTAATTTTTGTATACAGTGTAAAAGCAGGGGGTTTAACTTCATTCCCCCCGCCCCCTGCCCCCAGGGGATATCCAGTTGTCCTAGCATCTTTTGTTGAAAAGACTGGTTGTTGTTGTTTTTCCCATTGACTTGTCTTGGCTTCCTTGTCAAAAATCAATTGACTATAAACATATGGGTTTATTTCTGGACTCTCAATTCTGTTCCATTGATCTATATGTCTATCTTTATGTCGGTATTACACAGTCACTAGTATGATAGCTTTGTATTAAGTTGTGAGTTCAGGAGTGTGAGTCCTCCAACTTTGTTGTATTTTCATTTTTTCAAGATTGTTTTGGCTGTTCTGGGTCCTTTGCATTTCCACATGAATTTTAAGATCAGCCTGTCGATTTCTGCAGAAAAGTCGGCAGGGATTTTGATAGAGATTGCGTTGACTCTATAGATCAATTTGAGGAGTATTGCCATCTTAACAACATTATGTCTTATTATTTTTTCTTTTGGTATTTATTGAGTATAAATTGAGCTCATGCCAATATATTGCTTTGAATCCTGATGTATTCTGCTCAATATCCTATCATAGGTATTTCCCTGTGTTATGAAAGATGCAAGCATAATTTCACCGCTACATAACATTCCACAGTCTGGCTGTACCACACAGGATTATAAACTCTTGGTTGTTGGGTAATCTGTCATGGAAGGTACTTTGTTCTGGGTCCCTCCTGGTGCAGGCGTCTTCCTACAGGCACAAATAGACTCTGGGAGGACAGGTGGCTCACGGAAGAGCAGCAGAATATTAGTGTCAAAGTTGATCAACAGGTACCCCAAGCTGCAGCTGGGAAATGGGGATCACTGGAGAAGCCAACATTCTTGATAATGGGAGAACTGACCTGCCAGCCCTCCTGGCAACACCACCCTGATGGAATGGAATCAGGAAACAGGATCCAACAGACTGCAAACACTGATAAAGCATGTTTATTTTAGATGTGTTAAAACATTTGCAGCATGGAATTCATTTAGCATTATAACTCAGTACACCTAACCTGAAGGTTTCACTCAAGAATACTTTTTGTCTCAGCCAAGAGAAGCTGGTCTGCTGTTGTAACAAACAACCCTCAGATCTTAATAGGGCAAGAGCTGCCTTTCTCTCTCACATTAGTTGTCTATCATGTAGCAGGAGTGCCCTGGAATCTAGGTTGTTGGAGGCTTCCCTAATCCAGATCATTGCTGGTTTCAGCGGCAGAAGAAAGAGGGTGTGGTAGGCAGGAGAATGGGCCCCCAAAGATGTCTAGATCTTAAGCCTTGGAATCTTTGAATATGTTACGTTACATGGCAAAGGGGAAGTACAGTTGCAGGTCGAATGAAGGTTACTAAGCAGTTCACTTTCAAATAGGGAACTAGGAGGCCAAATGTGTTTATAAGGGTCTTTAAAAAGTAGAAGAGGGAGGCAGAAGAGGTCAGGGTGATGCAATGTGATAAGAACTCAACCTGCTGGCTCTGAAGATGGAGGAAGAGGCCACGAGACAAGGAATGTGGGTGGCCTCTAGAAGCTGGAAAGGTCAAGGAAAACAGATTTTCCCCTAGAGCTTCTGGAAAGGAATGTAGCCCTGCTGACATCTTGATTTAAACCCAGGTATAGTTTGAACTTCTGAACTACAGAACTGTAAGATAAGCTTATGTTGTTTTAAGCCACTAAGTTCATGGTTATTTGTTATAGGCTCTATAGATAACTAATACAAATGGGTATGGGGAATCGTGCACCAGCCGGTAAATGCTTCTGCCTAGAAGTGACATGTGGCACTTCTACTCGTATTTTATTGGCCAGAGCAAGCCACATTGGCATGTGTAACTTCACAGCACTGTAGAAATTTGCCCAGCCTTAGAGGGGAATGGATAGTAATATCTATTATACCCTTGCTGTCTGCATCTGATGCTTACATCTTCTATTCTCTCCCATTAAAACAACAACAGCAAAGTGCTGGTGGCAGTTCTTTAAGTTGATTTCATTGTCAACTTATGGATTGACCCCTGGTTTGAAAAACACTACTTTATAGATTCCTCTGTCCATGCCTCATGGACCACATGACACACCCTAGGCAGAGCTGACTGGCCCAGGTGTGGGACACCTGACCAAAGTTAACCAATGAAATTCCTCTCTTGGGAATTTGGAATTGGGCCATTCAGCAGTTAACAGTGGGAAGCTGAGTGAGGCAGAGTAGAAACAGGGGCAGAGTGAGAGCCAGAAGCAAGCCAAAATGATGGAGGAGCAGAAAAGCCCTGAGTAAGCAGAGAGAGTTGGTCCACAGAGACAATGGAGCAGCCGCACAGAGAGCAGTGCAGCCGGGAGAATATGCAGCCCCAGAGGGAGAGGTGGAGAGAGACAGCAACCATCTGAGAGGCTGATGGCTTCCCCGTTTCGGACTCCAGCCCCAGTGCACCCTGCCTGCGCGTTCTTCCCGTGAGATTTTTTTCCTCCTTATCATACCCTCTCCTCCTTTTCTTGAGCTACCTTCGGCGGGTTTCCGTTCCTTGTCTCCAGTGAGCCTTAATCAGCTAGAACGCCAACAGTGTTTCTCTTACGGGAACAGGTTTTGACTCTGAGAATCAGGCTTGTGGGGCATAGATGGGACTTGGGGGTGAAGCAGACCCAGCCATCCCACGGTCTGGAAGTTCGGGTCTCACCACAGCCTTGCGTGTTTATGCCAGCTCTTCAGAGTGGACAGGCAGAAGCCATCTGTGTGGAGCTGCACACGTGGGGGTCCCAATGACCTGGAAATACCCCCACAGGGACCATTTTTTCTGACAGCATTGGGGTCAGGAAGCTGGTGGAGTTGCTTCAGGGAGGGATTGGCTGTGTGATAGAGTAGAAGGACAGCATGGAGACAGGCAGCCACAGTTTGCTTGTCTGGGCCTCCATTTCCTCATCTCTCAAATGGGATTGTGGTAGGATCAACAATGTTCTGGGAAAAATACTTAGAGACAGGACTAGGGCATAACATACTCTCAGGTCCTGGGCAGCTGCTGTTGTTGTTGAGGAAGCCATCGGTGTGTCAGTTTCCTGAGGAGGTGGCCCCCCGGGGACTGATTGAGTTAGCGACAGGACGTCCCCACCACTGGCCATGCTTCCTGCTCTGATCAATCACCCCTTCCTCTCCTTCTCATCCCTTAATGAATGGCTCTTTCATTTCTTTCTCGTCCCCTCCCATGCCCTCATTTTCCCTCTTTTCTGTGCCTGATGTTGGAAACACCTGCTTTAGGAGAGCAGCCGGTTTGGCTATAAAGTAGCCACCCGCTGGAGGAAGACCGGCGGATTGAGTCTGAATCCCAACTTAGCCCCTTGCTTGCTGTGTGTTCCTGGGCAAACTACTGCATTTCTCTGAACCACTAGTTCGTTATCTATAAAATGGGGGTTACAATGCCTATTTCACAGTGTATGTTCTCGCGACATACACGCCAGTTCTTTCTTACCTCCCTTCCTCTCTCCCTTTCTCCCTTCCTGATTGTCACTCCTCCCAGCCTGGCTCTTGGCCCCCTCCTGTGGCCAGGATACCCCTTGTCCCTCTCAGGGAGCTCTGGTCTCCTCTGCAGGTCCAGCCCAACATGGGAGCTGCTGATCAAACCATGTGATCTGTATTTTTTCTCACTTTAGCAATTATTATACCCCAGCTGACTATGGCATCTTCACATTCCAAACACTGATAAATATTTATGAGGAGGAGAAAAGCTCAGAACTCCTAGGGGAGGTGGGGGAGGGATGTACCAGGCTCTTCTTTGCAAGCCAAGCTCAGACGCATCAGTGGTCCCTTGGGCCCCAGAAGTAAGGGGTGTGTGTGTCGGGGAAGAGTGCGGGAGGCATGCTATGGAGGCAGCACAGAGCCACCACCAGCTCTTCTTAGAGGAACGACTGTCGCGGTGATAATGTGAGCCTCATCCTCCCGCCTTGCTGGACCTCTTGCTCCCGGGGAAGGATTTGGGCTGCATGATCCTGCTTGGCCACATGGGGGCCTGCTCCGTCTCTCTCTGCTTGTGACTGTTTCTCTCTCTCCCTATCGTTTGTTTGTTTCGTCTCTCATTCCATCTTTTATTTTCACGCTTCCAGGAGCACGTCCCTCTCTTGCCCTCTCCCCCCTCCGCCTGCCTCCCCTAACACCTCTTAACCCCTGGGGCTCTGTCCCTATCTTTCACTTTTCTTCTCCCTCCCAACATGACTCTGAGCATTTCTGGGACTTGATGATGGGAGACAGGTGAGGGGGTCTCAGGCTCCCAGACCCAACTCGGAGGGGAGGACAGGGGAAGCTGCTGGAGATGGCAGTGTGCTCTGGAAGGGTGAGCCCTTGGTGGGAGTTGGGGGCCACACTTCTGCCTGACTCCGCCTCCAGTGCTCTGCTGTGTGGCCACAGGCACATCCCCTCCATTTCCTGAGCCTCAGTTTCTCAGTTAGTTTGAATATGCACTAATTCATTCATCCACTCAACTAATATGTATTGAGTGCTTGCTGCCTGGCCGTTCATTGACACATTTATTGAACACCTACTAGGTGCGCCCATCTAGGCATGTGGCATATACATCAGTGGACAAGAGAGACCACGATGCCAGCCCTCGTGGAGCTGACACATGAGCAGAGTAGACAGGCATACGTGTAATCAGCAATCATGTAATAGGTTAGAAAAATGGTGAGTGCTGTAGAAAAAGAAAAAGGAGCGCGAGAAGGAGCGGGAGTACGGGGCAGGCACAGGGTGAAGCCCCATCAGAGAAGGCTGGGCGAGCAGAACTGTGAGGGGAGAGAGCCTCAGGGGAGGGCACTGCTAGAGCAAAGGCCCCGAGGCAGGAGCCACCCTGGTGTGTTGGGGGAACAGCAAGGAGGCCACATGGCTGGAAGAGTGAGGGAGAAACACGCGAGGTGATGCGGGGAGGTAAAGGAGGCGGGGCAGACACACAGACAAGGCTTATCCTCTGCGTGAACTGGGAGGACTTTGAGCAAGTGAGCGGCATGGTCTGACTTAACATCTTGAAAGACTCTCTCCACCTGCCCGTTGAAGAATAGACTGAAGAGGCCATGGCCCAAGCCCAGGAGAGCTGTAATGGCAATAATAGTGGTTTGGGTGGGGGTAGCGGTGGAGATGGTGAGATCTGATAATGCCAAGCACCGTTCTGGCTCTCAAGGCTTGGAGAGTGCCTGAAAATCACTCCAGGCCCCTTGTCCTCAGTCCCGCTGAGGGATGGCCTGCAGGAGCCTTCTCCTGGGTGGGATATGCTAACCCTGGCCTTTCCTGTCTTTCTCTCCGTAGGGTGTTCAAGAAGGCGAGCCCGAATGGAAAGGTGAGTCTATGACAGCTGCATCCCGGCTCCTCCCTGACCCCAAACTCTGGTTGCCTCTCTTGGGCACGTCTGACCATGAAGAGCCCTGCACACCTCCATCTGAGGTCCATAGGAGCCTCTGACCACAGAGGGAGGGGCCCTCTCAAGAAACTTTCTGTGTGGGGAGGGCAGTAAACTTCCCTGGACTTTAGGGAGCCCTGCCCTGGTGTAGCCTGGTGTAAGGCAATGCAGCCTATCATAGACTCGTGTTAGTGTGGTAATTGGAGTAAGTGCCAACGGCCTCAGGGACACTGCTTTCCCTGGTGTGAGAGGCCCCTGGAGCCTGTTTACTGAACCCTGGCTCCATCTAGTTATCCGGGGCAGCTCCCAGTGCCCGCTCTGCTTTCTTTCCACAGGCCCCAGGCTCCATCCTGATTTCCTTTCAGTTCAACAAATAGATATTACTGACATCATTCATGTCAGGTCCCAGTGAGCGGATGGGGATTGGGGTAGGGCGTACGGAGACAGATAAGGCACAGCCTGTGCTACTCACAACCAGATGGGGCAGGCAGACACGGGAACTGATCACTCCAATGTAAAGTGGGAAGTGCGAGAGAAAGGGCTGCCCAGGGGCTGCAGGACCCAGCCTGGTGGTCAGGAACGGCTGCCCCGAGGAGGCGTGTGTTTCCTGGCAGGGCAGCGTGAAAAGGGCCATTCTGGGCATGTACATAAATCAGAGAGAGTGTGAAGGGATCATAGCGGTTGTGTCTGAGTGCCAAGAAGGAGGCTGGAGCTGAGGCGGGGGTGGTGGCTCCACGGCTGGGTCCCGGGGAGTCTGGTAGCAGGCTTAGGAGCTTGGCCTCCTGGCCTGGGCCAGCAAATGGCACCTCGTGTGCTCCCACAGCAGATATCACCATTCACCTTTCCTGCTGAGCCAGGATTCCATCCTAGATTCCTTCTCAGCCCAGGGCCCCCAGGCAGCTCCTACCAATCGATCAGAGTTGGCATTTGGAATGAAACCCATTTGTCATCTTACCTCTGGGCACCGAGGAACCATTAAAGGGTTTTCAGACGGGAATGGCATCATTAGATTTGCATTTTAGGACAGCCAGTCTGGCTAAGGAGGGCTGCGAGGCTGCCGGCAGCAGACCATGGAGGGGCTGGTATGCAGTCCAGGCAAGAGTGGCTACAGGGACACAGAGGAAGGGGTGGATTGCAAACTGGCGGAGGGAGATGCATCAGGATTTAGGAAGATTATAGAGCAGGAAACATCTAAGATGACCCTCCGGATTCTAGGTCAGGGTCTTCCCTGAAGGCTGGCTGCCGAGTGGGGCTCCAGGTCCAGATTTCTCACTGCTCGGAAAACCAGCCCTCACACGAGTGGGTTTCTGCCAGACTGCACAGAAATCAGTGTTCAGAGCACCACCTTCTGTCCCTGATCTCTTTCCTTGGCCTCTCAGAGATGCGCCCAGCAGATCTCTTTGCTGCTGCAGCTGTTCCACCCTCAGTGGAGGAATGACGATCTCTGCAGGCCTCGGTGTCCTCATCTATAAAATGGGAACAATCGCAACTTCTTCATAGGGGTTTGGAATGAACAAGTGCTTTCAAAATTGTCCAAGGGTTTGTTATTCTTAGTAGTAGGGCTGGGGCTTGGGTCCAAGGCCAGTAGGATTTCGATGAGGGTTGGGGTTGGGTCTAGGACTTTCAGGGGCAGTCCCCCAGGTCTTCTCCAGGGCAAGGGCAAGGGGCTTTTTAGGGGTATGTTCTTCAGGCCCATAGCTGCTAACGTCCCCTGTGCCTCTCCTCCCCAGCTCACCGTCTATCTGGGAAAGCGGGACTTTGTGGACCATATTGACCTCGTGGACCCTGTGGGTGAGTCCCTGGAGGCCTGGGAGGAAGGTGGCTGGGGAGGCAGAGCTGGCCAGGCCCCTTCAAGACGCAGTTTCCAACCCAATGGCCTATTAAGGACGGCAGCAGGGGTGGTACAGAGGCTGGGGAAAGGCAGCAGCAGGACGGAAGCAACTCTACCAGCATACCAGGCACCCTGGAGCTGTTCAGTGAGTGTTCACAGAGCACCTACTTCGTGCCAGGCCCTGGGGGTCCCAGAGAGCTCTGGGGTCATTGTCCAGAGTTGGTCAAGGGGCCGGCCAAGTGGCTCAGTTGGTTAAGAGCTCGCTCAAGAGTTTGAGCTCTGAGCAACAGTGGTTCGAGTCCAGCCCGAGCTGAGCAGCCGCTGAGCTGCCAACAGGTAGCAGGATGGCAGCTAAAAAAAAAACCCCAAAAAAACAAACAAACAAAAAAAACAGAGTTGGTCAAATGACCCACAGTGACAGATCCTAACACTGAGCTGATTGTGTCTTCCCGATGCTTAACTATCCCCCATGGTTCCACTTCAAGCTCAGGGGCAAGTCCAAGCCCTCTGGCGTCACTGACAGGACACTTAAGGTCAGGCCTGGCCGTTCTTTCTCCACCAGCTTCCAGCACCTGCTCTCCCACGCCCGAGAGCCATGTTCTTCCCGCTGCCTGCCTTGTGCTGCCCCTTGGTCTTCTAATGGACAAGTCTTACTTTCCTGTTAAGACCTGGTTCCAGCTGTCCTTCCTCAAGGAACCTTTCCTGACACCCCTGGTCAGGGGAGTGCCCTCACTGGGATGCTCTCTGCACTGATTTTCCACTGAGCCCCTGGTGCCCAGGCACAGAAGGAATGCCCACAGTAAACGGAGGGAAGATGCACAGCAGGCCCTGGAGACGGTGGGCACTCCCCTAGCCAGCTGTCCCTTAGACCTGGCTGGCATTGGCATAGGCCCGAGAGCCCCCCGGGCACTCACTTCCAGATGTGGTCTCTGAGATTCCCTGAGAGGTCAGCTGTGGGGGGCAGTGTGGGGCTGGGATGGGTTAGGGTGTGGGCAGAGAAAGAATTTTGTTTGCTTAATACATATGGCTGGGTTGAGTTTGGCCAGGAATGACTGGGGATGTCAGGTAAGGGCAGGACCCTGAGCCTGTGTTTCTGGCCTTTTGGATTCAGGGCAGAGAAAATGTCCTTTGTGTCTGGCTGCACTCTACATTCCCAAAGGACATTCTCCACAGTGTCACGTGTGGCAGTCACCATCTAACGCTTTACACATATTAACTCGTTTAGTCCTCACAGGAGCTCTATGAGGTAGATACTTACAGTCACAACCCCTGACCTGTAAATGCTGAGCCCAAAAAGCTATGAAAGCCTAAAATTGTTCGTAAGTGTGATACAGGATTTATTTAGCGGCAAACCTGACCTGAATGGATAGGAGACTATTTATGCCTTATGTAGCCTCTCGGGGAGAGTATTCACGTTTCCCAGCAGAGGTATCGATGGGTTTGATCATGGGATGCTGTCCAGACCCTGCAGAGTGTGTTACAGTCTATATGGGAGATGCACCACATATGGCCTTTCTACAATTCAAAACCTCTAAATTCCAAAGCATACCTGATCATGGGGGTTCTGGACCTATATTATTATTCTTATTAACAGATGGAGAAACAGAGAAGTTAAGTAACCTGCCCAAAGTCACCAGCTGGATCTGTAAGGCCAGCTCTGGAGCGGTGGCCTCCCCATTTTTCTCACGGTGCTTTTGCACAGACAGATGCCTGGGTTTGGGTTTGGCCTGGTGTTTGGGGCTCAGGCGTTTGAGAGGTCAAGTTGTGGGGGTCTGCTCAACTCTCTGTCCTTCTTCCAGATGGTGTGGTCCTAGTGGATCCTGAGTATCTCAAGGAGAGGAGAGGTAAGGTCCCCACCCCCAGCCTGCCCAGGGGCCTCCTCATCCCCCCTCCGACCTCCCAGGCAGGACAGCGGCCAATCTGATTGGTTCTTCCCCGCCCATCCCCACTGGTTCTTCCCTCCACAGCCCCAACTGCACATCAGAGCAGGTGCCCTGGCCGCCTCCGGCCTGGGGCAGCCCTGCCTCGTGCCCACTTGGAAGTACCGTTTCAATGCCCTGAGCACTTTACAATATATCACGGCGATCCCAAGGCTGGGTTATGAACAGGGCAGAAGTTAGAGTCTCATTTTATAGGAGACAAAATTGATTGCCAGGGAGGTGCAGGGCTTGTCCAAGGTCGGCCAGAAGCTCGGAAGCAGAGGTTGGGCTGGGATAAGACCCCATGCCTTCCAGACACCACCCAACACTTGTTTCCCCCTCCCTCTGCTCTTTCCAACTGTGCCTGTCCATACATCCCACGGGCTGGAGTGGGGGGTGGAGGACAGAACTGATCCAGCAGTCAGCCCCCACCTCCTCCCAGTGGCCAGGCCATAGGTGGCTCTTCCAGGTACCCAATACCCCTGTCCCAAGGGCAGTGCAGCCCTCCCCATAGGAACATTGGGACAGACCTGTCCCTCCAGTTGGGCCAATCCCAGGGCTACCGCTGGTGCTGTGGGGGGCTTGTTGGCTGCCCTCCCAAGCTCCTCAGTGCCTGCTGCTCCCACAGTCTATGTGACACTGACCTGCGCCTTCCGCTATGGCCGGGAGGACCTGGATGTCCTGGGCCTGACCTTTCGCAAGGACCTGTTTGTGGCCAATGTGCAGTCCTTCCCACCGGCCCCCGAGGACAAGAAGCCCCTGACGCGGCTGCAGGAGCGCCTCATCAAGAAGCTGGGCGAGCACGCCTACCCTTTCACCTTTGAGGTGAGGACTGCCGGCACCACCTGTAGGAAACCCTCCGGCAGGCACACGGGGGCAGCTGGGGCAGCAGCTAAATGTTACCCAGTGTCCCAGGGTATGGTGGGACCTGGGGCACTGTCACTTACACTGCCTGGTAAATGTCTCTTCTCTGGCCTGTGCCAGGGGTGCCACTCTTACCTCTGGGCTACTCCTTGAACCCTCCTGAGTCCAAGTCTTTGGTGGGAGAAAGGACGGTCTAGGGGGCTGCGGAGAAAGAAGGAGCCCTTTCCCACCCCGGGGGTCACTGTAAGGCTGTCTCCTCCCTCAGACCGGCTGTCCACTTGCCCGGTTTCAGCCCAGCTCACAAACACGGGATGGCAAGTAGTGGATTTCCCTGCTCTGCCCCCTTTCCGTTCTGAGACTCCAAGATTCTAGGTTTTCAACTGTCCTGTTTCTTGGACTCTGATTCTGTGATTTAGTGAAATCCCCTTGCTCTCTGGGAGGGTCAGAGAAGGGGAGAGGTACAGGTCATCCTCCCTTGTGCATGTATGGGTTTCCTGTGGCTGCTGTGACAAACCACCACAAACCTTGTGGCAATTAAACCCACCAATTAAAACACAAGTTTATTACCTTACAGTTCTGGTGGTCAAAAGTAAAAAAAAAAAAAACCACAGGTCTCACCAGGCTAAAATCAAAGTGTCAGCAGGGCTGCGTTCTTTCTGGAGGCTCTAGGGAAGAACCTGTTTCCTTGCTTGTTCCAGCTTCTAGAGACGGCTCACATTCCTTGGCTTGTAGTCTGTCCCCCAGACTCACCCCCACCGTCTTCAAAGCCAGCAATGGCCTGTGAGTCTTTCTCACATCCCATCACTCTGACACTTGACTTTTCTGCTTCCTGCTTTCACTGTTAAGGACCCTGGTGACTATATCCGGCCCTCCTGGACCGTCCAGGATATCCTTCCCATTTCAAAAGCCTTATCACACCTACCAAGTCCCTTTTGCTGTGTAAGGTACCAGAGTCACAGGTTTGGGGGATTAAGATGAGGACATTTTTTTTGGGGGGGGGAGCATTATTCTGCCCACAACAATAGACATCATGGAAAGATCTTTTTCAACTGTTGTTCTGTGAGAGCTGGGCTAGGCTAAACCCTTTAAATAAAGAAAAACGTTGAAGTCCTTGGCTTTACTGGAGGGGCCTCTGGGTGGGCATGGCTTGGCATGGTCTGATGGCAGAGACATGGCCTGTCCTTAGGGGCCCCTGGTGTGATGAATGTGTGTGGGGATCATGGGGATGGGATGCATGGGAAGGTTTGTGGAGAATATGACAGGAGGCTCATTCTGTGTGTCCTCTTAACAGATCCCTCCGAACCTTCCGTGCTCTGTGACATTGCAGCCGGGGCCTGAAGACACAGGGAAGGTAGGTCACCCCAAAATGAGCATCTCTCTGGGTGCAGGACACTTGTGTCCTCAGGTCCCTCCCTGTAGAAGCCTCCTTGTGTCTAGGCCAGCCTGATCCACCCCCCCCCACCCCCATAAATAGTCTCTTTTCAGGCAGGTGGCAGATACGGTGTCGTCCTCACTCCACATTCAGTTATATGGCAGAGTCTCTTCTGAGTCACTGACTGAGCTTGGTGTTGGCTGCAGCAAGACCAAAATGTTTTCTGGACTACCACCTGGCCTCACACGTTGTATGGAGGGGCAGTAATTTCACAGATGGGGAAACTGAGGCTCAGAGAGAAGTGACACCACTAGTGTCACAGACTCCCGATCTCTGAGCCCCCGTTTCCTCCTCTGCGAAATGGAGATAATAGGATGTGCCTCCTTGTGTGGCTGGGAAGGTGCAGTGAGACACTGACACAACTCAACCAGTGCAGGGTCTGCACACAGGAGGTGCTCCCAAACAGGGCTGCTGAGGCACCTGTCATTATGTCTGGACAGCTGCTTGGTGAGGATGGCCACCCAGATGAGGCAGGAGTCCAGAGAATGGAGTCCAGTTAGGGTGGTTTGCGATGCCCAGGGTTGGGGAACCGGGGGAGCAGCTCTGTGGGAAAGTTAGACGGGAGGCAGCTGCAGAGGGTGGCGGCACTGTCCTGGGGCTGAGCACCAGGCTCCTGAGTGAGACTGAGGAGCTGTTGGGCTGTGGGAGCTTGGGGTTTCCATCAGCATCCTTGTTTGTAAAATGAGAGGGCGGCTGGCCATGCTCCCAGGACCCTGCCCATTCCAAGGTCCTGTAGGCAGTGACCCCTTCCCCACAGGCCTGTGGTGTGGACTATGAAGTCAAAGCCTTCTGTGCGGAGAACCTGGAGGAGAAGATCCACAAGCGGTGAGAAGGGTACAGCTTCCGGCTGGGTGTGGGCTGCTTGCTGACAGAGGGAGGGCGACAGGCTGGGCAGAGTCAGAAGAAGAGATAAGTAACAATACCTGGAAGTGTTCAAGGAGGGGCCACACATTCCAGCCTCGGGTGCTGTGAGAAGGGCACTCTGAAAGGCTGTCAGGTCATGGAGGGCTTCCTGGGGGAGGTGGCTCAAGTGTCCTGGCTCAAGACTCAGCATTTTTTCCTTTACTCCACTCTACCTGCTTCTACTATCTCCCTGCTTCTAGTCTTGTCTCCTCCTGACTGCATGTCTTTTTACTTTGTTTTGGGAAAAACCCAAAATTCAGATGGTTTTAAACAGTGAGCAAGTTCTTTCCAGGCCATCCTAGACCCCCATTTCCCAGTTCTCCTGGTAGGCAGACAGCAGCAGGGAGTGGTGGAGTGTCAATGGAAGCTTCTAAGCAAGGGAGGGAAGTGGAGAAAGTGATCCCACCCAGGGGACCGTGAGGGGGAGGTCAGCCCATGTCTCTGAGTGGGGAGGTGTTCTCCTAAGAGGCACAGCCCTGGGCAGACAGAGAGCCCAGGCTGGCAGCCCGAAACACTGGCCCTGACCTCTGGGGTGGACTGTCCATCCCCACTCTCGTGTCTGCCTCTGCCCTCAACTCAGATGCACCCTACCTGGGACAGTTCCTACAGGAGGCTGGATGAGGGCACTACAACCTCTCAAGGAGTGGGCTGAGTTTGCCACCTGGTGGCTATAGGGTGTATTGCAGGCATTTCCATCTCCAGCCTGAGCAGCTCGTGTGGGGAGAGATGGGACCCTTCACCCTTGCTTCTCTGTCCCCCTTTTCTTCTTAAGGCATGAGACCAGGGGAAAGGAGGGGGTTGTAGGTTGTGGGGGGTGGAGCCTGACCAGAGCAAGGAAGAGGAGCAACATTGAGAGCCAATGCCCTCACCTCACCACCAATGGGACATTTTAAGTCCATACCAGAATTACTACTAATAATGATACAGCAAATATCATTTATCAAGGACTTATTAAGTGCTGTACACTATTCAAAGTGATGGACATGTATGAACTAATATAACCCTTATAGCTACCCTAAGAGGTTGGTCCTGCTACTGTTAATGTTTTTCAGATGAAGACCTGAGACACAGATGTTGATTTACTGTGTCATACAGTTAGTAAGGGGAGAGCTAGGACTTTAAATTAACCCTAGCTCTCTGGATCCAGGGAATAGAGGTAGCTTATCTGAAAACGGGCATGCGTGGAGACTGCCTCACTGAGTCCCCATCCTCTCACAATCCTCGTGTCCTTGTTTCCTTCTGGAGCCCCTGTCGCCTTCATTGAGCTCCATCTCCTCTCTGGGCCTCCATCCTCTCGCTGAGTCTTTACCCTCTTTATAGACTTGCATCCCCCTGACTGAACCCGTCACCTCTCCGAGCCCCCATTTCCCTATGGGGCCTTTGTCTACTCTGCATATTTTTACTTAATAGATATTTAGCAGGCGTTTTTTAGATGACAGGCACTGTCACAAGTGCTGAGAATACAGCAGTGAACAATTTAGATGCAAATTTCTGTCCTCAAGGGGCTTACACCATCAGGTAACATGAGGGATACGGGAAGTGAAGACAGTTCCTTTCTTACCATCCTGCCGCCTACCAAGACACAGACACATGGAGTGCTGCCAGGGGGTGGTTTGGCTCTGATGTTGTGGGAGTTCTGACCAGGAGAAAATCCAAGTGGGAGGATCCAGGAAGGCTTCCTGGAAGAGGAGGCATTTAGCTGGACCTTGAAGAAGGAAGCAAAGAAGGACAGAAGGTGGTAGAAAGAGGGAGTTATAGGCGGAGGCCCAATGCAAGTGAAGCCTCAGAGATAGGACTAGATGGTCCATGAAGGATGATAGTGAGTTAGTGGGGGTTGCTGGGGACAGAGGGAGAGAATGGAGAAGAGGCAGATGGTGCAAAGCCCCTGTGCCAACCTCTGCAGTTTGGACTGGATCCAAAGGCCATGGGGAGCCGTGGCAGTCTCTTGAGCAGGAGAGGGATGTGAGGATTGCAAGGAAAGGGGATGGAAGCGGGTAACTCTTGTCATCTTTCGCTCTGCCCATCTCCACCAGGAATTCTGTGCGCCTAGTTATCAGGAAGGTTCAATATGCCCCAGAGCGGCCTGGCCCCCAGCCCACTGCCGAGACCACCAGGCAGTTCCTCATGTCGGACAAGCCCTTGCATCTGGAGGCCTCCTTGGATAAGGAGGTAGGAGGCTTGGACTTGGCGGGGGTGGGCTGGGGGTGGGGCTGCTCAACCAGGGCTGGGACCTCAGATGTCAGCTCCGTCATGGCCTTGGGACTCCTTGGGTAGGAGCTTCTGCCTTCAGCCCTAGAAGCTCAGGTCTCAGGGGACGTGAAGCTTCCCTTGGGGGATTCAGAGAAGCCTCTTGGTACCTAAAAGGGTGGCAGAGGGGTCATGAGCCTGAAGGATGCGACTGACTTCAGAAGTCAGTGTGCCTCCTGAAGGGTCTTGGGTCCTGGCCATCTCCCCATCCCCTCATCCCCTCTTGAGTTTTGTGTGCCCCTTCTCTTTCTTGGGGGACAGCTGAAGGCAAGTTCTTGGGGCAAGATGTATTTGAGGCCCTTCAGTGAGGATTCAGGGCTGGTTCCCTCTGTGAGCCAGTCAGCCCTTCCCTACCTTTCTCCTGCGTCTTCTAGAATATCCTGTCTAAAATTCCAGGCAGCCTGTGCCGGCAGGGACTTGATATATCACCTAGTTCAACTCCTCCATTGTACGGAGGGGAAAACTGAGGCTTAGGTAACCTGTCCAAGGCCACACCACTCTCATCCTCATTATCATTGTTATTATTATCGTTATCACTGTTTCTGGTGACTAAGCCAGGACTGGTGCCCAGGAATATCACCTTCTAATTCATGCATCTTTCAAGGTCCCACAAAGGAACTGAAGTCTATCATACCGGGTGGCTTAGCATGAGTGGGAAGTGGCTGATGAACATGGGGTCAATGTCAGAGTGGCCAACGGCCAAGGTCTGGGAACCCCATGAGAGGCGTGTGAGGTCTCTTCTCCCTCTGCCTCTTTAGGGCTTTGGTATCCTCCCATCCAACCCTTCTCCCTTCTTACGCCTCCCAGATCTATTACCACGGAGAACCCATCAGCGTCAACGTTCATGTCACCAACAACACCAACAAGACAGTGAAGAAGATCAAGATCTCGGGTACCCAGGCAGAGGGCCAGGACAGGGGTCGGGCAAGAGGGAGTCCTCCCGAGGGGAGGGGGTAGCGGAAGGCTCTGTGCTTGTTAACAGCCTTGTAAATAACTGGCCCACAGGGAAGCCCAGGGCCTGCTTAAGCCTCAAGGTTTTTGAGGCTGGTAACTCAGGCTGCCTACTGGCCAGGTCATGAGTTTACTATTTAAGCCACCTCCTCTTAGATTCCCTGGGTTCTGGGCACAGCTGTCCTCGAGGGAAATATTTTTGGTTATGGAAGGGAATGGATGTGTTTGGGCTGCCCTTTAAGCGGAAGATGGGGCGGCCTCCTGCGGAAGCTCCCAGTGGACCCCGGCCATTGCCTGGGGCTGAGCGTCCCCACCTCAGGGGAGCCAGGAATGCCTGCGAGCTGCACCCCTTCCTCACACCACCTCATCTCCCTCTTCCTCCCCAGTGCGCCAGTATGCGGACATTTGCCTCTTCAACACAGCTCAGTACAAGTGCCCCGTGGCCATGGAAGAGGCTGAGTAAGTGAGAACAAGCCCAGCCGAGGACGCATGGCCTGGCTCGGGGAAAAGAGAGACCCTGGGGCCACTTACAGGCCCTGATGGCTCTTCTCCACCTGGCAGAGGGCTGGGCCTCAGACTGCCTTACCACTCCTAGTAGATGATCCTGAACAGCCTTTTAGAATACATCCACTTGATTCAGCTGTAAGAAAATGCATGCCATAGTCAAGGAAAAGGCCTGCAAAACTTAGAGTGGCAAAATAAGAGCTAATGAATCGAAGGAGACTGGGGTCATAATTACACCCTACCAGAAACCTAAATTGAAGGGAGATACTTTGCTCTGAGTTTCCTGACAGCCAAGGCAAAGAGGGTAAGGTGCTAGGTGCACAGATTTTCTTGTCTGATAAAGGAATAATCCAGCTCATTGTATAAAAGGGGTTGTGTGGGAGGGTAGAGAATTATTATTATTATTTTTTAAATCTAAGTTTGAGGAGAGCTACTATGATTGAGCATGGAACTTTGTCCCAACCTTGCGGGCAGCTAAGGCAAGTGAAGATACACTGAGGGAAACATCTTTACTAGAAGACACACCTGATTTGTTTCTCCTTGCCCTACAAATAATTTTTAGGGGCAGTTACATTTCATTTATTTTTTTTCTGTATGTGTGTGTTTATTTCCATGTAATAGCAATCAGTATTTTTGCAGCTTAAGAACAGTTTTCGAATGTTACTGTGTGGTCTTGGAGATAGATGTCCTGGCTAGGTTGGGGTTGGCTCGGGTGGGGGACATTTCCACACTTGTCTCCCTTCTTCCCAGTGACACAGTGGCTCCCAGCTCAACGTTCTGCAAGGTCTACACGCTGACCCCCTTCCTGGCCAACAATCGAGAGAAGCGGGGCCTTGCCCTGGATGGGAAGCTCAAGCATGAAGACACGAACCTGGCCTCTAGCACTCTGTGAGGACCCGCTCTCCCTAGTCCCTAGTGGATCCACACCCACCTTGCTCCCACCAGTGCCAGCACAAGGCACGGTGACCCTCTTCCCAAATGTTGCCCAGAGCCCATCCTCAGGAGCTTGAATTGCCAGGGAAGCTGTGCCTTTACTCCCATCACTATCCAGGGGTGACCTGAGAATAAGGTGGACTCCTAGACCCAGCTCCCTTAGTCATTGCTGAGCTCCGCTGGCTTGCCTGGGGTTGGGGGTTGGGGTGCAACCTGGGGAGGCTTCCTGCAAGAGGCAGCAGCTCCTAACATAGTGTCTTCAGTCAGATGAGGCATGTCCTTGAGGTATAGTAAGGCCAGAGGGAGGGATTGGCCCCTGGAAGGGTCCCACGAGAGAATGAATCAGAAAGGGGTTAGGGGGGCTGGAGAGATCAGGGCAGATATGGGGGTGTCCCTCAAAGGTAGGGATCCCAGGGACATATTGTCACTCCTTCCCCATGGTCATCACTGACTCTCTGAGACCTGGGGGTGTGAGGAACCTGTCTTTCCCTCCCCACTGAGGTCTGGCCCTTTGGTGGGGCTTGGGCCAGCCTCTGCAGCACCCCTGCCCAGGACTCCCAACATGGACCCTGTGCTCCAGCCTTAATGGTCTTTCACCACCGCCTGCATAGGCTAGTTACTCACCTCTGAGCGTTTTCCCTCTTCTTCCACCCTGGCTCAAATCCTATCTGTCTTCAATACCTGGTTGAGGCACCACCTCCTGCAGGGTCTCCCCTGATACCCTAGACCCTCCCCTACCAACTGCATGCCACTCCCCAACCCCTGTCTGGCCCTTTGTGCCCCACTGGTGGCTGAGCAATGAGGAAAGCAGAGTCTGTTCATTGGAGAGTGGGAAGAGCCTGCCCTCTCTGCACCGCTGGGACTCAAGCCCAGGGAGGAGCGGGGCTTACCAGGGCTGCACAGCCAGATATGGAACCCAAGGCTCCGAGTTCGCGCCCCCTCAGGGCACAGCTTACCTTTCCCACATTCTTCTCTCTCCTTGCTCGTGGCTGAGTGGCCCAGGAGAGGGATGGGTGGCCTCTGCACCCCCCTACCCACCATATCCCAACCCCACTATGTCTCATCCACCCAGCGAGCTCCCATGAACCGGCTTCCCTATGTTGTCTTGCAGGTTAAGGGAAGGAGCCAACAGAGAGATCTTGGGCATCATCGTTTCCTACAAAGTGAAAGTGAAGCTGGTGGTATCTCGGGGCGGGTGAGTCCTCTAGCGCGGCCCAGGACCCTGAAGGGCAGAGGGATGTGCCACGGACCGCCCACAGCCCGCTGCCCAGTTCTGCCTGGTTGCTGGACGTTTAGCTGCATCACCTTGAGAGTGAACCAAGCTTGAGGACTTCCTGTTCCTTCTCTTCTTCCTTCCTGCCCCTCTCCTCCTTTGTGCCCCGCCCCTCTCCCCACGTCAGAGACCTTCAGGCCCGCCCTTGCCCCGCCCATCTTTCCCGCCTCCTCCTCTCCCTCCTCTTTCCTAGCCACCACTTGGGGCACATGGGTGGGGGAGGTTTCCTCAGAGTCTGTGCTGTGGGGTTTCCAGGGGGTTCTGTGCCCCTTATCGCACCTTGGGGTACAGCACCAGCCCCCATTCATGTCCATGCTGATCTGCTGAGGAAATGGTTAAAGGGGCTGAGAACCCCACAGCTGGATTGGGATGTTCTGACGCTACCATTTTAGAGATGCAGAAACAGAGGCCTGAACAGCTCCCCACACATTTCCTGCAATCTTCTCCCCTAGTCTCAGGTCGTGGGCTGGGTGCTGGGGCCATGGCAGTGGACGAGATGTATTCCCTGCCCTGGAGCACGGTCTGGTGGAGGGAGGTTAGCAAAGAGCTACTTTCCCCCATATATTGGGCCTGCATGTTGTTATAAATCTGAAATTAGGTTTTCTAATTTGTCACAGGGATTTTTTTTTCTAATTTATAAGCTTCTGTGAAAATATTTGAAAGCTCACAGCATTAGACATTGAGTCCTCTTTATTATGAGAATAATGCCTTGTGCAGGTGGCAGCATGTAATACTGACCACATATTATGGGATATCTCAGAATTGCAAATCCCAAGTCCTGTGTCCTGTGATTCTTGCAGGACCCACAGTCTGCCTACAGCTTTTTCCTCGAGAAATCCTCAGTGAATCCTAAATTGTTTCCTTCTGTCATTAGATGGGCTTCCCCAGGGCAGGCAGCACAGGGGTTAGTGTGTATGTCTCCTTTGCAGATGAGGATCCTGGGGCTCAGCCCAGCCGTGTAGGGGGTTTGGCTGAGCCAGGCCTGTATCTCAGTCTCCCGGGCCGGGCTAATGCCATGTCTGTGTGTCTTTGAATGAGAAGTCACAGCTGTGCAGGGGGTGGGTGGGAGTGTGTCCCAGGGTCTTCTCTATTCTGCCGAGCAGCAGAGGTGGTGAATGAACATGCTTTCTGTTTTCTTCCTCTCTGAACTCTCTCCTGACCACTTCTCCTGCCTCCTCTGACCCACTCAGCCTGTTGGGAGATCTTGCATCCAGGTAAAGTCCCTCCCTTTGACCTGATTGACCCACCTTCCAGAACAGCAGGGCACTGGGTTGGAAGGAACCTTGGCAGTCACTCTTTTTTTTTTTTTTAATTTTATTGGGGAACAGTGTGTTTTTCCAGGACCCATCAGCTCCAAGTCAAGTAGCTGTTTCAATCTAGTTGTGGAGAGCACAACGCAGTGGCCCATATAAGGGTTGAACCGGCAACCTTGGTGTTATGAGCACTGCACTCTAACTAACTGAGCTAACCGGCCGTCCCATGGCAGTCCTTTTGATTGCCAGGCTCAGGCACGCGCCAGATCGAGAACCCTCTCCCAAGGGACCAGGGAGACACAGTTTCCCCTTTAAAAACCTCGCCCTGGCCTTGCATCCCACTCAAGTGACAAGGACCTTTGCAAACAGCAAAACCAGCTTCACTGACCTGGGGAGTGATCCACAATCAGTCTGAATTATAGAATGTTTTAGAGAAATGCAGGCCTCGTGGCTTTCAAGCTTGTACACTAATAAGAATTAAATGCTGGCTGAGTGTTGCTAAGGAGAGGTGCTGTGGCGATCTGCTTTTGTAGACAAGACTCCCGTGTTGCCGGCTGGATCCATGTACATGCCAAAAATGCACAAGCCCCAAATGCAATGGTTTTGCCTCCTCTTGTCACAAGATGGTAATATTGCTCATCCCGAGAAATCTTAGTCCATGGAGGTTGGAATTAATTCAATTCGATTAAGTATAATTCAGTAAAGATTACCTGAACCCAGACTCAGGCCGAGGTCTCAGAGAGGAATCACATACAGCCCCTGCCCTTGATAACTCAGGGCCGGAAACTTAGGGTCCAGATTCCTCCATCCATATCCCGTATGGCTTTAATGAAGGTTGGGAAACTTAATCTTCTACCAGCTTCCATTCTGAGAGCTCCCTCTTCCAGGCGAACCTGGAAAAGCAATCCCTTTCAGAAGCAAAATGCAAAATACAAAAAAGAAAAAAAAGTTGTTTCAACAGCCTTATGAGACCCCTATGTTCCCACTGAGGGGAAGTAATGATTCTGACAGGCACAAGGGTCACAGATTCACCAAGCCTGCTACCTACACCATCTCCTGGAAGTTCTAGTGTTTCTAGAAGGTAGGCATTGTTGTCCCCATTTTCCAGATGAGCTCAATGAGACAAGGATGTCAAGTGTGCCCCAGGGAGTGGTGAAGCGGGCAGAAGGGACCTTGCTGGTGGCAGCATATGCCCCTGCCCACTCTGTTCCCTTGTCCCTTCCTCCCTCCCAACTGGGCCCTGGGCAGCAATGTCAGTAAGATGAGGGTGTTGGCACTCATAGTTGGCAGGGCCTCCTGGGGTGGCACCACCCCAAGGTAAGAGGAGGAACTTTCAGGGCTGCTTTTTTAAGGGTGGAGAGCAGGGGGTGGGCAGGAATCGCTTTCTCAATTCTGAGCTTTTATCAGGCAGTGGTTAATAGTATGAATTATGGAGTCAGAATCCTGTCTGTCCCTTCCCATGCACAGCTGTGTGGCCTTGGGCAAGATATATTTTTCTCCTGGACCTCAGTTTTCCAGTCTGTACAATGAGTATAATAATAGCATGGTTGTGAAGATTAGAGTTCCTCTAGAATAGTCCTTGGCACGGAGTCAGCACATGTAAGTGTCTTGTTATTTTTCTGTCAGGGCCAAGGGAAGAGGAGACCCTGTCAGGAGCACTAGCTGATGGCAGTCCCTCCCAGATTCTTCACCTCCCCCACCCTCCAGCCCCACACCAAGGCTCTGTGTACAACGTCCACAGCCCTGAGGCCTGGGTCCCGCCCAACTTGAATTTGACTAAACTCATCTCAGCAGCGCATCATCCAGATGGCAGGATGCCAGGGCCACCTGAGCATTTTTACAGGAGCTTCTTGGAGATGTTGGGAGATGGGACAGAGTGAGGGTGGGGGCGGTTCCAACCAGGAAGCTGGGAAGGACAGTGTCAGGGAAGGCTGGGCTGGCTGTGACGATCTGAGGTTGGCAGGGTCTCTGGACACCTCTGGAGCCATCAGTGACTCAGGTGCACACACTGCCCTGGGCCATCCTTTCCCCATCCCTACGCCTCCTCCCAGCTCATGGGAATCCAGAGATCCTTCTTGGGAAAAGGAGAGGTTTCCATTTCTTTTTGGAGCCGGGAGAAGAGTTCTCCTAGTTTAACTCCTAGAGAGACTGAAGCTCACAGAATGGCAGGACCGGGGCCTGAGGCCAGATTTCCTACCTCTCAACCCAGAGAGCTACCTCCTCTGACCATAAAACCCTTCCCAGTCCTCAGACTGACAGGGCATTGAGTGTCACAGCCTGAGATTGGGCTTGAGGCTCACTGCGTCTGGGTCTCTGTTTCAGTGACGTGGCCGTGGAGCTGCCCTTCACCCTAATGCACCCCAAGCCCAAAGAGGAGCCCCCACATCGAGAAGGTGAGCAGGATCTTTGGGTCACTGGGGTGGGGGTTTCCAGATAGCTGACCCCCTTCTCTATCAGCTGCCATGTTTTCCCTTCACCCCACCTTCCTCTGGGTCAACCTTAAGCCTAGGGTCACCCCTCTTCCCCAGCTTCCCAGGATCTTTTGTGAGGCCCCCATTCCTATTTGCATCTGACTCCCCAGGAGACAGAGCGGTCTGGCTCCGTTCTCCATGGGGGTGAGTGGGGGAGACTGGGAGTGGAAGGTGGGGGGCCCGCTGGTCATGCTTGGAACCCTTGTCTTGCATCCAAGTGTAGGGGAAGAGGCTACAAGGGTAAGATGGCCCCTGGACACACCATCTCCACACTTAATTAAGCCTAAGACTGTTTCAGTTGAAAGAGATATTTAGTATGTACCACAAAGAAAAATGTTCCCACAATTAAACTATGCAATGCCATTGATTGTAAAAATACCCCTGTTCTCCTGAGGCTACAGTGGGCCACCGGGTCCTCCCTGGTCCCTTCTTCCTGCCTTTAGGATGATTTGAGGTATTTCTGAGACCAGAGACCAGACTCCCTTCTTCCTTTGCCCTCCCCATCTTTGCTTGGTTGTTTGGGGCGGGGACTCATGTCCCCATGCCCACTCACCCCTAACCAATGGGCGCCTGCCCACCCTGTGTTTAGTTCCAGAGAATGAGGCACCAGTAGATACCAATCTCATAGAACTCGACACAAAGTAAGCGGAACCCTGCTTGCAGATGTCTGGGGAGGGCGGGCCTTGGGCGGTGGGTGGGGCAATGGTGTCATTTGCATATATGCTTATTAACCCCTGAGGAGCAGCTGGTCTAACCCCGTCTGCTGAGAGCCGCCTCTGCTCGCCTCTTCAGCAACCCGCTTGCCTGCATGTGACTTGAAGGACCCTCCGTGCCTGTTCCTCTTCCTCCTGCCTTGGTGGGGTCTGTCTTCCTCCCTCGTCCTTGCACGTTCGTCGGTCAGTCCGTTCGTCCATCCACAGCGCCTGCTCAGCTCAAACAGAGCTGGTTCATGGCCCTGGGCTGGGGCCCTCCTGCTCTGCCTGCAGCCAACCAGTGGAATCTGGCTGTGGGGTGGGGAAGGCTCTGGGGATCTTACTGCTTCTGACTCCTGAGGACCAATGCAGATTTCCCTGCGGTCAGAGGCCATCGCATCACTGGACAGTGGCCAGAGTGGGAGGACCTGGGCCAACATCACGAACCACCTCCAGGGCCAAGCAGCTTTCTCGCTCCAGCTCCAAATATACCCTTCCCTTGTCCCTCAGCAGATATTTGGGATGTGGGGTTTCAAGTCACGCCATGAGGACACCCTATGCAGCTGGCTGAATTCTGGGGGACAGAGGGCTCTGGTGGGGCTAGGTAGACATATTTCATGGTAGAAGGGAACTCACTGTTCTTGGAAGCAGTCCTTAGTCCTGAAGCCCCACTCAGGCACCTGCTTTCCCCACCCACCTTTTCTCTGCCACACCCCCATTTAGATTTGTCACCCCTCCCCCAGACCCCTTCCTCTCCAAGATCCCTCTGGGTAGAATGTGAGCTGACATTTTCCTCGAGAAAGGGCCTTTAAGGTTGGTTTTATCTTCCAGTAAGCCAAGCCCACTCCTTCCTGTGCACAAACAAACATGCTTACTGAGGGTATTCTTTGCGTGGGTGGGTGGGGTTTCTTGGGCCTGTTCTTGGGGAATTCAGAATATGCTGTGAAACTGGCCTCTCACAGTGGGAATAAGTTCTTCCTCTGGCCCTAGCCCAGCCACACTGCCCACCCCACCCAACTCCTCAAGAACTAGGTCACTTTCCAGCCCTTAGGCATGAAAGGCAAACTCCTACCTCCCTCTGGTATTTCCACAATTGGCTGGAGGCCAGATGTGACCAATCCTCCTGTCACTGGTGGGTATCCAGATGTGCCAGCCTGGCAGGGCTTTCTGCCCAAGGTCAGCCCTGGAAGCCAGCCTGAGTCCATCCGGCTGGGCCGGCCCTCTGACCCCTCTGGACAGTCCTATTCTCCCTGCCCTGCAAACACGCCCCATTTTCCTTGTCTTTCCCACCAGCGATGATGACATTGTGTTTGAGGACTTTGCCCGTCAGAGACTGAAAGGCATGAAGGATGACAAGGAGGAGGAGGAAGATGGTACCGGCTCTCCACAGCTCAACGACCGATAGATTGGGGCTGACCCTGCCCCCGGGCAGCTCCAGGTCCACTCTCCTGCACTAGGCTGTCCATTTGCCTTCTTCCCATTCTGGTGCCCCCTCCCCTTTGTTCTTCCAGTTTCTACCAGGGGGCCCAGTGGTCTTCCAGGTCATGGTGATGAACCTCTGGCCTGAGAATGGGCCTCATCACCATGCCAACAGAGCCACATGCACGACCTTCACTCCTCTCACTGCAGTCGCCTCTCCATTCCCCCTCTTTTCTTGCTGACCCCCAGGAAGGCCATCATGGCTCTGGCCTTGGAATTTGACTTGGGATGGGGAGCAGAGAAGGGAGGATGGGGCATGAAGGGCTTGGAGGGGTGGGGATGAGGGCTCAAGACACGTGAGATGATGTCCACAGTCCCAGGTGGTTAATACAGTCTGGCAGCTAAAGGATGACCACATTGAAGGCCGCCCTCTTCTGGCTGGTTGAACAGACTGTGGATAGATTCTCAACGCCGTTTTGCAGTTCTGACCCACCAAACACCTCTCCCTTTCTACCCTGTCCCTGCCCCTGTGTCTGACAGTGACGTTGGCATAGACCCCAGGAGTGGAGAATAGCCACTGGACTGACTTTCTTACCAGCAGTTACCTAGTCTAAGGCAAACTGTGGACTAGCTCAAGTCTATTTCAGTATTGTCAGATGTAACATACTAGCTACCTTATATCTTATGTGTGTGTTCTATCTGTAAATATGCACAGAGAGAGAGAAGGGAGGGGTCTTCAGAAAATTCCAATCCTTGAAGAGTGAGCCAAAGTTCCTGAAGTTTCCTGAAGGGTGGCTCTGAGAGATGGGGGCAGGGGTGGGAAGGTGAGAATTTGCCCTATTCCCTTCCTTTGTGGACTTAAGAGCAATTGGTGATCCCACAGGAAATAAGGCTAGAGGTCCAGAGAAGACTGGGGCCACCTGTGTCCTGCCTCCCCTTGCAGTTCTCCAGGGCTGGGCTGGGCTGGTGCTGCAGGCTGGGAGAGAGTGCCTGAGGCCACTGTATCCATAGTCAAAGTCGGGGGGGGGGAGGAGGTCCTTCCCTAGAAGGTGGCAGGGTCCATTGGGATGCCCTCACCTAAAAGGAAGGGAGCTGGTAGGCAGCAAGGAACCCTTTGTTTCTTTGGGGAGTTGATGACCACCCCCAGTAATTCCCAGTGTCATGGGGACCCAGTAGCCATTGGCTGGTGTTGGTGTGATTGGGACCTGGGGTGTTTCCAGGGCAATAGGACAGGTAGATGATGAGGTAGAAAGTGTTCAAAGGTATCCGTTCTAGTATGGCCTTTGATGCTAACTTACTGTGTGACCTTGGGCAAGTTCCTTTCCCTCTCTCGGCATCAGTTCTTCACCTAGAAAACCACGGGGTTTGACCAGACGATCACAAAGGGCCCTCCAGCTCTGGCCTCTAAGAATTTGTAAATGTTAAAGCTTCATCAGACCTCAGAGGTGGCCGGGCTATGGAGAGCTCCTGCTTCCAACCCCAAGCCTGCAAAGGGCTCTTCTTGGGTCCCTGGAGGGTTGCCTGATATCAAGATGTGGTCATAGCTAACATGAGCTGCTTGCCCCTAGGGTCCGAGTATTACAAAAGGACAGAGCTTGTATTTGCTGAGGCTTGGGGTGGGGGAGGCTTGTGATAGGGCCTCCAGGAGGTCCCAGCTCCCTGTGGATGCAGACACCTCAGGTTTACCTTAAGCACAAGCAAATATATTGATTTGTAGCGCAAGGGACTCTCTCCTCAATTCCTGCTCCCTTCTAGCCCCACCCCATACTTTTCTGAAAAGGAAGATAACAAAAGTTTATTATACAAGTTGAATTTCAACACTTTGCAGTCCAGCCCCTCCTGGGGTGGACTAGGCAACCATTTTTCATGGTGAGATTACCCAGTTCCCATGCTTGGCACTACACCCTACCCCTTCCCTTCTGAGTCTCATGAAGACTCAACCCCAGAGACCCCTGCCCCAGGTCAGAACCAAGTCAGCTCGGGATAGTCACACTCCCCTGGCCACCCTGGCGTCCTAGCTGCAGGTGTTCGGGCATCCAACCCCTACCAGAGCTTGCTTGGCAGTTTGCACCTCATCAGGCAGCTGTAGAGCTGATGAAATGCTGGAACAATGCACGACAAGCATATGGTCTCTAGTGTCTTCCTCTGGAACCTTTGGGGCTCATATGAGACCCTTTAGGATTTGGGATGATCACTCCCCTACAAGCCCCTGCTCCCCCATCCTTAACCTGTGCACACAAAAGACTTGTCAGGCTGGTTTCTTGGGCTTCCTCTCCCTTAATATCTCACACTTTTGGGTTTATCCTAGTGTTTACCTGAAATTTCTCCAGCTGTAGAAAGCATCATATCCCCATCTAGCCTTTTATTCTTTGGGGCACAGGACTGCAGAAGGGCAGTGGTCAAGTTCATTTGAATTTGGCTTAACCATCTTTGGCTGGTAACTGGAGTCACAGAGATGGGTCAGTCCTAGCCCCTGTCCTCAGGAAGCTCATGGCCTGGGGAAAGCCATGTGGGGAGGAACGGAGCCATCATTCAGAGCTCCATGGCTGCTGCTAATCCATATAGTGCCTTGATGTGAATTAGAAATGGTGTCCCTTCCAGGTGGACTCGGCCGATGTTAGAATGTACAGCTTTGTGAATGGCGCACAGGCTGGAGTTTAGCTCCACTTGCCCCTGGGCCACGCCCCCTGCTGCATAGCCATGTGCGGTCGGTTGCCCAGGGAACTCTCAGGCCAGAGTGTTTCCTCTGGCCGCTTCCTAAGAGAAACGCCCACATCATCTTTCCAAGCTTCTGGTTGGCTCCAGACCCCACTCCTCCTGTAGACCCCAAATATGACTGAGTCCTTCTCTGTAGGGCCCCTCTCCATCTGGAATCATGTGAAACCTTGGAGAGAATCTGGGAGTTGGGGAGCCCCACTGGGGCCCAGGCACCAGCCCGTAGTGCCAGCTCTTTCTGTGCACACATTTGAGGCCTGTGCTGACCATGAGCACCACACTGGGACTTCCCAGCGGGCCATGAGGGTGGCGTGTAAGTAGCAGTCTAGGCAGGAAGAGCGTGGTCTGGAGTGACAATCCCCAGGCAGAGGGCCAGCTGGACTCCTCAACATTCCAGCTATGAGAACTTAGTGTCTGCGAAGCTAAGGACTGGGTTATTTGGCTGGACTCCACGTGTCTCCTCAGCCTCAGAGCCCACACAGGCGAGAGTGCGCTCACTTGGGGTGTTGGTTTAACTGGGGGAGCTGCTGACAAGCTGGTTCCCATATGGTGCAGTGACAAGCACACTGCCTGTAACTCCACAATGCTCCTCAGTTCTGGCTGTCACCAACCAGCTGAATGTTTTTGAGCAAGTCACTCAACTTCTTGGGCTTGTTTCCCTGACTATAAAATGGGACGGTAATCCCTTCCCCACCTGACTCAAGGAACTGTGAGGCCCAGATGGGTGAAAGTCAGTTGAGATGAAAGTCAGCCCTGTAAACTGCAAATGGCTGCACAATCCATGGCCCTGCCACCTCGGGGGAGTGCCCCAAGGTCACACAGAATTTCGTGGGCTGAGCCCTCCTTCCATGGGCCTCATCTCTTGCCTGCTTCTCAGTTAGGTGGGTGTCAACCAAAATGAGATGCATCTAATTTGGCTTTGGTGACCGAGCTGAGAAGGCAATTGAGACACTATTTAAGAATGCCATGCCCACAGATAGTGGTCCCAGCAACCATGACAGAGACAAAACATGGGTATTGTCAGTGACTGGGGCGAGGGGCATCTTGCAGCCTCCCAGGCTTGGCGTCACCCACATTTCCCATCTCTCAGACCCCACAGAGGCCAGGAAGCCTTGACTCTGGTGCCAGGTTAGGGAGAGCCCCCAGCTCCATCAAAGAACCCCAAGGGTGAGGTAGGATAGAAATTGCCTGCCCCCTCCCTTCAAAGTACAAGGCCCCCTTCAGGGTCAACGGGAGCTGCCAGAGCTTCTTAGTGACACTTGGGAGATATTTGGGTTTGGGGAAAACCCAGGCCTCTTGTGCTGAGAGTTGAGCCCCAGCTGACCTGTCCCCCAGTGGTTTCTTTAACCCACAAAGGCAGCTTCCGTCCTGCCAGTGACTGGGGACTGGACATTCTCCACTCATCCTAGAGGAAGGCATTAGGCTCCACTCTTGAACTCCTATAGGGTTTCATGGACATAGACCTATACCTGTTCTGATACTTTTTAAAGTCGACAAGGACCAAAACAGACTCCTCCCCCACCCCTCGTGTATAAGCCTGCACTGGGTCTGCGTTTTGTCATCTTGGCCCAGGTAGCTCCATCACTTTGTCCTCCCTCCAGGACTGAAACGGCCTACCTGTTGGGGCAGGATCACCACCTCTGATACACTCTTGCAGGGTCACTGCACAGTGGCTTCGAAGAGAGGCCTGTTGAAGGAGGAGCATCCACCCACCTCGTCACTCTTCCCCAACTCCACTCCAAAAGAGAAGTCAAAGCACAGGTCCCTGCGACCCATGATCTGCAGACACTGTGACACAGTGTTTTCAAACCAGGTGCTGTGGAACCCTTGGTATCCCACAGAGCTTTGTCAGGAGCTGCTAAGGTGGGAAGAGAGGGGTGGAGGCATAGGATAGGTCTCCAGCCCGCCCCCCATTCCGACTTCCACCAGGACAACTCTGCTTTTATCCATCTTGCCTATTAAGGTTTTACCTTCAAACTTTGTTTTGAAGACAAAAATTCTTCAAACCACCATTCTGAGGTTTGATCTTAGACCAGCAAGCACAGGTTCTACCCTTGCTTTTCATGTTGGAATGTCCCTAGCATTCCAATGCAAAGTATCTTTGTTACACACACACACACATCTGATGATTTTTTAGCCCCCCACCCTGAAGTGCTGACCTAGGCTTGATTTGGGCAGAGGCCTGGTGCTCAGTGAGGATGGACCTTGACCCTGATACTGGCCCATGCAGCGTGGGGTTTGTGGAGCAAGGAAACAGGCTTAGCCCTCACCCCAGGACTTGTGTCTGCACCCCAGTATGACACACAACTCTCCTGGCCCAGGACCATTGGATGACAGAAGGAATAGTGTGATGGGAGAAGAGAAACTAGAGTCAGATTCTTCTTTATATACAACCAGATAGATGGCAGTCCGGGTTTCATAAAAGAGATACTGAGGCAGGACTTCATGACAAAAGTCCCACCTGTGAGAGCAGGATCTGTCTATAGACCTTTTCGGCAGCGAGTTGCCCTCCGGCGATTCTAATAGGATTCCACATCCACGTTTGTTGACAACCAAGTGTGTGGCCACAGGAGGATGCCTTCAAAAGAGGTTGGTCCCCCATCTGCAGTCTCCAGAATTCTCTTCCTGCCAGCCTGCCCTCTGCCCAGGCCCCTCACCGGGGGGGCTGACTAAGGGGTGGGCACTTTAATGAGACCTGGGCCTGCCCTTGGCACAGAATCCTGCCTGCCCCACCTTCATCTCCGCAGGGCATTCTAGATGATAATGTGAGGCTTAGGGCACAGCAAGCCATGTGGCATGGGAGAAAGTGCCAACTGGTGTTCTACGAAGAGTCCAAGTATGCCCTTGGGAACCCACTGACCTCAGTTTCTCCATGTGTAAGATGGGGCTAGTACCAGACTCTGCCCACTGCGCAGGGATTACTGCAAGGGTCCTAGGAGGGGGTGGGTATGAGAGGTGGTGTCGTAAGAGAGGTGGGAGCCTCACAAACTCGGACTGCGGTCATGGCCTGCACTGCAGATCAGAGCACTTGGGAATGAGTACAGGTTGCACTGTCTTATTTACATCTCTGCTCAGTGTTAAGGTCTGGCCACAGACACTGTCACGGGGGGTTCCCTCTTCCTACTCCATGGGAGCCAGCTCTCAGCCTGACACAGTGACTGTGTGTGGGCCCTGGGAACGGGGAGTGACAGGTGGCTGGAACTGTGTCTCCAGATCTGTGGACTCTTCTGTTCAGTGATTATTTTGTGACACCCTCATTCTTGGGCCACCTGCCAGGTTTATTTGTTGTACTGGTTGCATTCCTTATTATGTCAGATAAGTTATTACAGTTTATTCAACTCTAACAGGACAAATGAACAAAAGAAGCATCAATAGGAGACCATTAAAGATCCTTTGTGACAGATGCCTGCTGTGCTTTTATTTCTGTCTCACAAGACCCTGGTAGGACATAGACCAGAAACCGGTGTCCCTGACTGGTGGCTCAGTCAGGTGCTTTCTTCCCTTGTCTGTGGCTCCAACTCCAACCTGGTTCCTGCACCCCCTTTTAGAAACTGCCAAGAAGTCTTCTCCTCACCCCTCTGCCATTGATCAGCCTTATGGCCTTGGGAGAAGTTGCCAAAACTCTGATCCCTCTCAGACACCGCTGGAGCCCATGACCCCAGTTTGCTCCTTGGGTGAAGCCATTCCACATTCTCTTTGGCATGACCACCTCAGCTGGAGTCCAGCCCCAGTTTTTGTTCAGTTCTCCTCTCCTGCTCTGCTGGGTCTCCCCGAAGTCACTTCAGCTTTCCATGACTTATCCTGTGCCTGTCCCAAAAGAACACATGGGTGGAGTGAGGAGATAGGTGAGGAAGATGCAAAGTTCCAAATGGTAATGTACTGTATTAACACAAAAAGAAGATGCCAGTGAATATAAGATGACTTTCCCAGAAAGTTGATTATATATGAGACACAATATTTTTTTTTACATCCCTGTAAAATAACGTGCAACTAAGATCAAAGCACTGCCCTCCTGGTGGGCCAGAAGGTGGCTTGTTCCCTCTGGTGCTCCCTGCCAGCCAGAGGAGGGCAGTGGGGAGACACTGACATTTGAATCAGGAGACTTGAGCTAGAGTTTTCATTCTGCCCTCCCACATGGACTGGATCAGTCGGAGTCCAGGTAAACAGGGCCTATGTCGGTACTTCAGCAGCAGGAATTTAACAGAAGAAACTGGTTATAAAAATGTTGCAAGAGTTAAAAGGGCAAATGGAATGTGAGGAAACCCAGAGGTCAGGTACAACAGGAAACCACGACCACCTGTAGGGTGGAAGGACAGAGGGAAGAGATAGTGGTATGGAGCTGAGGAACCGGGGCAGCCCAGCAGGAACATTGAGGGAGACAGACAGTATCTAAGGAATCGAAATCACAGAAGAAACACAGCTATTGCTGGGAATGCTGCCCAAAGCAGAGAGAGTGGGAGAAATACTCTGGTTTCTCCTCTCCTCCCACCCTCCAATTTCATGCCTTTGTCTCCTATTGGCAAATCTAATTAAAAGCTAATTTTCAAGATATCTTGGGAAATGTATGGTTGGAGCACTGAAATGCAGAGCAGGAGGTCAGGGGATTAGATTAGAGAACAAACAGTCAAATCACCAGCTCTTCTTTAACCTTCTTTAATCATCGAAAAAATAGAATAATCACATTGGCCTGGATACCACAATTTAGGAGTGCTCTGACATCTAACCAGGACTCTAAACATGACAGAGGTATTTGTTGTTGCCTCTTAGTTTTGAGCTTTTTTCTTGCTGTCACTGTCTTCATGGTGCTTTGGGACTTCATTTCTTTAGCTTTTTAAAACTCCAGCAAATCAAAATTGGGTGGGAGTTTCAAATTCCGGCCAAGACAGAATAAGTCCACTAGAGCTTATCTCTCCTACCGGATTACATACAAAACGCAATTACCTAATGACTGAAAATTAAACAAAAGCAGATGAATGGTGCGGAAGTCAAAATTTTGAGAAGCGGGCCGGCAGAGTGGCGCGATGGTTAAGAACTGGCTTGGGACGCCAGAGGGCCCCGGTTCGGATCCTACATATGAGGGCCAGTGACACTGCCCTCTACAGCTAAGATGCTGAACAGCAGCTCGACCTGGAGCTGGGCTGCCGGGAGTCGCCGGCAACGGCGTAGGCTGCAGCCCCTGTGGCAGTGGGTTGCCATGTGTGGCCAGCAGCCGCTGTGAGTGGCCGTCCAGAAGCTGGCGACTGATCTGCCTCGCCCGGGAAGAGCGCAATGATGGTGCCAACTTGGACCAGTGAAGCAACGTCCTCCACAACTAGATTGAAGAACAAAACGACAGCAACTTGTCTGTTCCCCTTCCCCCAATTCTCCAGCACTGTTCCCATCCCCCCAATTCCCCAATAAAAAAATCTTTAAAAAAAAAGTTTTTTGAGAAGTAATCTGCATGAGGTAAATTTTTGTTTCCACTTTTCTCTTGTGGGTTTGTGCTGAGATTAAAACCACCAACAATGGAAGATGAGACAGAACTTAGGGTCTGAACCTCAATTAGTTGATTGCCTCCTAAAACAACAACAAAATCAAATCTTATAAAGGATTATAAAAGGACCATGTTTATACAATATAACATTCACAATGTCCAGGATACGATCTGAAATTACTCAAAATACAAAGAACCAGAAAAATATGACCAATTATCAAGGGAAAATACAATCAACATATGCCAATTCCAAAATGACTTAGATTTTGGCATTATTAGAAAATTTTTTATTATTATTATTTTTTTAATTATTATTATTTTTTTTAGCTGAGCCATCCTGGCCACCTGTTGGCAGCTCAGCAGCAGCCGCTCAGCTCGGGCAGGGAATCAAACTGCTGTTGCTCAGAGCTCACACTCTTGAGCAAGCCCTTAACCAACTGAGCCACTCAGCTAGCCCTAGAAAATATTTTGAAATAGCTACTATAACTTGAAATTTGTAGAAAGATAGTTGTTCTCAGCAGAGATACCAAAACTAGACAATGAGCCATATGGAATTTTTATGACTGAAAAAATATCTGAAATTTAAAATTCACTGAGTAGGCTCAATAGCAGAATGGAGGTGACAAAGGAAGGAGTCAATGAACTTGAAGCTAGATCAGTATACATTATTCAATCTGAAAAACAGAGGAAAAAAGATTGAAAAAAATTGAGAGTTTCAGGGACCTATGAAATAATATAATAGGGTCTAAAATTCATGTCATTGGACTCTCAGAGAAGAGGAGATATACTGGTGCAGAAAAAAAATATTTGCATGAAAGGCATAAACGTACACATTCAAGAAGCTAAGCAAACCCCAAGCAGGTTAAACTCAAAGAAAATCACATAGAGATACCAAACTTCTGAAAACCAAAGATAAATTTTAAAATCTTGAAAGCAGCTAGAGAAAATGACACATTTTTTAATGTTCTTTCATACAAAGAATGATGATTTGATGCAACTTTCTGAACAGAAACCATGGATGTCAGGAAAGAGTGGAACAGCATCTTTAAAGTGTTGAAAGAATTGTCAACCCAGAACTCTGTATTTAGTGAAAATGATATAAAATAAAGAGATTCTCAGATGAAGGGAAATAAGAGAATTTGTCAGCAGCAGACCTGCTTAAAAACAAACAAACAAACAAACAAAAACCTCAAAGAAATTCTTTAGATTGAAAGGAAATGATGACATAGACAAACACTTATCTTTAGAAATTAAGAGTAACAAAATGGCAATTATTTCGGAAACTATAAAAGGCTACCTTTGTCCTTTTAAGTTCTTTAAAACATGTATGATTGCTGAAAGAAAAAAATATATAAATTGATAGGATTATCAATGTATATAGATGAAACACATATGACAACTATAATGTAAAGGTTAGTGGAGAAAGATAGAGACCCATTTCTTTGTAAGGTGTCTGTGAAAGGTTATGTATGTATATTGTGACACCTAGAGCAACAGCTAAAATAGAGCCAAAAAATAGATAAATTAAAATAGCATACTTTAAAATATTTCAGAAGAAGGCAGGAGAGTTGGAACCAAAGAATGAAAAACAGAGAGGACAAACAAAAAATAAAAATGATAGACCTAAATCCAATGATATCAATAACTACAGAGGGTGCCAAAAAAATAATACACACACACGCACATTTTAAGAAAATAAAAAGCTGTATTAAAATTGTAATACTCAATATATACCAATAACAAAAGATGAATACAAGTCATGTGTATACATTTTTTTGGCACCCATGGTATACTAAATGTAAATGGTCTAAACATAAGAATTAAAGACAGAGATTGTCAGACTGAATTTAAAAAAGCAGCAAAAAAAAGATCTAGCTATAGGCTGTCTAAAAGAAACCCACTTTAAATAAAAAGACAAAGATAAGTTAAAAGTACCGGTAAAACAATGGAAAAGACAACTGTGCAAACAATAATATAGAAGAAAGTTACAGTGGTTATATTACTATCAGACAAAGTAGAGTTTAGAACAAGGAATGTTACCAGGGATAAAGAGGGACATAGTATAGCAAATAAGTGTCAACTTACCAAGAAGACAAAACAATTCTAAATGTATATGCATCTAGTAATGGTGTTCCAAATATTTGAAGCAAAACCTGATAGAACTGAAAGGAGAAATACACAAATCCACAACACTTCCAGAGCAAGAAGATAGAAAATTAATAAGGATGTAGAACTGCACTATCAAGTAACTTGACTTACTTGACATTAATAAAACATTTCACCTCAAAACAATAAAATATTCATTCTTTTCAAGTGCACATGAACATTCACCAAGAAAGACCATTTTCTGGTTCTAAAGAACCTTAAATTTAAAAGAATTTAAATCATGAAAAATATGTTTTCTGACAATAACAGAATTAAACCAGAAACTAATAACAGAAAGGTATCTGGAAAATTCACACACATTGGGAAATTAAACAATACATTTCTAAATTGGTCAAGGAGAAACTCACAAGGAAAATTTGAAAAGATTGTGAGTTAAATGAAAATGAAAACACAAATAACTAAATTTATTGGATGCAGCTAAATTTTTTCATTAGATGCAAAAATGGCATTTGACAAAATTCAATACCCATTCATAAAAAAATTAAAAAAAAAATCTCTCAGGCTGGCTGAGTGGCTGTTGGTTAAGAGTTGGCTTAAGAGCACGAGCTCTGAGCAACAGGGCCGCCGGTTCGATTCCCACATGGGCCAGTGACGCTGTGCCCGAGCTGAGCTGTTGCTGAGCTGCCAAAAGGTGGCAGGATGGCTCAGCTGGTGTAACAACAAGATTGCTTGTTTGATGGTGGGCTACACCCACCCGTAACTAAGACTGAACTCGGCATCTTGAGCTGAGCTGCTGCTCGGATGGCTCAATGGATAGAACATGCGCTCTTAACAACAAGGCTGCTGGTTCGACTCCTGCATGGAATGGTGGCTATGCCCACCCGCAACTAAGATTGAACACAGCACCTTGAGTTTAGAGGCCACGAGCTGCCAATGGTGGCCAGATGGCGACTGGTGCCCTCCACAACGAAGATTGAAGAACAACAACTTGGCTGGTCCCCTTCCCCAATTCCCCAACACTGTTCCCCTCCCCTAATACCCCAATAAAATCTTAAAAAACAAACCAAACTCTCAATAAATGTTCTTAATCTGACAATGTGTATCTACAAAACACCCACAGCTAACACCATACTTAATGGTGAAAAGACTATTTTTCCTCTAAAGCAAGGACAATTATTTTTACCACTTCTATTTAACACCCCCTTCAAGGTCCTAGTCAGTAAAGTAAGGCAAGAAAAATATATAAAAAGCCTACAGATTATAAGGGAAGAAATAAAATGATCTCTATTCTAGACAATGTGATTATTTACATAGAAAATCCCAAAAGTCTACAAAAGAGACACTAGAACTAATAAGAAGTTAACATAGATTGTAGGATACATGATCAATATACAAAAATCAATTGTACTTCTGTATAGTAACATCAAACTGGAAATTTAAAATAAAAAGACAATGCGAAATAAAAAAGATAATACCATCTATAATGGTACCAAAATAAGAATTCTTAGATATAAATATAACAAAGGTGTTCATAATCCCTATGCAGATCTCTAAAGCACAAAATGTTGATGAAAGACATCAAAGAAAACCTAAATAAATTGAGACATGTACTATGTTCATGGATTAGAAGATTCAATACTGTTAACGTATCGATTCTCTCTAAACTGATTATAGATTCAATCTAAATCAAGCTTTCTGCAGGATTATTTTTTGTAGATAGACGAGTTGATTCTAATATTTATATGAAAAAATAAAGAAACTAAAGTAGCCAAGCAATTTTTAAAAGGAAGAAGGAAGTTGGAATTCACTACCTGATCTCAAGACTTACTATGAAGCTACAGTAATCAAGGCAATGGTAGCAGTGAAAGAATGCACACCTACATCGATGGAATGAAATCCAGAAACCAGAATTAGACCTGCACATATACTGTCAATTGATTTTCCAAAAAGGTGCAAAGGCAATCCGATTGTCTTTACAATATATAGTGCTGGTAAGGATGTGGAAGACTGGAACACTCATATACATTGCCAGTGGAAATGAAATATGGTAAAGACACCTTTTTAAAAAATTATTTTTCAATAGCAGTTTTAGGTGTACAACATAGTGATTATACATTTATGTATCTTACGAAGTGATCATCCCAATTAAGTCTAGA
>NW_017731482.1:2370392-2375561 GCF_001890085.2 Hipposideros armiger | reverse complement strand
CTGACTAAGGATCAAATGACATGGCAAGTCATGCTGAGCTCAGGCTGAACCTCCATCCTCTGGGTTCTAGTTGGGTGGTTTCCACTCCCAGACCTGAGGGGCGTGGGGAGCAAAGGGGTCATGGAGGTGGTGATCTTGGCTTCCCTCTGTTTTTGAGAGGAAATTTCAGTTTTTGCAGGGTCCCAGAACCCTGGGAAGTCTGACGTATTTCTCAAAGTGCATAGCTGGTTTCATGTCTCACATTTCTGACAGTTACACACCCTCTCTCTCCCTTTCCTGCTCTCTACCATACCTACTCTCCAAGTAAACATCCCGGATGGAGTTTTTTCTCCTGGCACTTGGACCCTGTAGTCCCCTGCTAACCTTCAGCAGCACTTGAAGCATATGATTAGGGGAAAGCTGGCCATTCAGTGGGGCCTTGACACTGCTGAGAGAGGGTCTGGAACTGGTGGGTGGCATCAGGGTATCAGGGCAGGGCCAGCCAGGTCCCTCCATCTCATCTTTTCCTGCAAGGTCTCTTTTGGGCTCCTCCAGTGGCCCCTTCCCTTATCCCCCTGCCCATCTGGCCTCCAGTGGGCATGGCTTAGTTCTGATTCCTTTCCATGTCTCCAGGACCCAGCATGAGGCCTGGCACAAAAAGGATGGGCAGAAGGAAGTAACAAGTAAGCTGCCAACACATGCAGCTCTCTTTTCCCACATACCCCACCTCTACATTTCCCTGATTTCTCCTCGGAGGGCAGAGGTCCCTCTTATGCTTTCCAGTGGAGAATGTGTGGAACACAGACTATCTAACCCACATACATCCTCCTACTACCCCCACACATGAATGGTCTTCTGCAATTTTCGGAACTAGCAAGATCTTCCTGCCTCCAGGCCTTTGCATAAGCTGATACTTCTGATCTTTCTGTGTTCTGCAAACTCCTACTCATCCTTCAAAACCCCACTCAGATGTGACTTCCTCTAAGAAGTTTTCCATGGTTGGGTCAGGGATCCTTACTCTGAGTTTTCAGTTTCCTGGGACTTCTTTTCTCTAGACCTTGATTAAATAAGGCTCCTACCCTGGGTCATTAGTTTCTCTGGGACTGGCAAAGCTGTATTCAGTAGAGGCTGAATGAATGGCTGGATTTGCAGAGGAGGCAAGGATAGTCCCATAAGGACAAAGGCCACTAACAGGCTGCAGGAAGGGTGGCAGCCCAGAGACATTTAATGGGCACTGAAGCTAAATATCAACTGGCATACATTAGGCACTCAATTAGTTGATTTTTAACAACTTGATTTGATACTTAACTTATCAGCAGCTCTCACACTAAACCCTCAAAAATTTTTCCTGACAATGAACCCACAGCTAACAGCATGTTTTATTTACCAGGACTTACCGCAGTCTTTGGCTACATTATCAGAGGGCACGGCACATCTTTGGAACTGGGGAGGTGATCTGTTAGGGATAGTTGTGTGTGTTCGAGACTATCACTATTTTTCCTGGAGTAGAGCACCCTTTGAAAGTCATTGACAGATGGGAATGCTTCAAGAGAATTCCACCCCTTCTCATGAGGAATGACGGGGAGAAGGGGTAGGGAATTTGCTGCGAAAAGATAAGGACTCATGCACTGCCTCCGACTGCGACTGCGTAAGGAGCTGTCCTAGGGTGAGGTGCGCTCCTGGCCTCAAGGCAAAGCTGGGACTGTGAGGCAGATTCCTTTGGCACTGAAACAGATGCTCCCAGGAGGGGAGGGACTGAGCACAAGAGAGGGTGCTCCTTATTGAGATAGCTCCCACATTACCTCTGAGGTTCTTTTCAATGTTTAGAAGGCAAAAATGTTAGGATTATGTGGCCCTAAGATTCTAAAATGCCAGAATTCTGGACTTCTGCCATGTGGTTTTAGGGCTCTGAGACCCTGAAGGCAAAATAACCCAGCCAAAGACCTTAAGACAGGAGATAAAGACCTTACCCTAGCCCTACTGTCCCAGAACCCACCTGCCTCCTTGCTCCACATATCTCAAATAGACATTTTATCCATACCCCTACCTCTAGGCTGCTTCTCCTCTCAGTCTCTCACATACCCAAGAGGCACTTCTTACCCCTCTAACTAGGAGAACGTGGTGTGACAAAGGACATATGGGAGTATCAGGTAATTTGTCAGAGGGGACGATGCCAAAGCAGCAAATAATGATCCCTCCTCTTTCCTGTCTGAATTAACTGCTTCGATTCTCTGTGGCTGGATTTTCTCCCTGGTAGCCTCATCTGATGCTAGCACTTGTCAGTCCAACTACACCTCCCCCACAACCCCCATCCCCACCACCATGAGGAGGAATGGAAGGGTAAGAGGATGTAGAAGATTAGGATCCCACCCTGGCTGTGGATAACCCCATCTCAGAGTATAAAAAGCAGACCGGTTTGGAGAGCAATGCCATCCCAGTGGGAAGTCTATGTGCCTAGCCTCAATCCTGCTCCATGCAGTCAGAGCCCATTTCTTCTCCCTTAGTCTGGGAGAAGACACCAAGGGACTCACCTCAGGGCAGTCCAAAATATCCTCCCAAGCATCCCCTTCCACTCCCTCCAATGCCCCAAGGTCAGCAGGAATGACATGGTACCACTTACAAGAGCAGAGTATCGGAGATTATTGCAGACTTTATAGAAAACTGCCCAAGGGACATCCAGATTTCGTGGGTAGCAGTGGGAAGGCAGGCCTCAAGTCAGTATGTTGAAGAGGGTGACTTCCTGTGTATGGAGGCAGCACAGCCAACCATTCTGCCTGACCAAGGGAGTGGGAGGCAGGGAGAGGCAGCCCCTTCCCCGCTCACCAATTGTGCTTTGGGATCATGCAGAAGGCAGGGCGCTGAGGCTCTGACCCTGAACAGGAGGGCTTGTGCCTGAGACAGAAGGCTAGAGCCCCTTCTTCTTCCAGAAGGCATATGGGGGAGGGGGGGTTCAGCAGCAAGGAATCCTTAAGGGAGTAGAAGCACATGGGTGGGAAAGAGCCATGTGGGCAGCAGCTCCCAGCCCTTCAGACTCCCCTCCCTCTCCCCTCTGAGGCCATGATGGGCAGGTGACCCTGGTTCTGAGGCAGGACTTCACACTCCCAGGACTCTCCCTTCCCAATGGGGAGCTGCCAGGATGGTTGGGTGTGTGTGTATGGTACCTGCACCTATCTTGCAGGGCTGGAGAGCTCATTCTAGGAGGTAAAAGGGGTGGGCACATCCCAGGGATGGATTCCTCACTGAACTGACCCAATGAGTGGCAGGGGTGGGTACTGAGTGCAAGCTATGGGTGTGGGGGGAATCAAGAGCCTAACACTTGGGCGGGGGTTGGGGGGNACGTGTTATTACTATTATTATTTTATAAGGGCAGATACCTTGTCATTTTTCTTCAACACTGTATCCTCAGCTTCTTCCTAGCCCAGTACTTGGCACATAGTAGGCACTTAACTAAAATACTTGTTGAATGGATTGTGACTAAGTCCATTCCAAAAAAGGAACTTTCCCATCTTTACCAGCAGATGGCGCATGTATGCCAAGAAAAATTAAAACTGGTTCGGCTTCGACACAACTGGCCAAAAGATGTCGCTGCAGTTCCCTGGGGGCAAGGACGTAAGGCTGAGCCTTTCAGTGGCGCACGTTGCTCAGATAGGACGCTGGATGAGTATTCCAAACGGAGGGCCAGAGAGCTATAATTGTATTAAAAAAAAATCGAAGTCAAGAAGTGAAGCCTAAATTATGTTTTGCATGATTACATATTCTAAAGCTGCATTTTCTTTCTGTTTTCTCACTTGATTGAACAGCGATGAAGAGCTGGCCATGCAAGCGTCTTACCTAATGGTAAACTCAGTTCAATGAGGTGGGAGATTGTGGGGATCAAAGGGAGTGGGCATCTGACTTGCAGCAGAGGGAGGCTATGAGCTCTGCATGATGCTTCTCCTCCTGTACTGTGGATTTCTGTGGGCCACGGGCAGTGTTCACACATTTTCTCTGGGCGCCAGGGCTGGGGACCGGAAAGGGAGCTGGGCCCCTGTGGGGAGCGCTTGGTCTGGTGCCCACACCAGGCCACAAAGCCAATCAGTACAATCAGTCTGGGGATGGGGGTACAGTGACAGGAGGAAGAGGGGACTCTTGGTGTGGGGAAGGCAGTCCGGGCAGAAGGTACTGTGTGAGCAAAGGTACGAGGCGTGGAATAGCTGGGCTCAGTTACAAAGATCTGAGTCGTTCGGTGTGGCTGGAGAATAGTGTTCAAGACATTGTTTAGCGTGGCTGGAGAACAGGGTCCGCAGTGGGGATAACTAACAGTGCATTAGTTATCTAGTGCTGGCAGGCTAGCAGTCTAGCACTTTTTCTTTTCCCATCCAGGTCTTGTCAAAAGTCACTGAAGTCCAGGGTCCCAGCCAGGTACAGTCCTAGCTTATTCTTGTCTCCATGTAATTATTAATAGTAGCCCCTTTCACTCTCCAAAGTTTCCTAGTTTGGGTGGTTACCTTAGTTAGGGCCCCTCTGTGCTTCTGTTATCACAGTGAAAACAGGAACAGAACCTGGTTCATCTCAGAAGGTGACCAGTGGAGAAGAGAGGCTCAGGAAGAGTTTCATGCCTGGGACCTCAGTGCTTGGGAGTCCAGACAAACCCTTTCTCTTCTCAGGAAGGGGTGGAGATGCCCCTTTCATCGAGAAGGATTCCCCAGCAGGGTTCCTGCCTGCAGGAGGCTGCAGTGGGTTTTTGAGGCCTGCTGGAAACTGCAGATGGAGGCCAAAGAGTCCTCCCCACCCCTTCCTTGTGTGCATTCTTTTTGCATCTCCTGGCACTGGCAACGCAGACTGGGGTCTGGCTGCAGAAGGCAGTGACCACAGGGGTGGAGATACAGAGTTAGGAGGTGGGGTGGTCCTGGGTCAGATGGACCCAGAGCAGGGCAGGTGGGGGCCCAGGGGGATACTGGGCTCTGGTTCTGCTGTGCTCCTGACACCCTGTGTAACCTGGAGGGCTCCTGCACTCTCTGGGCCTCAGTTTCCCTACCAGTACAACGAAGGATTAGTTGAGGTGGTCTGCATGGGACTGGCAGGCGAGGATAAATTGCCCTGAGGCAGCGCTAAGGAAAGAGGGTGGAGGCAGTGAGGGAGGGGTGAAGGGGTGGAGGAGGGGACTCTGAAAGTGGTCAAGTGCATTACACCAGGAATATTAACTGCCCC
>NW_017731482.1:2369010-2370155 GCF_001890085.2 Hipposideros armiger | reverse complement strand
TACAATGGAATACTATTCAGCAATAAAAATGAACAAACTAGCAATACTTACAACAACATGGATGAATCTCAAATACATTATGCTAAGTGAAAGAAGCGAGACTTAAAAGGACAAATATGTATGATTCTATTTATATGACATTCTAGAAAAAGCAAAACTATGGGGCCAGAAAACAGATCATTAGTTGCCAGTGGCTGGGGTTGAGGGAGGGCCAGTTACAAAAGGGGCAACAGGAGGGGTTTTGGGGTCTGAAGGGACTGTCCATATCTTGATTGTCCAAATCAACTGTATGCCAAAAAGAGTGGATACTCTACGCAAATATGTATCTTAATAAAAAAGCAAAAAAAAAAATCAGGGGTGGTGGTGGTGGAAAAGAAACTAAACAATTTATAGCTCACAAACCACAAACAATATTTACTGGCCATGCACCATTTACAAGGGCATATGCTGGGCCCTGAAGATACAGAGCTAAATAAGACAATCCCTTCCTTCAAGGAACCTCCAGATTCATAGGAGGATATGGCCTGGCAACAAAAGTTTGGGTTTGCTGTGGAGATGGGGGCGGACATGTACTCCTGGCATGCTATGAAGAGCACCAAGGAGGGGGTCATCACGTTCAGCTGGAGTGGGTGAGATGGGGAAAGAAGGCAGGCTTCCTAGAGGAGGAATTGCTTCAACTGAGTTTTGAAAGATGAGAAGGAGTTAGGCAGGTGAGGAGAGGACATTCCAGGTACAAAGGATGGCACGTGGGCAGTCTCAGGGGGTGAGACAACCTGGGACCTTCTGGGAATTGTAAGGATTTGGGTGTGGCTAGGATGAAGGGAACCAGAAGAGTTGGCAGGAGATGGGAAGGAGGTTACAGATAATCAGTCCAAAGAACTTGGATTTTATCCAGAAGGCAGTGGGCCAGGTTTTAAGCAGGTCGGTGACAGGGGTCAAACTCATGCATTTTTAGGATCACTGGCTGCATTGCAGAGGATGGATGGGGGCAGGGGTAGGCGAGCGGGGGTGGGGGGTGGGAGCCTCTGGAAGCAGGGGGACCAGAGAGCAACCTGACAGATGTAGAGGCTGGGACCAGATGGGAAAGCAGAAGAAAGACTGATTGGAAAGGTGTTTAAAGGTAGAATAGCCAGAACTGGCCTCCC